>NC_086324.1:162088101-162422408 GCF_036172605.1 Pelobates fuscus
ATTTTATGCCTCCCCCTGGGAGTGTCCTATTTGCATGTAACCTCAATAAAAGCCAGGCTGGGTGTTCCAGACCTCAGACCTCTTCTGACCCTCTAACTTGCAGCCTCGACTCATGTTTGTAGGGGACAGCTATAATCACTACAGGGATTGCTATGCTTGTCATACTCCCTTAGCTACTGAGCTCTTGTAAGAGCTCTGGTTCCTGATCCTGCTTCGCTCGACAGAAGGAAGAGGTTCGCCTATTGGAACCTGGAGCCTGGTCGTAGGTCCAGGGCGCAGAGCAGACGGCGAGATACCAGCCCAGCAGCGGTGGTTCGTGGGGTCTGCAGTGCTTATGGTGGCTGCGGTGCTGATGGTCCTTTGGTGAGCGCTAGGAGCATCCTTTTCTACGGTCCAACTTCCAGCCAGCCTGGAGGCAACCGTAACAGGTGTGCCTCTGAACATGTGGCGAAATACATCGCCACCAGAATGCGTAAGCCCGTAGACAAGGCTACCAGAAACAAACTGAGGGCAGAATGGCCCTGTGCCGCGGTTCCAGATGACTAGTGCAAAACGTCCATTGTGGACCACAAAATTGCCCAATTCCTTGGGAAAACCGAGTGGAAACCTAGGAAGGGCCTCGATTTCGCCCTGACTAATTGCCAGGACAAGGTTTTGGAAATATCCGAGGCGGTCGAAGACGACCGGGACCTGGACAGGGATGTCATCCGTGGATGGATCCAAAGGATCATTTGCCTAGTGGGGAATGTAAACTTGGTGCTGGCTACAGAACGCCGCAAATCTATTTTGCTCAAAATCGAGCCAAAGCTAGTCAATACCTTCATGGCCCTAGATAAGGCGCAGAATAAAATGATATTCCACCAAAAGGTTTTTGCTGGGGCCAGAAGAGGTAGGAGCTGTCTGTCCAGCCGTATTCAGAGAGGTTCATACAGACAGAACCGAGATTCCTATACTGGAAGAGCTGGATTTCAAGAACAGATGGCCACACCAGGGTCGCTAGGGGCATCCGAGGAGCTCCTTCTGGACGACGATCTTTTGGTAAGTGTCTACTCTTCCCCTTCATCCGTTCAGGTTGTGGGGGGCTGACTCAGACATTTTTCCCATGTGTGGTCGCATCTGACATCAGATGCTTGGGTCCTGCAAGCTGTAACAGGGTACTGCATAGATTTTGTGTCACGTCCGACCCAACTCTCCCTACCAAGAGAGATTGTTTTTTTCCCAACACGATGCTACCCTCGTGTCCAAGGAAATCCACGATCTGATGCGCAAACAAGACATAACAGAGATCCCATTCAATACACCGGGGTACGTCAGCAACCTCTTCCTGGTACCCAAGAAAGGCAGAGGAACGAGGCCAGTCATAAATTTGAAACAACTGAACGCCTGCGTGTCCTATCACCATTTCAAAGTGGAAGGCATACATTGCCTGCGTGACCTTCTACAACCCAAAAACTGGATGGCCAAGCTAGACATACAGAACGCGTACCTCATGATACCTATATCGGACAGATACCAGGATTCTCTCCAAATCACGTGGAAAGGAAGGAAATGGAGGTTCACATGCCTCCCGTTCAGACTATCATCAGCCCCAAGGTGTTTCACAAAAGTTATGAAACCCGTGATTGCTCTGCTTCGAAGTCTAGGTGTTCGGCTTATCATCTATCTAGACGATATCCTCCTTTTAGCCCTGTCTACCGACCTTCTCCACACACATTTAACATGGACTCTGACGCTATCGCAAAACCTAGGTTTCCTTATAAATTGGGAAAATCTATCATAACACCGGCTCAGAACGAATTCCTAGGAGTATTGATCGACTCCACTTTGCAAACGCTACACCTCCCAGCGTCCAAATTGTTGAACATCAAAAAATAAATCAGGGGCACGTTGGCCGTTCCCCAATTCTCTCTCAAACACCTGGCACAAGTAATTGGACTCCTGGCGGATTCCATCCAGGCCATATTCCCAGGCTCGCTCCAGTACCGGGCTCTACAACGACTTCAAGCCTCTCATCTCAGAGGCGGAACATCATACGGGGATATGGTCACGCAAGACAAAGAAGCGAACTTCGCTGGTGGCTCCTCCACATGGAAGCATGGAATAGACGCGCTTTCTTCGGAACAACCCCAGATCTGATCAAAGAATCAGATGCGAGCATAAACGGCTGGTGTGCGCGCTGTGGAGATATCTCCACGGGAGGCAGATGGTCGGACCACGAAACGACACTGCATATCAATTGCTTAGCGCTTTTAGCCGGGTCCGTTGCAGTACGCAGCCTATCCCGACTCATTCTCAATGCACAATTCTATTGAAGATGGACAACATGTCCGCAGTCAGATACATCAACCATTTGGGAGGCACGAAATCCAAAGTGCTGGGAAACATGTCACGCGACTTCTGGCAATTCTGCCTTATGCACAATATCTCCGTGACAGCGGAATATATCCCCGGACTTTCCAACACCCCTGCGGACTGGTACTCCAGACACCTCAGGGACTTCAGTGACTGGCGTCTGGACCCTTTGACATTCAAGAGCATCACAGATACCTGGAGACATCTGGGAGTAGACCTCTTTGCCTCCCAGTTGAACGCTCAACTCCCTCGATTCTACAGTTGGAGACCAGATCCTTTGGCTCTCGCAACGAATGTCTTCCTTCAAGATTGGGCCACAGAGACGAATTACGCATTCCCTCCGTTTGCACTGATTCCCAGTTGCCTTCTACATCTACGGTGCCAAAAAGGCTCGTTGGTAATTGTGACTACCCTATGGCCGTCTCAACCATGGTTCCCTCATCTACTGGAACGTTCAATAGACTTCCCCTGCCTTCTCACATCGTACGATGCTCTTCTTCAGGACCCGGATGGACAACCTCACCCCTTAATTCTCCAAGGCATTCTCCGGCTTATGGCGTGGCTGATTTCAGGGGACCTTGGTCAATCGAAAGCGTTCCGCAATCAACTCTCAGACTTCTCAAGAATGCATGGGCACCTGGCACGAGACAGGTTTATAAATCTGCTTGGAATGCATGGAATGGTTGGTGCTTGGAAAGAAATCTGGACCCCTTATCGGCTCCTTTGACAGCCATCCTACCATTTGGCGCTTTCTGCTGGACATCAAGGCATCGATGGGACCCCCATTAGACGTCACCCCTTTGTCTGTCGCTTACTACGTGGAGTACGATTTTCTCGTTCACCGCTCCCTCGTTACTCTACACTCTGGGATTTGTCCCTTGTCTTTCGCTTTCTAATGTCATGGCCGGACAACTCTTCATTATCACTCAAACAACTGTCAGCAAAATTAGTCATGCTTTTCTGCCTTATCTCATGCAAAAGAGTCTTGGACGTATGAGCTTTGGATACAGATGCTCGATCCTTTAAACTAGAAGGCGTTCTCGGGGGGCGTGTCCAACTGCCGAGGAGAGAGGACGCATGGAGTGAGTGCTCCCAGCCCAATTGACCCGATAGCCTGGTACACCACAGCAAATCCCACCCAAAATACCCACGAAATACCCACTGCATAGCAGACCTCATTATGGCACCCGCTAAACAAACCAAACTCACGGATCAACTCCGTTTACCCAAACGGGACCGTGGAGACCGCATGCGGCCCATCCAAGATGGCGGCGACGGCCTGCAACTCTCACAAACCTCAGATGCTGTTTCTGACTCCGAACAAGAGGCCACTCGGTACACAGACGCTCCGGTGACGGAGAAAAGGCTGTATTCGATGCTCCAGGAGTTCAGAGTCTCGCTACAGGCAGACCTCAAACAAGTGACCAATGAAATAAAACGAGACATATCTGATCTCTAAGAACGTCCAAACAGCCTGGAGGCCCGTACGGAGGAAATATGCACTGGACACAATGAGCTAGTGGACACTGTACAAAATCTCACGGAAGAACATCAACAACTGAAGAGAAAAGCGGACATGGAGGACCGTGCAAAGAGAAATAATGTACGTTTTAGGGGAATACCAGAAACGGTAGCAACTGACGCCCTATATGACTATTTGGTAAATGTATGTAAAACTCTATTGCCAGACATAAAGGACGGAGAATGGCTCATGGATAGGGCCCACCGCCTGCCGAAACCACAGAGGTTGTCACGCGACACCCCAAGAGACGCAGGGGCAAGATTCCACTATTACAAAACCAAGGAGGCACTGCTAAATGCGGCACTGAAAATCACCACAATGCCTGAACCCTATGCGAATGTCCAGCTCTTTGCGGATCTCTCAGCCCTAACGATGGCACGACGCAGAGAATTTATTACAGTAACAAAGACATTGAGAAACAACCGAATACAGTACAGGTGGGGATATCCCACGAAGCTCCTCATCTGGCGGAATGGAAAAAATCACACGGCCAACGAACCAGAAGTGGGTATGCGCCTGCATAAAGAATGGGGACTATTCCCGTACCAGGATTCAAGAGACGGAACAGCCACTCCACCGAAGCGCCTGCACGAAGAATGGCAGATGGCGGGCTGATCCTGCGCATCTAAAAGGAACTGGTTCACGCGTGTCTCTGACAAGAGACCAGTGAAAGGGTCGTAAATGCAGTCATCATATCATATCCTTTACTGTTCAAACCACGTTATGGTATGGAGCGATATATGTTTATGAAAATGTTATGTAACGTAAAGAGTTATAATCAGGTTCCAAAACTAAATGTTAGCAATTAGATGGTATCGAACTACGTTAGTAACGTCTGAGTTAATCAAGTAACGTACCAGGGGTACAGGTTATTGTCTCAGCTTAGCCACATGTACAAAGTGAATATGAGCTCAAAGCATAACACGAGGGAAGCTATGGGACACCTCTTCCCGTCAGGAGACAAAACGCTAATAGGTGTGACAAAGAAGGATTAGCCGAACCCGATAGTGTGAAGGGAAAAATAAACAAAATCGATAGCCTCTTCTATAACTGAGGTGAAACTGAAATTGGTCATATACCATAATACTCAGGTCGATCCGGTAGCACTGATCGGCAACCCTTAAGGAGGTGAACGCAACCCAGCAATATGCCAGAGCTTGCATCCCGTCCACGAAGAGCGCCAGTTATGTCCGGGGCGCTATGTATATACTTTAGTTTATACTTCATGTTGAAACTGTTTGAATTGTTTTATGTATTTTCCTTTTCCCCTGAGTTCATGGCTCTCATCAGTATCCTAGGAAGGTCAGCGAACAAACTTAGCGAGAACTTAGCGACAATGAATGATACCCTTAAGGTTTTCTCTATGAATGTTAACAGCCTCAATAATCCCCACAAACGTAGGTTAATGATAAGCAAAGTCACCAAAGCGAAAGCAACCATTGTCTGTCTACAAGAAACTCACTTTTGTGACAATAATACCCCCAAATTCAACTATAAACGGTACTCCCAAACCCATCACGCACAAGCCCACACCAAAACGAGGGGGGTCTCGATATACTTTCATGATGACTGGGTTTTTACACTGTCCAAAGAGCACGCGAGCGAGGATGGAAGACTATTGATAGTAATAGGAACATTGAACGGTATCCAAATGACAGTAGTTTCGCTATATGCACCAAACAACACACAAAAATCATTCCTCAAAAAGGCTTTCAGGAAAATAGACCAAATGAAAATGGGCCACACCATACTCTGCAGGGATTTTAATTGCACACACGATCCGTACCTAGACATCAGCAGGTCCCAACACAGAACACCGAAAAAGGCGTCTCTCACGCTGGGAGCCCACTTGGCCAACCTTAACCATATTTATAACTATTACGATGTCTGGCGAAGCATGCACCCTAGCGCAAGGGATTATACATATTATTCTCAAGTCCACCGAACTTACTCTAGAATAGACCTATGCCTTACTGATAGCAGAACGCTTCCACATGTAAAACAAGCAAAAATAAGCCCCATCACCTGGTCGGACCATGCTCCGGTAATAATCGTTCTGAAGACACCCCACCCGGCCAGAGGTAGAGGCGCCTGGCGCCTCAACGAAGCCACACTAGATAACCCAAAAACCCTAGCAACAATAGCGAAGCGGCTCACACAATACTTCACAGACCACGCTCAGTGCACAACTCCAATCACTACTCAATGGACTACACAAAGCAGTAATGAGAGGAAACTTCATACAATTAGGTTCCTCAGTAAAGAAAGCTCGCAAACGTGTTCAATATAACCTTGAACAAGAAATCTCCGTCATGGAGAATCTACACAAACAAAACCAAACTACAGCACGTCACGACAAACTGGGGAGACTCAAGGCAGAACTGCATTCAATTCAATTACAGGACACTGAGAAAAATATGAGATATCTCAAACAAAACTATTACATAGAGGGAAACAAGGCAGGTAAATTGTTAGCTAAAAAACGTAAACAACGACACCTTCAAACAAAAATCCCATACATATTATCTAAAAATGGGGACAAACTGTACAACCCCCAAGACATAGTGAACACACTAGCTGACTACTACGAATCACTATATCAACTACACAGAGACACACCAACCCACTAACGGGGAAATAGCACAGTTCCTAGACCTAGTGGAACTCCCTCGTATGACGGACGACAAGGGAAAGCACCTTCAGAGACCATTTACAGAAGACGAGCTTAAGAAGACGATACAATCCCTACCAACACACAAAGCCCCTGGCCCAGACGGCCTATCCAACTACAACTATATTAAACTTGCCGATAAACTCACCCCACACCTCACACAGCTATTCACCTCAATCAATCAGGGTATCTCCCCAAAGAAATGCTGGATGCATTCATAGTACCGCTCCCTAAACCCAATAAATCCCCAACAGTTTGCGCAAACCTCCGACCTATTTCCCTCCTAAACGCGGACCTAAAGCTATATGCTAAGTTAATTGCAGGACGTATTAAGCCGCTACTACTTGATCTAATCTTGAAGGAACAGGCAAGATTTGTACCCGGGAGACAGGTGGGGGATAACACAAGGCATTTTATTAACCTCATAGATTGGGCAAACCGCTCCTCACAGGAGGGTCTCATAATGTCGCTTGACGCGGAAAAAGCGTTCGATCATTTACACTGGGGATACATGGAACAGACCCTATCCAGGATGGGATTCCCACCCTCGTTCCTAATTAGCATTAAAGCTCTCTATCGGGACCCGTCAGCCAAAGTATTTAGCACAGGCTTTCTATCCAAACCCTTCACCATCCAAAACGGGACGAGACAGGGATGCCCACTGTCACCACTCATTTTCATACTATGTTTAGAGCCTCTCCTGCGCCTCATCAAACAAAACCCACAGATAACAGGACTAGATACACCTGAGGGACCAAAAAAAATAGCCCTCTTCGCAGACGACATACTTCTGTTTTTAACTGACCCAAAAGCCTCTATCCCACATTTGGTAGGCCTACTGGGACAATACGGGAAGGTGTCCTACTATAAAAACAAGTCTGCCAAGACCCAAGCATTACCCATTAATCTACCACAAGATACAATCACACACCTAGAGAGTAAATTCAACTTTGATTGGCGCAAAAAGTCATTACAGTACCTAGGTATACAACTGACCAAAACCATACAAGCGACTCCCCAAGAGAACCACATACCATTACTGAAGAAAGTCGAAACTAACCTGGGAAGATGGGCCGCCATGGAGATCTCATGGCTGGGTCGCATTAACTCCCTAAAAATGATGACACTCCCGCTGATTTTATATCTCTTTCGCACACTACCCATACCATTACCAACCAAATTAGTGAACAGATTCCAATCCACAATTAATGCACACGTCTGGAAGAAAAAGCCTCCCAGAATTGCACGCCACAAACTCGGGCTCCCATACACGAAAGGTGGTCTAGGACTGCCTGACATAAAAGCATATTACAGAGCATCCATACTAGCGCAGGGTATAAGACTCCTCAAAGCTCCACAGGCATAACAAAGCCCTGTCTGGTTATCACTAGAAAACGCATGTTTACGTCCATACGACATAACTCACTCCCTATGGGTTAGCACGAACCACAAGAAAGCAGGCGCGAGGCCGCTACATTGCACTGATTTTTTCCTCTCCTCCTGGGTAGCCTGGAGCCCAAGTATATTATCCACTAAGGAACTACTTAAGGCGGCCCCGGTAGAATCTCTAGCGACTCTCTCACAGGACTTAGCGATCAAAACATGGACAGAGAAGGGGGCACTCAAGGTGCGGGACCTGTTAGAGGGGGATGATATGAGAACCTTCCTGGCTCTCCAATTACAATATTCCCTGACACCAAGAGACCTATTCTTACATCTCAGAGTCAAAAACATATTGACGAACCGGCTAATACTAATTTGCGACAAGCCCCAATTGGATGTGATGCCCCTCCCACTAATGCTCTCTCCGAAACCGTCAAAGCACCTCTCGCTCTGCTACAATGCTATCCTGGGGGGTCAAACTCATGCAAAACTATCATACATGTCTCAGTGAGAGAAGGAATTGGGCATGAAGTTCCCCATAGAACAATGGCACGAAGCCATGGCAATGACAAAAAGGCCTCCAGAAGCCTTTCGCTGTGGGAGGCATATTGCAAGATAGCTATGAGATGGTATTTAGTACCGCACAGACTAGCCCGCATGTACCCAGGGACTTCCGAGATCTGCTGGAGGTGCAACAGAGGGGTAGGAACAATACTACACATATTCTGGGAATGCCCAGACTTACAAAACTATTGGGAACAAGTACAAGCAATAATCCTAACCAAAACACAAGTGAGACTAGCACGTAGGCCAGAACACTACCTCTTGCACATGTTGCACGCTTTAGTGGGACACCCCCACAAAAAAAGTGATCATAAACATGCTGACACCATCCAAAGTCAATGTAGCGCTGCATTGGAAAAGTAAAACAACTCCCTCTGTGGTAGTCGTTAAACAAAAACTAGACGTAATCAGCTCATAAGAACACATAGCCTATAGGCTCCAGGGATGTGAAGAAAAATTTGCAAAGGACTGGAGATGCTGGATATCTGTATAAGATGGGATAAAAACCACTAGAGCAGAGCTGTTGAGAGGTCAAGAAGACCAAGGTAGTCAAACTAAATGATGTATGATAACTGAAACACTGTCAAATACTGTGTTGCATGAACTCAACCCCCTCCCTCCCCCCTTTTTTTTTCTTTCTGGACCCCCTCAAATAGCCTACCAAGATGATATTATATGTATGCCAAACAATAAGTATGCTAAATCCACATGTTAACCTATGTCATGTTATTTGCCGCTCACCAATATAGGCATGATGTGAATGTCCTAAAACCAACGTATTTATTTATGTACCACTGTGATGACATTTCAATAAACATTAAAGATGGGGGGGGGGGGGGAAGCGGCGTTCTCTTCGATGTCTCTAGAAGGACCAAACCGTCTTCTAAGTCCGTACTGTACCCGGCCTTTCCACAGAAACCTCTATTGTGTCCAGTGGCACGCTTACGGGAATACGAGATCTGTACAGCTCCGCTCCAGAACCCCATAAGACCTCAATTATTTATCTCTGTCCGCAAACTACATCTTCAAATTTCATCCCCCTCTCTGGCCAGATGGGTCAAATGGATTATGACATTGGAAGGCATCGATACTTCCGTGTTCTCTCCACACTCTGTTCGTGGAGCCATGGCCTCAAAAGCCTCCGCGGTAGGATGTCGACTGGAGGATATTTTACGTGCTGCCGATTGGTCTTCAGAATTCAATTTCTGGAACTTCTACTTCAAACCAATCGAACACTTTGCTGGAACAGATATATCACAGCTTTAAACCAGCATAATAGGAGCCTCCGTGTCTTAATAAATTACCAGATTTTACTATTTACATGATGTAAAGTCATGATTTTATTAACAACACGGATGCGAGTATTATCCCTCCCACCCTTCCTTTTACCTGGGTAAGTTAGTTACGGTAAGTCCTTAAGTTCGGATCTGCTCACTAGTAAGATGATTTGGTTGATTATGCATGCTGCTATTCACATCGTACAGATTGAATAAATATTTATTACAATAGATATTGCCTAGTCACGTATAACGCGTTACGTATGCATACAACCAGTTTTATACTTGGATATTAGCATATTCTATTCTCTCTTACAGCTTAACTGATGACATCGTTCCTTATTTGAAACTTTTTCGTTTGGATAGCGATACAGGTTCGGGATCGCAAGAAAGAGGAAATTGTCAAGGGAATACCGCCTATTACGCTGGCGAGTGGAACCTGATTAGCTGATTGGTTGCCAGGGAAGATCTATGTTATTGACTGTTTCCTGTGTTCATACCATTGTTAAAGCTTTTCTTTGCTGCTGAGGGAAATAAAGAAAGAGTGCAGCATAATACTCGCCTCTGTGTTGTTAATAAAATCATGACTTTACCTCATGTAAATAGTAAAATCTGATAATCAGACTAAAAAGGCCAAGCTGAAACATTAGCTGCATTAGAGAATCTTTCCACAACACTAAAATGCAAAAAAGCATCTAGACTACCAGGTAGTGTGCTGTGAGCATTTGATCCCTCTTCACAATTAAAAGATTGTCACAGGCTAGTTTGGACAGCACAAGCGTACAGAACGCCCCAAAATGTCAGAAGACATGGAAAGTGGAGTAACTGTCACTAACATTTTAGGATATGTTTAAAGGTTGTAGTTATTATTATTAGTAGTGGTATTATTCATATAGCACCAACATAATCCGCATTGCTTTACAATTAAATAAAGGGGATATTTAGAGATGAAGGCCTTGCTCAAACATAATATCTATTAGGATTTGAGGTAGGCAGAAATAAATTGTTAAATGACTAGCTCAAGGAAACTTACCGGTGATGTTACCACCACTGTAACCAGCCGATATATGTTGAAGTGGTTATGGTACTTTGAGTGTACCTTTAAAGCAGTGGTTCCCAAACCTGTCCTCAGGGTCCAGCAACAGTCCAGGATTTACACATTTCACTTATATATTGCAATTGACATACTGTTAAAACTTGGCCTGTTGCTGGGTAATGAAGATTGTTTTGGGAACCACTGTGTTAAATGGATGAAGAGCAATGTATATAATAACAAACAGATAACTTGACCTGTCTCAAGACCTGACACACAAGCATATGAGTCCCCTAATGTTACTTGCCCCACACCCTAAAGCACCATTTCATTTTCAGAAACTTCAAAGAACATGTTTTCCATTCCTTATATTTCTAACCTGACTTTACCCTTTGCTATTTTCCTTCTAAGACTCTCTTTTTTTATCAGAATCTTCTCTTACCTTACAGGCCTAGTCCATTTGAGCCTCTTAACTAGATGATAAACATCATGCCACCATTCACCATTTGCTATTCTTAAAGGTGGTATCTAAGCATTATAACCATGTTGCAGGTTATAATGCCATCCCTTAGTTTTAAATCACAGTTTTCAAGATAATATGCACAATCAATGCAATTGAAAAATGTCAGAAAATAATATTTTTTGATGTGGAAGTAGAACATCAACATTAGTAATGTCGAATGACTGTCACTCTGTTTGACGAAAAAAACAACAGGAAGAAGCGTGCAGGGTACTAGCACCATAACCACTACAATAGGCTGTAGAGGTTATGGCTTTAAAACAGCCTATTTAATTTCCTAGCAAGTGATACGTCTTCATTAGGTTCGTAAGTTTTTTTGTTGTTTTTTTATGGGTATTCTTTTTATGAAATATGAGCTAACTTTGGTTTCATTTCTTAAAGATAAAGTTGTTAAAGTTGGGGGGGGGGGAATAAAATAGTGTAAAAGTTCTGAAAAGGTTTTGCATGCCACTACCAAATGCTCTCTTCCAACTGTTAAGGGATTAATGTTATCCTTCTAAATACACAATTCAAGTTTTGTTAATTACAAAATGGAAGTAGAAAGAAGAGGAGAAAATGAAATGTAAAAAGTTGTTAAATAGGTGAGTGCTATTCAATAGGTCTTGCTCAATGAAAATTCTGCTGGCAGCTCAGAGAGGGAAATGCCAGTAAAGGGCTTTTTTGGGGAGGGGAATATATTATTCATTGTATTATGTCTATGTACTCCCCCTGTGTGTATGTATATTGAAGGAGAGGTTTCTTCTTTTAAAAAATACAATTACATTTAGAAGGGAGCTTCTCAGTCCCCTGATATTTGAGGTGTGGAAAACCAGGTCCTCTCTCGGCTGGCATCCTGTCTTGATTTTTTTCTTTTCATTATATATATATATATATATATATATATAATGAAAAGAAAAAAATCATATATATATATATATATATATATATATATATATATATATAATGAAAAGAAAAAAATCAAGACAGGATGCCAGCCGAGAGAGGACCTGGTTTTCCACACCTCAAATATCAGGGGACTGAGAAGCTCCCTTCTAAACCGTAGGCGCCACTAAGCCGACTGATGAAGCTGTTAGATGGAAGGGAATTAGTCTCTTAAAGGGACAGTTACTCTGGAATATTTATTTATTTATTACTTTAGTAGATTTTGTCACTGTGTTTTACAATAATGTATCTGTGTTCTCTTCTCTTACTTTTTAAATTGGCTAATTTCTATTAAAAAAAAAACTATATTTTAGACATCATAAAATGTAACTCTAGGTTAAATTTGATTTGGTTGACAGAAAGCAAATGTAGCTGACATTCATAAATTCCCACCTTCTCTATTCCAAATTAAACCACCATAACAAGAGTTCATTAAAAAAACAAAACAAAAAGACCACAGGTACTCAATAGTACATAATAAACTATCTGCTATTTGCAATCCCACAACCTGAGTGAGCAGCATGCAATCACTTTTCCTTGAAGACCTTGAGTCAATGTATTTGACATCACTCTGTAATATTTAGGGTACAGGTTCACCCAGCAAATATTATTTACAGGATATTTATAGGAAAAATAATCTCATTGTATGAATTTCCAGTGATTTAGAGATTTCTATGACATGCTCCTTTATTCAGTTTTACAGATTTCCACAGGGCTTGACAAATAGCAGGAAGGAGTCATGGCTCCTAAATGATTTTAATCAAGCATTTTACACAGACTTCATTTATCATGCTTTAAAAATAATGTGCTGGCTCCTGAACACATTTCTCATATGCGCTAAAGAAGTTTATAAACTGAACTACTGGTTTAAAGGGACACTATAGGCACCCAGACCACTTAATCTCATTTAGTTCCGTGAAAATATGGTGGACACCCTCACGCTGTGCATGAGGATGTCCAGCAGTTGCAAAACCTTATAGGAAAGCACTGAGTTGATGCTTTTCTATGGGGAAGGCCTGCCGCGCATGCGCACTAGGTACCCAGATTGCGCTGACTTTGGAGGCGGAGGGGACCAATCCAACCAGGTAGATATTTAAAATGTTTGTTAACCCATTGGTTAGAGGCAGAAGTACAGGGACACTATAGTTTAGGAATACAGTCTTGTATTCCTAACACTATAGTGTTCCTTTAAAAGGACACTATAGTCACCAGAACAACTACAGCTTATTGAATTTGTTCTGGTTAGCAGAATCATTACCTTCAGGCCTTTTGCTGTAAACACTGTCTTTTCAGAGAAAATGCAGTTTTTACATTACAGCCTAGTGATAACTTCACTGGCCACTCCTTAGATACCTGTTAGAGATCCTTCCTGGGTCATGGCTGCCGAAAATGCATCCACACATTCAGAGTCTCTAACCTCTGCATGCAGACAATGAACTTTCCTCATAGAGGAATTCATCTCTATGAGGAGATGCTGATTGGCCAGGGCTGTGTTTGAATTGTGCTGACTCTGCCCCTGATCTGCCTCTCTGTCAGTCTCAGCCAATCCTATGGGGAAGCATTGTGACTGGATCAGGCTACCACTTCTGATGATGTCAGCAGGTCTAACGGAAACAGGGACAAAATAAGCAGCTGCAGACTTGAATACAAGTAAGATTTACTATATTTAGGGAGGCAAGGGTGGCTAGATGGTGTTTTAACCCTATAGGGTCAGGAATACATGTTCGTGTTCCTGACCCTATAGTGCTCCTTTAAGCTACTATACTTCACAAACCTTCACCCCACAGGCACATCTTGATGGGCAAATCATAGCTTAAATTTACTCATGATGGTTTAATGTAGTTGTTCTGGTGTCTACAACCTGCCCCTGCAGGCTCTTTAATGTACACACTGCCTTTTCAGAGAAAGGTTCATTGGTGCCTAGGAACACCTCTAGTGGCAGTTACTCAGATGGCCATTAGAGGTGCTTTCTGAGTCAGTGCTGCGTAGCCTTTTGCAGTGCATGCGCAATAGCTCCCCCCCTCCCTCCCGCAACGGTTTCCTTTGGGAATTGGATTGGATTGGCTAAGATCATCAAATTTACTTATCTCAGCCAAGAAGGCAGTGTGGGGGCAGGGCTAGAAATAAGATATGTTCTTTACCCTAGAGCAGCGTTTCCCAATTGGTGTTGTGTGGAACCCTAGGGTTCCGCCCACAAATTTGAAAACAAAATGGCCGGTGGGGCTGCTGAGCGGCCGGCGTGCAGCCAGCGAGGGAGCAGTGATCTCCCTGCTCAGCTCACTCGCGCGCCCAGCAGTGATGCCGGAGCCGGAATTTGACGTCACTCCGGCTCCGGCATCACTAAGAGGCACGCGAGGGAGCTGAGCAAGGAGATCACTGCTCCCTTGCCGCCCGCACGCCAGCCAGTCGCTCAGCAGCCCCACTGGACCCCAGGGACTGCTTTCCAGCCACCCAGCAGCCCCACTGGACCACAGGGACTTCATGCCAACAGCCCCACTGGACCCCAGGGACTCCATGCCAGCACTCCTAAAGGTAGGGGGGCTGGGTGGAGTAAAATGTAAAAAAAAAAAAAAGTACAGTCAGGTCCATAAATATTGGGACATCGACACAATTCTAATCTTTTTGGCTCTATACACCAACACAATGGGTTTGAAATGAAACAAACAAGATGTGCTTTAAAGGGAAACTCCAGTGCCAGGAAAACAATCCGTCCCTCTCCCTCCCAAACCAAAGGGTCCCTCTCCCTCCCACCCACCAATCCCCAGTTACTGAAGGGGTGAAAACCCCTTCAGTCACTTACCTGAGGCAGCGGCGATGTCCCTCGTCGCTGCCTCCTCCTCCGCGCCGCTCCTCCCTGTGATTCCGTCGGCCGGTGGGCGAGACTGATCCCGCCCACCTGCCGAGGAGACCTAATGCGCATGCGCGGCAATTCCGTGCATGCGCATTAGCGCTCCCCATAGGAAAGCATTGAAAACGAATTTCAATGCTTTCCTATGGGTATTTGAGCGACGCTGGAGGTCCTCACACAGCATGAGGACGTCCAGCGACGCTCTAGCAAGGAAAATCCTTGCTACAAACCAGGAAGTGACCTCTAGTGGCTGTCTAGTAAACAGCCACTAGAGGTGGAGTTAACCCTGCAAGGTCATTATTGCAGTTTATAAAAAACTGCAATAATTACACTTGCAGGGTTAGGAGTAGTGGGAGTTGGCACCCAGACCACTCCAATGAGCAGAAGTGGTCTGGGTGCCTGGAGGGTCCCTTTAACTGCAGACTTTCAGCTTTAATTTGAGGGTATTTACATCCAAATCAGGTGAACGGTGTAGGAATTACAACAGTTTGTATATGTGTAACCCACTTTTTAAGGGACCAAAAGTAATGGGACAGATTAACAGTCATAAATCAAACTTTCACTTTTTAATACATGGTTGCAAATCCTTTGCAGTCAATTACAGCATGAAGTCTGGAACGCATAGACATCACCAGACGCTGGGTTTCATCCCTGGTGATGCTCTGCCAGGCCTCTTGCTTGTTCTTGGGGCATTTTCCCTTCAGTTTTGTCTTCATCAAGTGAAATGCATGCTCAATCGGATTCAGGTCAGGTGATTGACTTGGCCATTGCATAACATTCCACTTCTTTCCCTTAAAAAAACTCTTTGGTTGCTTTTGCAGTATGCTTCGGGTCATTGTCCATCTGCACTGTGAAGCGCCGTCCAATGAGTTCTAAAGCATTTGCTTGAATATGAGCAGATAATATTGCCCGAAACACTTCAGAATTTATCCTGCTGCTTTTGTCAGCAGTCACATCATCAATAAATACAAGAGAACCAGTTCCATCGGCAGCCATACATGCCCACGCCATGACACTACCACCACCATGCTTCACTGATGAGGTGGTATGCTTTGGAACATGAACAGTTCCTTTCCTTCTCCATACTCTTCTCTTCCCATCACTCTGGTACAAGTTGATCTTGGTCTCATCTGTCCATAGGATGTTGTTCCAGAACTGTGAAGGCTTTTTTAGATGTTGTTTGGCAAACTCCAATCTGGCCTTCCTGTTTTTGAGGCTCACCAATGGTTTACATCTTGTGGTGAACCCTCTGTATTAACTCTGGTGAAGTCTTCTCTTGATTGTTGACTTTGACAAACATACACCTACCTCCTGGAAAGTGTTCTTGATCTGGCCAACTGCTGTAAAGGGTGTTTTCTTCACCACGGAAAGAATTCTTCGGTCATCCACCACAGTTGTTTTCCATGGTCTTCCGGGTCTTTTGGTGTTGCTGAGCTCACCGGTGCGTTCTTTCTTTTTAAGGATGTTCCTAACAGTTGATTTGGACACACTTAATATTTTTGCTCTCTCTCTGATGGGTTTGTTTTATTTTTTCAGCCTAATGATGGCTTGCTTCACTGACAGTGACAGCTCTTTGGATCTCATACTGAGAGTTGACAGCAACAGATTCCAAATGCAAATAGCACACTTTAAATGAACTCTGGACCTTTTATCTGCTTCTTGTAAATGGGATAATGAGGAAATAACACACACCTGGCCATGGAACAGCTGAGCAGCCAATTGTCCCATTACCTTTGGTCCCTTGTAAAGTGGGAGGCACATATACAAACTGTTGTAATTCCAACACCGTTCACATGATTTGGATGTAAATACCCTCAAATTAAAGCTGAAAGTCTGCAGTTAAAACACATCTTGTTTGTTTCATTTCAAACCCATTGTGTTGGTGTATAGAGCCAAAAATATTAGAATTGTGTCGATGTCCCAATATTTATGGACCTGACTGTATATAATACTTTCTCAGGACCCCCAATTTAGTACATAAGAATAAAATTAAATTAAAAATATAAGACAGTGAAGTTATTCAACAGTAAGGAGAAATTCACCCAAAAATTGGGGACTATACTAAATCTCACTTATCCTAATAGTGCAGTCAACAATTTGACCATAAGTCACAAATAAAGTGACATATTAATTATTAAATAAAGTGCATGGAAAGAAATAAAGTGCATAGTGTGTATTATGCTGGAATAAAGTGCATAAGTTAATATAAAGTGCATATCGTTAATCAATATTAGAGTGCATAAATGCAGAAAAAGTGCATGACAAAATTCATAAGTGCTCAGACCGTGCTTACCACAAATATCAGTTTAAGAAATACTAATAAATTTATTTTATACAAGTTAATCTTACATCACCAATTGATCTATTTACAAAGAATTCATACACACTGGCACATACAAACACAGATACACACACCTTGATACACAGACACATACAAACACAGATACACAGACATTGAAACATAGATGCACACACCTTCACACACAGATAGATACATACATACATACACACACAATGTCCTGACGAAAGCTTGAGGGGATCAAGCTGAAACGTTGACACCTTTGATGTTTTAGTGAGAAAAATAAAAGTTACATTTTATCAAGTCCCTGGAGTGCTATCTTTGAATTGTTCGTTACATACACACACAGATACACATTGTGTGTCAAGGTGTGTGTATCTGTCAGTGTGTGTATCTGTGTGCCACTATCTGCCAGTGTGCATCTGTGTGTTAGATTCATACACACTGACACAGACCTTGATACACAGACACATACAAACACAGATACACACTGTTTGTTTATCTGTGTGTCAGATATACAACTGCCACATACAAGCACAGATATAAACACCTTGAAACACACCGGCACAATTAAAAAATCTCCGCCCTAAAGAAAGAGGGTCAATGGGGGCCTAAAATTGGGTTTTTGTGTTTGTTTTGTATTCCTGACACTATAGTTTTTTTTGTTTTTTTTTTAAACATCTGAGAAGAAGAAGCTTTAGTAATCTTCTAAAGACCATGTTTCGTACTCTTAGTTCTGCACAATAGAGCAGACATAGTACAGGTTCTAGCAGCATCCTCTGCCAGAAGTAGAAAAAGGAAGATGTAAGTATCAAGAAGGGACAGCACAAGATATGCATAAAGTCTCATGTGCCTGGGAGGGTTGTATGGTTGAGATTCTGAAGTTGACCTTTGGTTTGCCAGTGGTGTTTGCATGTTCAGTTGACTGATACTCTACTCAGGGCAACCTGGTTTTCTTATTGTGGTGTTTAGAAAATACATTTTTAGATGCAACGTCACAGACAGTTTCCAAAAATCTATTTTAAAGGGACCTATAGTCAACAAACACCTTTTGTGTTTAGATTATGCCCATGCAATTTATCTGCACAATGCTATGCCATTTAGGAGTTAAATCATGTTGTTTATACAGCCCGTGTCACAACTCCCACCACGTAATGTGCACAGCCTTTCTAAACACTTCTTGTTAATACTTCCTTTATTGCGCATGCTGTTTAATTTAGAATTTCTTACCTCCTGCACTATTAATAGCTTGCTAAACCTTCCTGAAGCCTCCTCTGTGAGATAAAGAATTTTTTTTACAGGGCAGAAGATAAAAATAAGTTAACATCTGATTGGAAATGAAAACACTTTTTTTTCATGCAGACTGTGGGTCACATCCAGGAGATGTGTGGATAGCGCTGAATGGATAGAAAAAGAAGCAATTTAATTACTAAATGGCAGAATTAAGCAGTGAGACTGAAGAAACATGATCTATGCACAAAAACTGCTTAATTAGGCCAACGTTGTTTTGGTAACTAGTGTGTCCCTTTAAGATTCTTTTCAGGACCAGCTTAAAGCAATACCATAGTCCTAGCACCCTAGCTCCCTCGCACCCCTTCCCCCCTGTACTCACCCGATTCCAGCGCCAATGTCCATCGACGCTCGATCAGCACTCTGCACCCTCCGAATTTGCCCAACCGGGGTGTTGGAAGCACATTAGGCCCGCCCCATAGGAAAGCATTGCTGCAATGCTGTCCTAGGGGAATTTGACTTACGCTGCCTCTCCTCATGCACAGCGTGAGGACATCCAGTGTCAGTTATTCAACCAAAAGTCGTAATGACAGCCATTAGAGGCAGTTTAACCCTGCAGGGTAATTATTGCAGTTTCTCAAGAAATTGCAATAATTCATATTACAGGGTTAAGGGCACAGGGCCACTGCACCCATACAACTTTAATGAGCTGAAGTGGTATGGGTGCCTATAATGTCTCTTTAACTAGATAACTGTGTACAACATTGGGAAGCTTCTAGGACTGCACAACATGTACTTCACTTTGGATACTTGACCTGGTCACAATTGTTATAGTTCTGCAACACCAGAGCAACTACAGTTTGGAACATCTTGTCTACACTATGTAAAGTGAGGGCAAATTGATTGATATGCCTACCTCTCAGTGACCTCAGTCGATATAAAAAAGTTATTGGGTGGGTCATTTTGAAGAATTTCTTTTTTTAAACAGTACAAAATGAGAAATGGATTAAATTAGCATTAATTAACATAGAGACTGTTAATATACCAAATGTACCAAACACAAATTATTCATTGTCACACACATGCATGATGCCTAGCATCCTCGCCAATTCTATCTTAAAGGGTAACTCAAACTATTTCTGCTTTTAGAAGTGGTCATGATGGGACTTCCGGTCCTACGAAGCAGTCGCATGGTGCAGTAGCTCCGAGCCAGAACCGGCCTAACAGCGACTAAAACCAGCAACTAACAGACCAAACTTTACCCCAGACGCATGTCTCAGCACAGAGGACTTTGCTACACCCTCATGGCTCCCCCAAAAGCCCAGCGCACCTCGGATGTCTTCCGTCAGGGGAGACGAGACAAGCTACGGCCTGAACAAGATGGCGGCGTTTCCCGCTCACCACTGCAAATGTCGGAAGCGGTTTCCAACACGGAGACACTGCAGACCACTCCAGAGGACATCTCCTTGTCGGAGAGAAAGTTGGCAGCCATGCTGCTGGAGCTTCACACCTCTATGAAGGCAGACTTCAAATCAGCTGTGGATGATACCCGCAAGGATGTACAAGAGATTGGTGCATGGGTGGGAGCATTGGAGAAGAAAGCAGATGAGCTCTTCCTCGCTAACAACGAAATTGTGGAGAGATTCCAAAAAATGGAACACGAGCACAAACGCCTCATTGAAAAATTGGCGGACCTGGAGGACCATTCGCGCCGCAATAACACCGGCTTGCATGGAGTTCCAGAGTTCGTCACTAATGAGGAGATGCCAGAATACCTCCAGCACCTCTTACACGCAATACAGCAATAAGTTGGAAAAAGCTGACCTGCGTCTAGATAGAGCGCATCAGGTACCCAAACCCCAAAACATAGCAAAGGATATCCCCAGAGACATAGTTACCATGCTCCACTACTACAGCTCCAGAGAAGCCATACTAATGGCACAGAGGAAGGCAATGGCGATGTCACCCGACTACGCTGGGGTGTCCTTGTATGCTGATCTATCGGCCACGACAATGTCCAGGAGGAAGGACTTTATCAATATCACCAAGTGCCTCCGTAATAAATTACCCTACCGCTGGGGCTTACCCACAAAAATCCTGATTTGGCGCAATGGATCTCTAACAAAAATGGACGACCCGGAACAGGGCATAGATATGCTACGGGCTTGGGGCCTCTTCCCAGAGAAGACGGTGACTACTACCCCTATTACCTCGAGGAGAATGTCCTCGGAGTGGGCAAGAGTCCAGAAGCTGAAATAATCCGGCTGCCCATCTCCGTTCCTACAACACGGACTGCTTCACATGAGAGGCGCGGCCTGCTTTCCTGATTACTTGAACATTTCTCCAAATCCATTAAGTACTAATGCTGATCAACTCCTACGTAATTGGCTAGCTGAGGTATCTGGGGATTCCCCAGGTGATTGAAATCACATTGCCACTCCAACCCTACTCTAGAGATATAACATAAAAGACGGAAAATAAAAACCCATAAATAAATACATAAATAATGCTCTATTCTAGCTGAGATGGCCCTCTCTTTCAATGGACCACTCTCCAAACTCCCATGCCCCACTACTCATACCCTAAGCTCCACCTTCGCTGGGATAACTCAGGGTACGCCCGATAAGCCCATGCCAGCACACTTGCCTCTCTCTCTCTGATGCTGCCCTGACCCAGTGGTGGCGGAACCCTCATCCCAATGTAGGGCCATGTAGCTCTACAATCCCGCTGACACCTCAATAGGTGTTTCTATTCTGTTTGTTCACATAGGCCTTCACCATCATCTCCATCTTGCCATGGGTGATGCCCATCTGAGCAGTGAGGGGTATGCACTCGATGGCCGGTCTCTACATAATGCTTTTATGCTGTTTGGATTGTATAAACCTCTGTATAGTAAGTCCATTGAATTGTTATGTTTTTTGTTATGTTACCTACCCTGTTCTGTACATGAGACACTCTCGGCATTACGATGTGGGCATCAGGGAATTGTCCCCTACAGTTGCCATGGACAGGGAGTCAGGTAAGGATTTGGCACCTGGGATCGCCCTTAACAGATGACTCTCTCCCACCGCTTTAATTTATTGACCCTGAACGCCTACGGCCTCAATACCCTGCAGAAACGCAGGCTTGCCTTCTGCCAAATGCATGCATTGCATGCGTCAGTTGGTTGCATCCAGAAGACCCACTTCTCCGTTTTAAACACCCCTAGATTTTCTTCATCCAGGTACCCATTAACTTAACACGTGTTAGCGCCCAATATAAAACTAAGGGTGTTAGCATATTGTTCCACACAGACTGGCCCTTTCACTGTGAGAGGGAGTACAAAAGTCTTGATGGCAACTCCTAATACTGGTGGGATTGCTTAATGATACCCCAGAAAAGCACTGAACAAACTTGACAAGATGAAGCAGGGTAAAACGGTTGTTTGCGGAGATTTTAATTGTGTATTAGACCCCGACCTTAACACATCCAGAAACCCAGGATCCCACCTACGATCCCTCCACTTTGGCGCTATACTATCTGCCCTACTGCACTCCTATGGCCTACATGACACATGGCGATCACTGCACCTGGCTACTAGAGACTACACTTTCTATTCAAAAGTCAACAACCAATACTCCCGCATAGACATGTGCCTGGTTGATATGAAAACTTTAGACACACTAGACAAAGTTACTATTGCCCCTATTACTTGGTCAGACATCGATCCCCTACTGACAATTTTCACACCACTTCACCCAACCAGAGGACAAGGACTGTGGCGAATCAATGAGTCACTCATAGACCACAAGGAACAAACAGCTGAGGTGAGGAGCACAATTGCAAATTTCTTTGTGGATAACCACTATACTGACACGAACCTTCCCACAACATGGCTTGCCCATAAGGCACTGGTGCGGGGCATCTTAATCAAACACAGCACATGGTTGCGACTTAAGATCTCAGAAAAAAGCAGGAGTCTCATTACAGAATTAAAAAAGGTAGAGGACTGGCATAAAACCTTGACACAACCTTACACACACTCAAAACTGAACTGAAAGCTCACCAACTACAACTGGTAGAGAGCTATCCATAAATTAAAAACCGACTATTATAGACACGGCGGGGAAACTCCTGGCCTCCCAATTAAAAGTGAATGCCTCTAAAAGAGAATACCCTACCTACTGGACAGGACTGGTGCAAAACTGATTAATCCTAAAATGATGGTGGATGGGTTTGCGGCATTCTATGAATAGCTGTATAACCTCTCCTCTGACCCCTCCCAACACCAACCGAGACACTCCGACATACTTACCGTTTTTGAAGGAATAGAGCTTCCTCAACTCTCTAGTAACCAGGCCACGGAACTGGACAGACCAATCACTATAGATGAAGTTTCCAAGGCATTAAAAGCCACCCCACGACACAAAGCCCCAGGCCCTGACGGATTCTCCATCCACTACTATAGGGTGTTTGATGACCAACTGCTTCCGCATCTGACAGCCCTGTTTAACCATATCCTGGAGACAGGCCATATACCACAGGACATGTTCAAAGCCACTATAGTTACAATCCAAAAACCAGGCAAGTCATCGACCTCCTGTGCAAACTTACGGCCAATCTCGCTGCTGAACGCAGACACAAAGCTGTTCGCAAAGGTACTAGCTAATAGAATACTTCACCTGCTTTCTGAGCTTATCTCTCCCGAACAGGCAGGGTTTGTCCTGGGCCGTCAGGTGGAAGATAACACCAGAAGGGCACTGGACATACTTGAACTCATGACTACTGACAGAATACAAGGCCTGGTGCTCGCCCTAGACGCGGAGAAGGCCTTTGACTGGCTCCACGATTCAATTTCCCGAAAATATTTGTGGCAGGTCTTCTCTCCCTGTACTCATCTCCACAAGCCTCAGTCATGAGCTCTGGCTTCTTTTCCAGAATATTTGCCCTTACCAACGGAACCCGTTATGGATGCCCTCTCTCACTCCTAATTTTCATATTGGCACTGGAACCCCTGATCCACAAAATAAAGCGGGACCACTCCATCTCCGAAGTGCCATCACCTACAGGCCCCCAAAAAATAGCCCTCTTTGCTGACGATGTAATATTATTCCTCACCAACCCGAAAGACTCCTCCCCATGCCTCTTTTTTTTTTTTTTTTATTCTTTATTTTTGTTGTGCGGGTAGGTAAAAAGTTTCAACAAACGCCACAACAGCGTGTATAAACATATAAAAGGAGTATGACCGTGGCATGCCTGATCGCACATTTTTTTTCTTTATTCTATGCGTAAGCAGGGTTACAGTTATTGCCTGCATGTCATTCAGCATTTAGCATTAGTAGTTTATCTTAACAAAGCATTAACACAGTTTACTTCGCATGAAAAGTATCATCACATGGTAGGAGCTAGTTATGGCAGACTAGCCAACGATTCTGAGTGACATCCTATCTTATGCGCTATATCCTGAGTTCAACGAGTATCATCTCATTAACATTAAGACATATTTATGCTTGTGCGTTATCGTTAGCTGTGTGGTTCTTCGTTGATAAGCATGAGATTAAACTGGCTAAACTAGTGGACATATGGCTCAGAAAAAGTAATGTGTATAACGAATGGGCTGGTGATTAGTATGCACAGTCTGCCCTCTTGACAGTAATAGGTTGTTTAGAACTAATAAAATGAGACGTACATCTTGCTGTCTTAATGTAGCTAATGTTTGCTGTTCAATATGACTTTAAAGAATTATGCTTATGCTTGGTGTGTCAATGAGCGGGCACATATTCTTATTAATAAAGCTGGCCACATGTCCTGACTGTCTTGTTACAAGAGGTTAATGTACTTGCTAAGTAAATGCAGCGAGTGTGGCAAACAGTTGGTAGTAAGGCAGGACGTGTGTGTCTTGTCGATCAGCCGATTCCCTACAGAATCACGGAGTCTTTCATGGCGGTCTGCACCATGCTTTCAGCGGTCCGGTAATGCGGGGGAGATTGTCTCTTGGCTTGATATCAGTTGCGCCCATAAGGTAAGTTCTGCGCTGCTGTGTCTTGCGACATGGGCCACTGCGGGCACTTCCATGATGCAGCTTGAAGTGGAGCCTCCGGACTCTGAGGAATAGTGCCTGCTGTTGCTGAGGCCTCCGTTTCAGTAGCGGTCCCCTCTCCTGCGCTGAACACTCTGCTGCGTCAGGAACCTGCACCGGTTGCTGAGGTAAGGCAGGAGCTAGCAGTGCCAATGTTATACTTTTGCATCCTGCTGCCAAGTGCACGCTGATGAAGTTTCTCCCACCATCGCAGGAATATTTCGTCAAGGGATCTGTGGCAGTAACCTGATGGCGCCTGTGGCTTGGAGGCGAGCTTTGAATATAAGGTGAGTAATTGGCCGCCATCTTAGGTGCGCCACGAGGGCCAGCTTCTTAATACAGTATTCAAGATTTAAGTGTTGTCGATCTTCTTAGAGACAGTTCATATCGCTTAAGGAAGCCATCCAGCCAGTGGTGTGATGCTTTGAAATCTTCTGTGGATATGTCGAATTGTGGTGCCATTTCAAGGGCAAATGCTTGAATATCAGCCCTGCGCACAACCAAAGCCTTTGCTCTCTTGTCAGCAATCCATTCACAGATGACATCTTCCAGCTCAAGATATAATGGCTGGCGACCTGATCCACACTTGCGCTTCTTAGCATTTCCCTCGTCCACCTTTTGACTGAGGTTACTATACTCTGCTCGCCATTTTCGGACCATTCGGAGATCTAACTTCATCTCTTTGCAGAAAGTGGTCAGATTCTTGCCGTGGGAGTCCTCCACGATTCCTTTCTTGTACTCGACAGAATAGCTTTCTCTTTGCACTCATCTTGTCTGGGGATCAAAATACCGTACTGTCTAATTAATCCACCCCCTCTAATTAATCCACCCCCTCATTAATTAATCCACCCCCTCTAATTAATCCACCCCCTCATTAATTAATCCACCCCCTCTAATTAATCCACCCCCCTTAATTAATCCACCACCCTCTTTAATAAATCCACCCCCCTCTTTAATTAATCCACCCCCTCTAATTAATCCACCCCCTCTAATTAATCCACACACCCCCTCTAATTAATCCACACACCCCCCTCTAATTAATCCACCCCCCTCTAATTAATCCACCCCCCCCCACTAATTACGGTAATCCACCCCCCTTTAATTAATCCACACCCCCCTCTAATTAATCCACCCCCTCTAAATAATCCACCCCCTCTTTAATAAATCCACCCCCTCTAATTAATCCACCCCCTTTAATTAATCCACACCCCCTATAATTAATCCACACACCCCCTCTAATTAATCCACACCCCCCCTCTAATTAATCCACACACCCCTCTAATTAATCCACCCCCTCTTTAATTAATCCACCCCCCCTCTTTAATAAATCCACCCCCTCTAATTAATCCACCCCCTCTAATTAATCCACACCCTTTAATTAATCCACACCCCCCTCTAATTAATCCACACACACCCTCTAATTAATCCACACACCCCCTCTAATTAATCCACACACCCCCTCTAATTAATCCACACCCCCTCTCTAATTAATCCACACCCCCTCTCTAATTAATCCACACCCCCCTCTAATTAATCCACACCCCCTCTAATTAATCCACCCCCTCTAATTAATCCACACCCCCTCTAATTAATCCACCCCCTCTAATTAATCCACCCCCCTTTAATTAATCCACCCCCTCTAATTAATCCACACACCCCTCTAATTAATCCACCCCCTCTAATTAATCCACCCCTTCTAATTATTTCACCCCCTCTAATTAATCCACCACCCCTCTAATTAATCCACC
This sequence comes from Pelobates fuscus, assembly GCF_036172605.1. NCBI lineage: Eukaryota > Metazoa > Chordata > Amphibia > Anura > Pelobatidae > Pelobates > Pelobates fuscus. The sequence goes on from NC_086324.1 coordinate 162,114,528, forward strand.
ACCCCTTTAATTAATCCACCCCCCCTTTAATTAATCCACCCCCCTTTAATTAATTCACCCTCCCTTTAATTAATTCACCCTCCCTTTAATTAATTCACCCCCCTTTAATTAATTCACCCCCCTTTAATTAATTCACCCTCCCTTTAATTAATTCACCCTCCCTTTAATTAATTCACCCCCTTTAATTAATTGACCCCCTTTAATTAATTCACCCTCCCTTTAATTAATTCACCCCCCCTTTAATTAATTCACCCCCTTTAATTAATTCACCCCCCTTTAATTAATTCACCCCCCCTTTAATTAATTCACCCCCCCCCCTTTAATTAATTAAGTCCCAGACATAAAATGCTGGTATCCACTCACCGTTCAAAGAGTCCGACCACTGGGTGCCTCCGCTGGATCCTTCCGCTGAAGATCCGTGAAGGCAGACTGACGGCGCTGCGCACGTCATCATCACGCTGCGCACGTCGTCATCACGCTGCGTGATGCCGTGGCCCCCAACGCTCCTCCCCCTCCTCCTCATAGAAGAAGGAAGTCCCGCCGGGCCGCAAAGGTAAAATGCCTAGGTCTTATTTTCGGGGTAGGGCTTATATTGCAGCCCACCCCGAAAATTCAGCTAGGGCTTATTTTCGGGGTAGGTCTAATTTTCGGGGAAACACGGTAAGATCAAGTCCTTTTTCAACTGCAATACCGCTGGCTTGGTCTACCTCCTTACATGCAGTTGTAACTTACAGTATGTGGGTAAAACTTTCAGACCGTTTAAGGAGCGTATCAAGGAGCATGTTAGATCTCCTAAACTGCTGGTTGACACTCCCATAGGTCGCCATTTGAAAGAATTCCACGCAAGTAATCCTCAAGGACTTCGATTCTGTGGACTAGAATTGGTCCGCAAGGATAAGCGCAGGGGCAACTATGATCGATTCTTGAGACAACGGGAAAGTCTCTGGATTTACCAACTCAAGACTTGGCACCCAAAAGGTCTCAACAAAGGTTTCTCCTTCGCTCCCTTTATTTAAGATATTTTGGAGTATAAAACTTCAGAATATCTTAAAATAAAACACTATAAAAATCCTTTGGATATGTCTCTTTTCCCTATAATCTGTTTACTATTATGGCTGTTTACTAGCTTATTCTTCTATTTCATAGAAGCTGGTTTCCTTGGTCTACACCATCTATTATATATGGATTTCTCCCTGTAATACTATTTGTCAAACACACATTCTCTATTCAAATAAACTCTTTATGAATTACTTTCTCTCTATATAATTTGGAGTTTATCTCAGTCTCTATTGTTACTTTTTACTGGGGCATATCTGTACTCTCTTATGCCCCCTTTTCTTCTCTCTTTTATCATCCCATTCGTTTCTTGTTTAATGTTTTAATCTGAGGTCCATTTGAATGTCACCCTCCAATTCATGGAGCTGGTCAACAGGCACTTTTTGGGTTAATTTACCCCCTATTTAGGCATAAGCAGAAGCTTTTCATCTTAGATCTATATAAGATATGATATATCTACGGTATATCTCCTTTTTCTGCTTTTGCCCCTAGGTATAAACTTCCCCAAAGTATAAGGTTCACGCCTTATCCGTAAGATTTATATGCAACACCGATATATATATTGTCATTTATGCGATTAACTATCATAATGTTGATATCGCTCTATATCTGGTCTCGTATGTTTTATAGTGTGTACTGGTTTAAAGTTTATTCATAGCGAACTACCGCATACATTATACCAGTATACCCTCATACAATGAGGTGCTGTGCCAGATTGTTGCCACTCTGCGGGTCCTGTGAGGGTTAAAATCCGTCTGGATGTCCGACGGTCTCCCCGCCCCTCTATCTCACAAAGCTACATGATTGGATGACGATCATGACGTCACCTTTATGGGCGGTACCTCACATACATTTAAAAAGAGGCGCCTTTCATTCCGCTACTGCTCTTGACAAAGGCGACTTGCTTCGCCGAAACGCGCGTCGAGTTCATCTATTGAAAGCGGATGATTTTTAAATCGAATTGATACCTTGTTGGGGTGGTTTTGACTTATTGATACTTTTACTATTTTTTGCGATATTAGATGCTAGCTCTACTACTCAGAAAGATGTTAGGGACTCCTTCCCCCAAATCTAGTGTAGTTGTCTAGGCATCGTGCTAGATACAAATATAGCAGTTTCATTTCAGAATTTAAATTTCCTTTCATGTTATGCCGCACATCTAATATGTTCTATACTCTGGATGCCACTACTGGCATTTATAGGAATTTAATTTTCCCTGCAACCTAAAGTTTGGTGCTGTGCTATTTGCTTTGCTACATTTATTGTATCATTTTGTACAAGTAACCTGTTATTGACATATTTCTACCATACATACTGATAGTTACTTTGTCTATATATATATTAGTCAATACCTTATCCCACTAGGTTCTAAGTTTTAACAATTGTTTGTACGTTTATTCTGGGTTTCTCCCCCTAAGAGGGATAATTAAAGAGTTTTTTGTTTTTGGCTACCTGCAATTTTCTTACAGTTTGAATTGCAGAACAGCCTTTTAATCATAAGGATATAAGGTCTTTTTGGGAGACAGACTGTTTTCACTCTGCCACCCATTAGTCCTAATTTTTCTTTGTACTTGTAGGGGTTAAGCCCCATTGTATCCTCTAACCATCACAACCCTGGTGGATGGACTTGTTCCAGTCTTTCTCAGCGTTGTTCTTTTCTTAAATTTAAACATATGTGTGTGTGTGTGTGTGTGTGTGTGTCTGTGTGTCTGTGTCAGTGTGTGTATCTTCCAATGTGTGTGAATCTGTGTGTATGTGCCATTTTGTGTATCTGTGTGCCAAAATGTGTGTATGTGTCACTGTGTGTGTATATATGTGTGTCAGTGTGTGTATGTGCCAGTGTGTGTGTATCTGTGTGTCAAGGTGTGCGTATCTGTCAGTATGTGTAATTGTGTCGGTGTGTGTATCTGTGTGTCACTATGTGCCAGTGTGAGTGCATCTGTGTGTCAGATACACACTGACACATAGATGCAGACACTGGCACATAGTGACACACAGATACCCACATCGACACACAAATACACATACTGACAGATACACACACCTTGACACACAGACACACACACAGATACAAACTGTGTATCTGTGTGCTACTATGTGCCAGTGTGTGTATCTGTGTGTCACACACACTGACACACATATACACACACTGGCACAAAGAAACACAGATATACACCTTCCTTGACACACACTGGCACATACAAACACAGATATACACACATACACACACAGATACACAATGTGTGCCACTATGTGCCAGTGTGTGTATCTGTATGTCAGATACATATTCACACACACAGATACACAAATTGGCATATACAAACACAGATACACACACCTTGACACACAGACACGCACCAGCACATAAAAAATAGGTTTATGCAATGGCGCAAATTTGTTTTTGTTTTTTTGACGGGGCAGGGGGTGGGGTCCACGATGTTGATACACTCTCCTAAACCAATATAATCCTTTGTCTCTTCCCCCATCTTTCCTAAATCTGTCAATCAGAATGTTGTCTGATTTTTTGCCAAAGTGATAATTGGACAAAAGTACTACAAGTAGCGCAATTACAAAAAGACAACAAACTAATATTCTTGCGATTTCAGAAATTTTATGGCAACTGTACCACACTTTGAAAACTGTGACCCAAAAATGCACCATAGTCTGACGCAGCTAAATTGGCAAAGTAAGCAATTACCTGAGCATCATGGGAGCTATAGTGAGGAGCATCATGAGAACCTGTGGTTATCTTCTCATGTTCTCATCATATCATGGGAAGTTCAACAGTTAAAGTGCTATAACATTAAATTGCAATACTCAAAGTGCAGCCAGCAATCTGTGAAACCCATCCGTACGCAAAGGGTGTTTATCAGCTAAGACAAGGCAAAGTTAAAATAAAGAAATAAATATTCACAGCCTCCACTAGAATTTTTAACTGGCTAGCGCTGTAAACAAATTACTATTCATAAGCTGGTCTAGCTGAAGTGAGCCTATGAATGCACTTAGTTCCTGATCTGGATATTTACTGCAGCCTGAACGCCAGAGGGAATTGATAAAATGTCTCAGTATAAAAGATCTGCTTTCTTCTCTAATAACACTGAGGGATTGGTAACGGAATGGTATATAATGCTACCTTAGACCAGGCTGTTTACTCCCCCAAGTAACACCAGAAATTTAACTCTTTCTCTAGGGGTGGCCTGGCAACACTTTCAGCTGGGAGACAAATATTTACTCACTGGCAAAAATAACAACATATCTTTAAGTTTTAAGTAGAATAATTGTGGTATTAAAGTATCTTTTATTCAAATTATTTTATTTAAAGTGAACACTGAATACAATATAATATCCTGTTTTGGATCCCCAATCTGAACAGTGATACTGTTAAAGGCATCCACCATATTATGGTTTCCAAGTATTTGCATAACAATTACCCTATACAAAACATTCGGTTTTAATGGTCTGTCTTTGAGCAGACCAACGTTCTCCACTTACAGTACTCCAATGGTACCAGCTACTGTCACACTGGAGACCTCTCAAAACACTATGAGGTCTTTGCATTAGGAATACAAGCTTCAGCTGCCAGAGGTCATCCGAACTATTGCAAGAAGCTCAGCAGTTTTTGCAGGAATTGATAAATATTTTCTAAAATTAGGTGACACACTTGCTTAAAGGGTTCATCTTAATTTTTTTTATAATCAAATGAAGAAGTTCTAATGTCGGGCCTTAGCAGTAACATTTTTAAAAGCTACAGATAGGCTTGGAATAATATTGATACAGTCAGAAGAAAAACTAACGAATAGCCTGGAATCAAGGAAATTAAGAAACTACAATGGTAGCCCAGTGTTGGGGATTTGCAATTTCTCATAAGTAGAGCTCTCATGGTGCGTGCTAGGTCACCGAATTCCCACAAGTGTGGTGTGTATTATGTATGTATAAGAAAAACAAATAGGTTGGAAGTTGAAAACGTACTAACCCATTCATTTATATGTACACACAAAAAAAAATGCCTTCCTCTACATTTTCAGTTTGAAAAAGGAAAATAGGTGATAGGATCACTCTAAGCACCATAACAACTATAAGAATGCTGAATCATTGCAAAGGTAATGGTGAATAGAGTACATCCCGGCTAAGTACATCCCATTTGTACTCACGGCATGCACATGACAAACTTGAAAGGCTCAGCAGATTGCTTCCGTCATCTTGGTTCACAAGACTGTGAATTGGGCTGTATATAAACTAAGAGCAGCTGCTGTGTGGCACAAGGTAATGTATTATTTTTCTTATATAGTGCTATGTATTATTATTATTTGTTAGTTTATTGATGACGTGCTAAAAAAATTAAAATACTTGAAAAATAAATGTTAAAATATACTCACATTTGCTTTTCTATAGCACCACTGAAATTACTTAAAGGAGCGTTATAGGGTCAGGAACACAAACATGTATTTCTGACCCTATAGGGTTAAAACCACCATCTAGCCACCCTGGTCCCCTCATGCCTCCCTAAATATAGTAAAATCTGACTGGTATTCAACTCTGCAGCTGCATGCTTTGTGCCTGTTTCCTTTAGACCTGCCCACTGCCTGCTGACATCAGCAGAAGTGGTAATCTGATCCAATCACAATGCTTCCCTATAGGATTGGCTGAAACTGACAAAGAGGCAGATCAGGGGCAGAGCCAGCACAATTCAAACACAGCCCTGGCCAATCAGCATCTCCTCATAGAAATAAACTGTATCAATTAATCTCTACAAGGAAAGTTCAGTGTCTGCATGCAGAGGGAGGAGACACTGAATGTTTGGATGCATTTTAGGCAGCCATGACCCAGGGAGGATCTCTAACAGCTGAGGAGTGGCCAGTGAAGTTATCACTAGGCTGTAATGTAAACACTGCATTTTCTCTGAAAATACAGTGTTTACAGCAAAAAGCCTGAAGGGTATGATTCAACTCACCAAAACAAATTCAATAAGCTGTAGTTGTTCTGGTGACTATAGTGTCCCTTTAATTAACAGTGCGTTATTGGCACAAGGATTTCAGGGCATTGCAGTTCAATTGTCAGCTTTCTGCTGAACTACAAAAACCTACATCATAATAGAGCAAAGAGGGAAATACTTTAGATTTTAAGGATCATATTAGATTGGCTTATGGAAAACATTATTTTTAACAAACTAAAAATTATGAATAAAAACAACTAACTGCAATCTAAACTGCACATGTGGATGTCTGTAGTATCCCTTCACTGAGCCTACAATTTACACAAGGTTTATCAAAGTAAACTTATTAAACAAATATATATCACATGGTGTTTATGGATGTGTCACATTCACAGCTACCTCAACCTGAAATCAAAACAAATCAACTCCAGAAAATTTAAATTGGTCGGCAAAACTACCTGTGGGGTAGAATCAGAAGCCCTTGGCATGACAGCTGACTATCATTAATCAAATATATTCCTCTACTCAGGGATACAGAAATTGTCATTTCAAGTCACTTTTGCCTAGGTCTACCTCTTTATTATTATCAGCATTTATACAGCACCAACACCCATAGTATGAAGGAGGAGAGATTCTACTCAACTTAATACCAACTTACTTGGTCGTTTGATGAGTCTAAAGCAGATTCTAAACCTCAAGATGTAATTAATACATTTTGATATTTACAGACAGGAGACAAAAAATCTAATAAAGAACTGATTACAAAATACGTATGAAGTCTAACAAGCAACATTTATCTCTCTCGATTAAATACAAAGTCCTACTTAGCCTGTTACTTGTCATTCCAGGATCCTCTTAGAATATGATACACTCAGCAGGAACAGTGCAAAGAGCATCAGTCCCTTTCTCCCACAGGAGAAAGGAGTACACTAAAAGAAAATAAGATGAAGGGCTCAAGTCAAATGACATAAAAAATAAATAAATAATAATAATAATGCCCACCTTGGAGAGCAAAAGTTCACATGAAGCAATAAAATGATAAGGCAATAAAGATGACATTTTTAGTTTATAGGTAATTGATGGTTTTGACATCTCTACTTAAAGGTCTTATTGTTTTACTAGAGATAGAACCTAAAAAGATATAGTGTGGTACTGCGCTACTAGAAACTGCACAGTTCAAAAGAAATGCACCTAGTCATATGTTATTTTCACATAGAAAAAGTAATCAATAAGAGATCATTTACTGCTCATTTTGTATCACTTTAGTAAATGCTATATCTTTTGCTTCACACATGCAAAACAATGTGAAAACATAGTTACTATCATTTATATGTAATATTGCTGTATTTATTCCTCATAAAATGTATTATCTTTATATAACAAGCATTTTCTTCCAAATGTATAAATAGAGGCTGTGCTCCAAGACCAGTTTACAGAGGAAGAAAAGTGGATCGCAAAAAACAAACTGTTCCTGAACACTGACAAAACTCACAATGATCTTTGGAACAGTACCTAAATTACACAAATTACACAATTCCCACCTATCCATCAAAACAATTTCAAATGGCACACTGACCGCAGTCCACTCTTTCAAATACTTGGGTATGATGTTAGACCCCAATCTATCTTTTGGCCTGCACATACAAAAGCTTGCATCTAAATTTTATCCAAAACTAGGTGCCCTGTACAGAAACAAATCCTGCCTAAGCCCTTCAGTAAAGGAAAAGATTGTACAGCAAATGCTGATGCCAATCATTGATTATGGAGATGTAGTATATGCATCTGCATCGCAATCCCACATTAATAAACTCAACACATTGTATAACTCGTTCTGCCGATTTGTGCTACAATGTAATTACAGGACCCAACATTGTGACATGCTAAAAGAACTAAACTGGCTGTCGCTGGAATCCAGACGCACCCTTCATCTTTCCAGCCTTGTGTTTAAGAGCTTTTCTGGGAAACTCCCACCCTACCTGAACACAATGCTTTCCCCGGCTGTTCCCACTTCCTACAACCTCCGATCCAGTACCAACACTTTACTTAGTCTACCTCAATACAAAAAGAAAGCAGCCCGATCCTCCTTCTCCTACAGAGCACCGCATTTGTGGAACGACCTCCCGCACAAATTAAAATCTTCCCTAAGCTTAAAGTCCTTTAAGAGATCCCTCTCTACATACCTCAAAACAGAATGCACCTGTCATGGTTGATTATATATTTCCTACCTGTTCTATGTTAAATTTTGTATATATTGTATATTAATATTGTTTTTGTATTTTATTGTACACTAACTGTAACAATGCAATGATTTGTGGACCCAGGACATACTTGAAAACGAGAGAAATCTCAATGTATCTTTCCTGGTAAAATATTTTATAAATAATAAAATGTATTATCTTTATATAACAAGCATTTTCTTCCAAATGTATAAAAAGGGCAGAAATCCTTAGTAAAAAGGTAGAAGAAGCCTAGTCCTCACTTGACTGTTTGAGAGGCTTTGGTGTAACAGAAAAGCAGACCTAGAAATATTGAAAAAAAAGAATAGGAAGGCTAAAAGACACAGGGAGGGAGTACTGCAGACACTATGGTTGTCTTAGAAACCCAGGGAGGCTAAAAGAGGCATGTGGACTGTGCCATATCCAAGACAGTTGTCTGGCAATTAAGGGGTGGGGATCTTGTTCCCACACCGTAAAGCCTCGGAAATGGTGATTTAGACAGCAATAGTTCATTCTTAGATTTAAAAAGAGCGATACTTTTAAAGAAGTAAATAGAGCTCAGCCCTACAGAAACATAATAGACAGAAATATGTTAGACAGATTTCTATAGAAAGCTAGCTATTTAGGCATTAAATATGGATAAAGGTTGGGCTGATTTCACTGCAGTGAGAGACACTTCTAGTGTCCATAGTAGAGAATAATAAGAAATCCTTATCTGTCATAAGCAAGCATAATATACAATATATATTACAGAATACATAATATTGCAGAAGTATACAGTGAACCCATTATAGGTAAATTAGTTAACAACTAGGATATTAGGACAAGTATTGCAACAAAAGCAATTAATAGGAGAAAACTGATAATTAAGTAGTTCAGGAAGGGATAACATTTTTAAGGAACAAACCATGACCATAACCATTACAGTCCACGGTAATGATTACGGTGCCAAGAATGACCTGATGCTACTCCATGCGGTGGTGGAACTACCAGGGATGCAACTGTCGTTATTTCGAGTATGGCCTATGGAGAGGGGGGTATTTTGTACAATAACACCAATATAACAATAACCTAAAAAGGCTATTTAAATTAGAGTATTGTTAATAAATGTTTTTTTTTTATTACTTGCATTCTTTAACACATTTTTGTGCATATAAAATTTAACTCCAACACAAATACAATGTCACAATACAATAAGGAATCAATATTAGATTAACTGGCATAAGATTTCCTTTGAATCGAAGGACTTAATGGTGTGCATAGAAAAGATCATAACACTCATCTCAGCAAACAATGACATTTGACACAGGAGAAAATCAAAATGAATTACAGAAATGCGTGTACAGAAGAAAAAAGAATACATAAACATTCATTTGTAACGAAAAATAACTAAAATACATTACTCACGTTTATCTCATAAATGGTCGCAGTAAATGGTCTCAGCGTTTGAAATTGAGTAATCAGTATAGTTGACTTAATATAAATCTACTTGATTAGTTAATATTCTAAAGGTGATATAAGCCTACTGAGGCAATCTACCATTAATCAAAGATTATCTCAACTATTATTCCTAGGTACCATGCTCCTATGTCAAGTCCAGATGAGTCAGGACAGTATTACAGTATTGAGCACTTTAAGCGCACTCTCAAGGTTCCAGGGTGCAGTGAATGAGCCAGAGTGCTGCTGGATTATCATGACTACCGTATATACTCGAGTATAAGTCGAGTTTTTCAGCACAGTTTTTTGTATACTCGAGTCAATGTCTGTATTATGGCAACTTACATTGCCATAATACAGACAAGGACCGCCGGGCTTGTAATGAGCCCGGCGGTCCTGTTGGGGGCTGGCAGGAAGCTGTAACTTACCTTTCCTGCAACTCCTGTCAGCTCCCTTCTCCTCCACTGTAAATCTCGCAAGGTCAGAGCGTTGCCACGGGTTACCGTGGCAACGCTCCACACGGCACTCAGACCGCGAGATTTACAGTGGATCTGACAGGGGAGCTGACCTTTCCAGAGGAGAGAGAAGGGAGCTGACAGGAGCTGCAGGAAAGGTAAGTTACAGCTTCCTGCCAGCCCCTCCTACACAGCTCATCCACTGGACCACCAGGGAGTGAGAGCACCCCTCCCCGGCCAGCTAACAAGCAGGGAGGGGGGACAAAAAAAATTAAATAATAAAAAAAGAAAAAATATTAAAATAAAAAAAATGTAAAATATTAAAAAATTTTAAAAAATTATAAAAAAATAATAATAAAATAAAAAAATTAAAATATTGAAATAAAAATTTAATATTAAAATTAAAAAATTAAAGGGTCGGGGCCTGACAGCCAAGATGGCCGGACGTGTCCTCTGAGGGCTCCTGCACCAGAGGGCACACAACCATCCAAACTACCTAATCTACCAAAGCCCACTACACAAGCTATCTGGATATCGATCCGGGACCCCACGCGGAGCAGAATGGTACTGAACCGCCACGGGAAAGCCCGAACCCTGAGCGGGGACTAGAGCATGGAGGAGGCGGCCCATCCCCCGGCTCAGGGCCCGCTCACAAGCGAGAGAAAAGCGATGCCCTGCTACCCCCCCCCCCCTTCGGACCGGCGGGGGTTATCCCGGTCCAATCTGGGGACGACAACCCCTTAAAAAACGGCAAACCCAAGCGACGACCAAACGGGACCTACGAGGCCCAAACAAGATGGCGGCGACAAAGCAGCCTGGGAAGAAGCGCACACTACACAATCCCCCAGGAAATATTACAGAGTTCTGCAGCAGACTCATGGCTTACCTCTGCACGCAGTTTCACACCCGGGGACAGGCCTTTAGGCGGGCGAGGAGTGAGGCAGCAGCTTGGATCCGCCCGACGACCAGACGACGCACGAGCTGGTTCCCTCCTCGGGCCTCCAGAGGGGCGTCGGGGGGGGAAACGCCGGCACCTCATGAAGCAGGAACCGGAGTCAAGTCCCTTGGACACTGGCACTCGCTCCCACCTAAGCCAGGGAGAGAGCCGCAAACAAAGCCAGCCAGAAGACCACCGGGTGGCGCCGGAATCCTTGAGCCAGCGGCAGACCTTCCCACGTAACCGGACACACGCCGTCTGCAACAGAGGACACCGAACAGCAGAAGGATCCGGTACTACAGAGCAAAACGGGCGAAGAGCTCTACCACGACCTGCCGGGGGGAGACCCTCACGAGGACAGGGACTAACCGCACACACGCTGGAATGGCGATTCCCAGCCCTGGGAGTGGGCTGAAGAGACACTTGCCGACCAGCACAAGCCCAAACACCAAGAGACTTACTTACTTGTCAATGCATGTGCTACTGTCGGTAATGTTATCAGGGAGAGCCCCAGCGGTGTACCCCCAAGCAGATTCCAGCCATATGTTTTATGTCTTATGTTTTTCAGCCTGATTACCCTTCAGTTGTCGTGTATAGTTTGTTTTTTCCTTTTTTTCTAATTCTCTACTTTTATGCTCCACGGTTATGGGACTGTCAACCATGATGAACCCAACTCCCGGTGGCTTAACGTCTGGTTCACTTTTGACCTAACAAACTGTTTTGTTTTTTGTTTTATTCTCTTCTTTTTTCTGATGTTTCGATAGTTTTAACGATGTTACTTAGTGCCATAGGCATGACTCAGCGTAATTACACACTCTTTAACACCTTACAGCCTAGGTTTAGAGAGCATGACACACCTATGCGTTACACAGAGCACAGCGATAGCAATATAATGCACTATAGTAGTATTATGAACAAGCATAGGCAGGATGGACCATCCAGGGTCCTAAACCCGGGTACAACTACAAGTTAGCTCACTAGACCCGACCCACTTATTGCAGCCATTGAAGACAGGGATTCACCTGACCACATGACTAACCTGAGTCTACTAATGCCGCAATGCAGTATTTACCGTACTTCACTGTGTGACCAGATACGCCTAGCATCTAGCGAGTTTCATCTTACATAATCTATGTCAGGACAGTTCAACCAGACGCACAACGACTTTAGAGAGATGACTTATCACGCAACCAAGCACTGACTTAATTATTCATTAGGTTGAAGCCTACCAGTCTGCTTAACGTATAATCATGCAACATGTTATATATTTCTGTTATTACACTTAAAAAAAAAAATGTGCACAGTTACTAATGCCATACCATTTTATTTACCTAAACGCCTGGCGAGAACTATTGATGCACGGCCAGAAAAATGTTCTCTGTATAATCTATGCACACAAAAATAAAGAATTAAAAAAAAAATAAAATTCAAAAATTCAAAATAATACAAATTCCCTCCCCCACCCAGTTCACACACACTACACACAAACTACACACACACACACACACACTCTGCATTATATACACACACTCATACAAACATACACTGCATTATATACACACACACTCATACAAACACACACTCTGCATTATATACACACACACACACACACTCTGCATTATATACACACACAGAGTGTGAGTATATAATGCAGAGTGTGTGTTTGTATGAGTGTGTGTGTATATAATGCAGAGTGTTTGTTTGTATGAGTGTGTGTGTGTATAATGCAGAGTGTGTGTTTGTATGAGTGTGTGTGTATATAATGCAGTGTGTGTGTTTGTATGAATGTGTGTGTATATAATTATAAAAATCACAGAATTTCATAGCCCCAAGTTTTACCCTCGACTTATCCACGAGGTGGGATGCTTTTTTGCTAAATGTTGTGCATATCGTTGTATACTTTTTTGTGCTCTAGTATGGCGTTGATTTATGTCTGCAAGGTTGGGGTCTGGACGGAGGGGAGCCGGGGAGGCAATAGGGGTCTCGCTGTTAGAGGGGGGACTGTCATCGATGGTTTTAAGGGTTAGACCCTGCGGGGGTCCCGGTAGCTGGGGTGCACTCTCTTGTCCTCACATGGGTGGGGGAGGGGGGTGTCTGGGCCGGAGCCGTAAGTATGTAGTATGGTGTGGAGTGGCATTCCCCTTCCTGCCCCTGGACTCTCCTATCCCCGGCACGGGAACATAGCCTGACCTTGGGTGGCGCCCCTCCACACCAGCGGTCATCCGCCCGAGATTACTCTTGCACGTTACCTAAATACTCACTTGCTTATTTCTTTTGTAGCAATCTCTAAACACCGGGATAATTATTTCTTTAGTGCCTGATATTAGGCTTGCTTTGTTATTATGTACGAGTTATACTTTGCAAAAAAAAAAAAAAAGTTTGATTACGTTCAGCACCTTATTAGATATGTATCCTCTGGTTGCGTATAATGGATCATAAGATGTTAGATACCCTGATTCGTATACTCCTTTTTTTTGTTTGCCTTTCCTACCATTAAGGGTTACGCAGGGTCTATTGTGTTTTTACTCTACTTAACTTCAGTTGGCACTCAAGTAGTGCCTTTATTGGCTGGTCCATGTCCCTAGCATCCCAGAGCTTTTTCTTTGTTCTGGGGGTGATGGGACATCTACCCCGAATACGCCTGGCTTTAGGTAAGACCAGGCAACTTTTGTACAAAATGTTATGTTGTTCTCTTTTCTTCTTCTTTCTGCTTTTTCTTCTCCCTCTCCCCTCTGCCCTTGCACATCATCTGCCTCTTCTGGGGGGGGTATTGGGGAGCGCCCTCAGTAATTTGGCTACAGACGGTCGTGTCGGTAGGCTACACAATAGCGATATCCTACAAGATGAGACATGCCTGTAAAACTAATGTCCCTTAATGTTAAGGGCCTAAATGCTCCCAAAAAGCGACGTCTCATGTTTCGGGAACTGAAGCGCATGAATCCGGATATAGCCTTCCTGCAGGAGACGCACCTACCAAAATTAGCTAAGTTTGCCCTTAAAGACCATATATTTCGGACCTCGTTTGAGGCCAGAGCACTCAATAAGAGGAACGGGGTAGCTATTCTTATTCACCATAGATGCCCGATCAGGGTTAGCAAGGTCAGAACGGATCCGGGAGGCCGCTATGTTTTAGTATCAGGGTCCTTACACTCTCACGCTATACATGTCCTTAATCTTTACGCTCCTAACGGACCGTCCAGGGAATTCTGGACAGAAATAACCCATTTAGTCAACTCGCTGCCACACGGTATGATTATCGTAGGGGGGGATTTTAACGCGCCGCCATCCCCAGCGATGGACAGGGGGCCCTGTAGGGGAGCTCCGAGATCGCACAAACGGGGAGGGCAAGATAAATTGTTACACACTTTTATACACACACGGATTTGCTGGATATATGGAGGGCTCAACACCCGGACGATACTGACTTTACGTTTTACTCGCCACCGCATGACACGTATTCAAGGATAGACCTATTTCTTGTGAACTCCCTAACTGTTCCCAGGGTATCGGAGTCCAGGGTGGGGTCCATAACCTGGTCGGACCACGCGGATGTCTCCCTTACCCTAGACAGGCTGAGCGCGGCGTCCCCTTGGTCGTGGAGGTTGAATACGTCTCTACTCCAAGACCCAGCTATAGTAGAGACCATTCGTTCGGAACTCAGGGACTATTTTGAAAGGGAAGCGGAGTCAGGTATCACGAAAGCAACAGTGTGGGCAGCCCATAAGACTGTCATTAGGGGTGTAATGATCAGGGAAGCGACGCTGAAGAAGCGACGTAAATCTCAATTATTGTCCGCATTATTGGAAGCATTAAGAACGGCGGAAAACAGACATAAATCGGACCCTACACCTGCCAATTTGACATCACTGCAGGACATACGGAACTCGATTAGAGAAACGCTCCTGGATGATGCCGCAAGGGCTATGATATGGACCAAACGTACCTTCTAAGAAAAGGCGAACAAGATGGATACCTTGTTAGCTAGGTCCATTCGACCGCGACAAAGGAGCACACATATTACGAAAATCAAGAATGCGGCGGGAATCTACCAGACAAACCCCACAGACATAGCCACGGTGTTCTCAGATTATTACGCAAAACTTTACAACCACTCTTCAAAAGATGCCATAGACGCAGGCCAGGAACTGGAAGGGATTCGGAAATTCCTATCACGATTACAACTCCCTAAACTGGAGGCAGCGGTTTCGAATGCCCTGGGAAGCCCTATCACAGGAGAGGAGATAGACGCGTCAATTTCCGCCTTGAAAAGCAACAAAGCACCTGGACCTGACGGCTTTTCCGGGAGCTACTATAAAACCTTCCGGGAAGAACTTTTACCTCACATGGAACCCTGGTTTAACGAGTTGATGGATAGGGGGACGCCTGATAGGGATATGTCCTTGGCGAACATCATTCTATTGCCCAAACCTGGAAGGGATGACTCGGTCCCGGAGAACTTTCGCCCTATTTCTTTGATCAACCATGACTCTAAAATTCTAGCAAAAGTGCTTGCAGGCAGATTGAACCCACTCCTTACAGGTATGATTCACCCGGATCAGGTAGGCTTTGTGCCTGGGAGACAACTATTCGAGAACACGAGACGCAATATAGACCTTATAGGGAGGCAGGTTACAAGGGGCACCCCGACACTGATGTTGTCACTAGATGCCGAAAAGGCATTCGATAGAGTGAAATGGCCTTATTTATTTGATGTGTTACGACACTTTGGCGTGCCGGCCCCGTTTACTACAACTGTTCAAGCTATGTATTCCAACGTTAGGGCACAGATTCAAATTTCGGGAGCGCGAGTCGAGCCGTTCCATCTCAGTAATGGTACGAGGCAAGGCTGCCCTCTTTCACCATTGCTATTCGTACTTTCGCTGGAACCCCTCATGCAAGCCATTCGAGAAGCACCTGATGTTAAGGGCATCTCGGTAGGAGATGCAAAATATGTTGTCTCGGGTTTTGCAGATGACGTCTTGTTGACGTTAACGGACCCGGAGGCCTCCATGGAGGCACTGACTAGGATTCTGACGGCATACGGTGAGGTGGCGGGATATAACGTTAACCTGCATAAATCAAGCGCGATCCCCTTAGGTATGACGGACGAAGACGCAGCGTATATAGGGAGGACCTATTGCCTGAGGATAGAGAAGGATCAGATTAAGTACCTGGGCATTTGGTTGACAGCGGACCCCTCTCAGCTCCATCGGCAAAACTATGTCACATTGATTAGACAGTTGATGACTGACATGGATAAATGGATAGACAAGCCGATCTCGTGGATCGGAAGATTGCATTCAGTGAAAATGAATGTGCTGCCTAGGATACTCTTCTTGTTCCAGGCTCTTCCGATCCACTTGAGTAAATCCGCTTTAGGTCCGCTTCAACAGGCTATAGGAAGGTTTATCTGGCAGAATAAGAGGCAAAGGATTTCCCGTAACGTCCTGTATAGTGCAAAGGATAGGGGAGGCCTTGGTCTCCCAAACCTGTATTTTTATTATGTGGCGGCTCAATTGACTCAGATCGCACTGTGGCACTCCCCCCAGGGGAGAGGAGGTGGGTGGATCTGGAATCCACTATGATGGGCCCAGATATGCCACAATTCCTTATGTGGATTCCTTATGTGGATTATGTAAGGAACATAAACCAATAGTTCGAGTGGAATGCACAGCAATTAATACCTCCCTCAAGGTTTGGGACGCTGCAGCACTTAAATATAGCCTGGCTTCTGTACCGTCACCCATGACCCCATTTTTACGAAATAAAGTGTTCCTACCGGGCATGTGCCCCCGAGATTTCAAGGGTATAGAAAATTCGGGATTGCACCGACTGTGCGACCTTTTTGAAAACGGCACTTTCATCACATTTGACACACTGCAGAGCAGGGCTCCTTTGCGTCCCTTTGATTACTTCTGGTACTTACAGCTCAGAGATTTTGCCCGGTGTCCCAGGATCAAGGCGGCCGCAACGACGCAATTAACGTTCTTCGAAAAAATGTCAAAGAGAGAATAATTCCCTAATGGCCTGATCTCGTGCTTGTATTCCCACTTGAGCACACGCACACTAGAATGGGGCGACATCACATACACAAATAGGTGGGAGGCAGGAATAGAATGGCAAGAGATATGGGAGGCCGCGGCAAAATCTTCAGTGTGCGTCTCGCTGCAGGAACAATCCTATAAAACATTATTCAGGTGGTACACCACCCCGGTGACGCTACACCGGATGGGTAAAAACCCAACGGACCTCTGCTGGAGAGGTTGCGGCCAAAAAGGCACGTATATCCACATGTGGTGGGAGTGCCCGGAGGCACAGGGTTATTGGAAACGAGTAGCTTCCTTGCAGAGGGAAATTTTAGGTAGGGAGGTGAGGCTAGACCCATGGGTGTTTCTACTATCCAGATCCATGGATGGTTGGACGAAAATAGAACAGGCCCTTATCCAAAAGATAAATTTGTCGGCCAGGAGAGCGCTGGCGCAGGTATGGCTACAGGGGGAGGCCCCTACAATAGCGAAGGTGATACAAAAGATAAAGGACACTTTTCTGATGGATAAATTGACAGCTAAGGTGAGGGGGTCCATGGAGAAATTTGAAAAAATGTGGCGCCCCTGGATAGATAGCACTGTAAGCGATTAAGAAGGTCGGGACTGTTTGAGGCAACCAGACGTCACTAGGGGACCTCTGAGCTAGGCGGTGCTCAGGGCGGCCTCGATGCGACCTAAGGGGTGAAGAACTACTCACCCCTGTATGAGATAGTGGTGCGCGGGCATCGTGCCCCCCATGAGGCTTCTTTACGGGGCTTCACTCCTCGGCTACCCCCCCTCCCCCTCTATTTATGCAATGGAACTGTTTTTTGTGGGACGCTAATGTTATTGCAAAGGCAGTACGCTGATGTGCCAAACTCTGTCGAGCTGCTTTTTTCCTCAATTTTGCGATGGAGGTGCGGCCGTATTTATTCATCGGTTATCTGATTACTGTTTTTATATACTACTAAAAAATACCAGGCGGAACATCCAAGCTCCTATAGAGTTTTTGACATACGTGGTGAGCGGGAGATAGGCATGCTTATAGTGGTACCTGACAGGGAGACCTGGAAGTCCACGCGTGTTCACTCCTCTTGCTGTTATTACATGTAATGGTCTCGGTATACTCGCTTGCTGTTTAAGTTTTCTGTATTACTGTACATGTATTGCTTGTGATGTCTTGCACTGGAATAAATAAAATTTATATTTATAAAATATATATCTACAGTGGATCATTATAACCCAAAAATGTTTATTTTTTTGCAAATGGAATGACTTTATGGAGTAATTCTCTGTTTTTGACCATAATAGAAACATAGAAACATAGAATGTGACGGCAGATAAGAACTATTCGGCCCATCTAGTCTGCCCAGTTTTCTAAATACTTTCATTAGTCCCTGGCCTTATCTTATAGTTAGGATAGCCTTATGCCTATCCCACGCATGCTTAAACTCCTTTACTGTGTTAACCTCTACCACTTCAGCTGGAAGGCTATTCCATGCATCCACTACCCTCTCAGTAAAGTAATACTTCCTGATATTATTTTTAAACCTTTGTCCCTCTAATTTAAGACTATGTCCTCTTGTTGTGGTAGTTTTTATTCTTTTAAATATAGTCTCCTCCTTTACTGTGTTGATTCCCTTTATGTATTTAAATGTTTCTATCATATCCCCCCTGTCTCGTCTTTTCTCCAAGCTATACATGTTAAGATCCTTTAACCTTTCCTGGTAAGTTTTATCCTGCAATCCATGAACCAGTTTAGTAGCCCTTCTTTGAACTCTCTCTAAGGTATCAATATCCTTCTGAAGATAATAATGCTGTCACAATCATAATTTGAATTGAGCATGTGCAAGAGTCAGGCCAGATCTGGGCACCAGCAGACATCACAGGACACATTCCACCTACCAATTAAAAGGAGCAGTTTGGGCACCATAACAACTTCATCAAAATTAGGTTGTTATGGTGCCAGGAGCTCTCTTTTGCTGGCTCATGTTAGGGGGTTAAATTGTTCTCCAACTGTTTAACCCCAGAGTCTGTGTTCCAGCGCCAAATCTACCTGCCTCTCTGTCCTTTGTTTTTTCAAAATCCCAGAAGCCACGCAAGCCTAGTTTCGATCCACTGCTTCGATTGGAGGATAGCGCAAATGTAGTCAGTTTAGATTTAAACATCACCGGAGGAGGAGGTGGATGCTGCAGTGGAGCAGCAGTTTGGAAATGAGATGAGTAAGCTTTAGATTTAACATAATTTTGCTGAGAAAGGGGGGGTGGGACACTGATTACAAAGTTATATGGTAACATATAGTCCCAAAATAACAATTGTTGTTTTTGGGACTATAGTTTGCCTTTAATTTGCTAAGTAACAACCTCATGTACCAATTAGTAGAAGCACCAAATAAAATGGATGCTTGTCAGGATCTTGTTGTAACTAAAAATATAAGATATTAAGGAGGCCTTGGGAAATAAATGAATATGGCATCATCTAAGCTAGTATATAAAAAAACTATTGGTAACGAATTCATGAAAACATTTAAAAAATAATATTTAATCAGGTAAATGGTGTTTTTATCGTTCATTGGTTAGATTTAACTTTTAGCAGATACAAAGGTGAGTGAAATATCTTGTAACTCATGTCTCTTGGCAATTGCTTAATAGAGATCAATAATTACTTTGTTAACAACTGAGAATTCCCCGAGCTGGAATTTTTTTCAATAATCTAATCCACTTGAAACTTACTTCTAAAACCCATAGGAAATGCTTTCTTTAAATATACATTTAAAACTGAAGATGCAAGCACTCAAACAGAATTACTGCTTGTACGCTGCCTCTTTTATATCAGTCATCCGCCATTCAACAATGGTGGCTGCCAGTGAAAAGTTGGCAACAATGAGCAAGATGTTCCTTCTGACAAGAGGCATCCTCTGTAGAGTATTCTTCGTTCTTGCATTTTCACAGTAGTACAATGGTTACACAGGCAGCAACAGTGCTGGAATAGGGCTTAAAGGGACTCTCCAGCCAAGCAGTTTTACTCACCTGGTTCCAGCGCCGGGAGCCTCGTGAAGCCGCGCCCCCTATTTCGGCAAAATGACGAAAAAGGCGGGCGCGAGCAGGGAGCAATCAGACGCTTCCATTTGGAAGCGTCATTGCTCCCTTGTGCGCATGCGCGGCTTCGCCACACATGCGCACATACTTCAGAGGGCGGCATTCATGCCGCCCTCTGAAGTCCTGAGCGCACTACCGCGCATGCGCGCGGTGTGCGCGGCCGCAAGCTGATCTGACTGACAGCTCAGCTCGCTGTCTTTGCCCGCCCCCTCTCCTCTCTGACAGGCTGGAGAGAGAAGGCGCGCACACAGTGCCTTCTCTCTCCTGCACACGTCAGACGTATTTTCAAACGTCTGACGTGTACAGGGCCTTTTTAGGGCCCTGCATGATAGGAAGTCCCTCTGGTGGCCGTCTGAGTGACAGCCACTGGAGGTATTCCTATCAATCAATGTAAACACTGTATTTTCTCTGAAAATACAGTGTTTACATAAGATTGCCTGCAGGGAGTTATAGATCTCACCTGAACAAATACATTAAGCTGTAGTTGTTCAGGTGACTATAGTGTCCCTTTAATGAGATTGGAGCTTAAAATCACAGTAAACCTGACCAACTTTTTTGACTTTGCAGCCATATACAATACCATTCCCATGCGTAATTATAATTTTTTTTTTTTCCCTAAACTTTACAATTGAGGCACGTAAAATCCATCTTAAGCACAGAGAATTGAGAGGACAAGAGAGGTTGCTGCTCATCCTATGGACTATGAGGCACAAGAACTCTGTCTGAAGGTCATGGGGCACAGAGGGACAGTGTACGAAGCAGATACAGGTATGTGCCCAAGAAAAAACTAGGCCCCTCCTGTTAATCAGAGCACAGATCAGATACATATAAGTATATACAATGAATAAGATACATTTGGCACTTTAGGTGGTACGGACAGTGTATCTCATGTTAATCAAGCAGGCCAGAGATGATATATGTGCTTATTCATAACAAAATCATCTCTTCCTTCGTATATTTTATGGTCATATGAGAAGGAGCCTGATGATGATATATCATCATGTCTTCACACTGTTAACAAGATGTCTCACATAGCACTGTGAGGGTATAGATAAATAATTCTGTGCCAACCAGTCACATACATAGATAGCACATATGAAATGTGGCACCTAATAAATTAGGGGAAAGGGTAGGGAAGATACCACCTGACAAACCATACTCTCACTATGCCAGCCCCCTAGATATTGCTTCACTGTTCAACTGTATGCAGCTGCCACTTCATGTCCTCTCCTACAGTCCTGGGTATCTACATGAACCCTGTGTCAGGTCATTGCTTCCCAAGTGGAGATGTCAGAATGCATGAAGATACACAAAGCTCACTACTGGTACCGGTTAAAGTATGGCCTTTGGAAATAATCTCAAGTCATAATGCCTTTCTGGTCATATGTTAAAAAATTATATCCAGCATTGTAAGGCAAAGAGATCAAGAGATCAAAGAGATCAATAGTTAAACCATCAGGCAGCCTGGCACTAATGCAAGGTACAGGCCCAGAGCCTGAGCTCCAATAGCCCCTACATTACTCTGACCTTGTTCAGCAATGTATATTGTGGCAAGCACAGCCAACAGGAATTGTAGAGGGAAGATGGAGGTGCTGAAGATGATTTCTCCCGTGTTAATTGTATTTGCATGTTTCCATCTGTCCTGGCACATGTCACATCCCCGGTGTAGTGAGTGGCAGGAAACGTGAGTGAGGTAAAAAAAAAAAATCACCTCATCTGTTGTAAAACTACATATTTCCTAGAGAATGTCTAAGCATCATGGGGATTTGTGTTCTAGAACAGCTAGGGTCTGACCTTTTGTCCACCTATGATGTAAATAAACATACATAACTCGTTCAAACCTTAAAGGAACACTATAGTCACCTAATTTACTTTAGCTAAATAAAGCAGTTTTAGTGTATAGATCATTCCCCTGCAATCTTACTGCTCAATTCACTGTCATTTAGGAGTTAAATCACTTTGTTTCTGTTTATGCAGCCCTAGCCACACCTCCCCTGGCTATGATTGACAGAGCCTGCAAGAAAAAAAAAACTGGTTTCACTTTCAAACAGATGTAATTTACCTTAAATAATTGTATCTCAATCTCTAAATTGAACTTTAATCACATACAGGAGGCTCTTGCAGGGTCTAGCAAGCTATTAACATAGCAGGGGATAAGACAATCTTAATTAAACAGAACTTGCAATAAAGAAAGCCTAAATAGGGCTCTCTTTACAGGAAGTATTTATGGAAGACTGTGCAAGTCACATGCAGGGAGGTGTGACTAGGGTTCATAAACAAAGGAATTTAACTCCTAAATGGCAGAGAATTGAGCAGTGAGGCTACAGGGGCATGTTCTATACACCAAAACTGCTTCATTAAGTTGTTCAGGTGACTATAGTGTCCCTTTAATCTAAAAGCATTTGGAGCAAGTGAGGAATATAGGGTGCATTCACTAAATATAAATATTTACGGCTACTTCATTCCGAAGATGAAAACTGTCATATCTAAATCTAAGTAAATTGTGCAAAACTTGGGCATCAGTAAGAAATTGGAATGCATATAAGTAATAAGATATTACAATACAATGTACCTACTACGTAACAAACTTGGGTAAGAGTTCACCAAAACTGAGGTAATGTTGAGCGAAAATTTTACACTATTAAGTAGAACTACATAATGAACCTCACAAGGCTGTTGTTAAACATGACTATGTGACATTTTGAAGATTGAATCCCTCAAGCTAGCAACTGTGTCCTATACTTCTATAAGGAGGAAGACATATGGGGAGGAAATTAATCTCATTAGATATCATTTAGTGTGCAGTCACATATGAACCTACCCGCCCATTTTAATGGTAAGCCCAGGCCAGACCTGGTAACAGCTGCAGAACAGTGTAGGGTATCAACATTTCCTGTCTTAAATATTTTGAACAAATTGTCAGATGCGGCCTTTGTGGCTTTGAGCACCCCTATAGTGCAGTGTGTGTAAAAGGGGAAATTTGCTTTCTTTTCTTTTCTTTTTCTTAAGAGGCCAGTAGGATTTTTTTTCTGATATATATTACAACATTGCTTCCAAATGATTACAGTTTTGCTGATCTTTTCTGTATTCTGAAGATTAGAGATGGTGCTACATTGTTTATACAGTGAGTTGCTCTATAATCCAAAGCAGTTTCTTTTAATGCAAATATGGAAGTAGCATTCCCACAGTCCATAAGCAACGCTATTTACTATGGTCTCTTCTACATCACTCATTTACTGTCTTAACTCAAGTCCCTCGATAATATTCTCTCCATCTACCTGCCTATCTTCTCAACCCCACCAGACATGCCCTCATTTACCCTCCTACCATGTCGCATACTCGTCTAAATCTTTCCCATGTTCTTCTATCAACTCCCCAAATTACCTGGTTGTCCACTATGCGCTTTTCATCACATCACACATTTCTGTCTCTCATTCTCTTTTTGGCTTCCCCTGTCCAATTAATCATAATTTGTGTATAACTTATAAAGAGAAATACAAATAATAGGTCAAAATATCTTAGCTGAAAAAATATTCAACTCGATTCAACTCGTTGGTCTAGAATTTGTAAATCCCTAGTCCATTTTCAACAATTCACAGTTTAAAGGGACACTATTTGAACAACGGCTTAATGTAATTGTTCTGCTGAGTATAGTCAGTCCCTGCAGGTTTTTTAATGTAAACACAGTCTGTTCATAGAAAAGGCAGTGCTTATATTGAAGCCTACGGACACCTCCAGTGGCCACTCCTCAGATGGCCACTGGAGGTGTTTCCTAGGGCAGTGCTGCACAGTGTACAACACTGCCGTTCAGCGTCTCCATGCTCTGCATGGAGACAATGAACTTTGATTCAATGCATCTTTAGGAGGAGATGCTGATTGGGCCAGGGTGGTGATTGGCCCCGCCCCTTGGTGATCTCAGCCAATTCAATGATTTCCTTGTGGAAAGCATTGGATTGGCTGAGATCATCAATTCTGATGATGTCAGCCAAAAATACAGATTGGGGGCGGGGACAGCACCTGAACCCCTGGAGAGCTGGACATAAGGTAAGTTTTAACCTTTTCTAAGGGTGCAAGCCATCTAATTGGTGGTTTTAACACTATAGTGTCAGGAATACATGTTTGTGTTCCTGACCCTATAGTGTTCCTTTAATGAATAAACCCCACGGCTTTCAGTGAAGGTAGTGGATGTAGGCAACCTGTAAAACTAGTTTCTAGGAAATCCAAATGAGATTAGGGATTGGATGATAAAGGTAGTGGAGCTAATAGTAACTTTCTTAGCTTGGAAAGAGGAATAAAATATTACAAATTAGAAAAAAAAAATGAACCCATATTGTAAAATCTAATTTGTGCTAGTAATCCAAAAAGAAACTCTGCTGCTGTTTATGCTGGGGTACAGATATTTACAAATATGTTTTCCGGCAGAGCCACATTCATGACATTTTCAGATATATTTTCTGATCACAGGATCACAGAAGTTTCTGTCCCCACCAACGCCACCTATAATGTTATTCCAAAAATTTCACAGCACAGCCCCTACCATCTAATTTCCATATATGCTTTCTGATCAGTATCACTTCGTATTACTTTTGTTTTCCCCTTAATAAGGTTTCTAGATATATTTTGTAATCACACCAGCCTTTCATATCCCCCACTACAGCCCCTACCATATAAATTTCAAATGTGTTTTCTGATCACAGCAAAGTCTTCATCACATTATTTACAAATATGTTTTATGATCACAGCAGAGTCCTTTATCATGCATTATACTAGATTTACAAAGTATGCAAGACTACTTTAAAAACAACTGTATGGATGTACCTCTTTTCTGACTCATAATCTCTTATGGTGCCTATATACTGCAAACAGCTGTCAACCCCTGCTGTAAAGGGCAGACATTTGAAAGCCAGAATGCACCATTGAGCCCTGCCTCTCCTTATTCGGGTGGATTCAGTCTCTTAAATTCTAGATCTTCCCATGTCTTCACACTCTAAACCGCTATGGGGATTGTGTGAACAGCAATGCCTCAGGAATATTCAAAGGCAAGGATAGAATCTAAAGAGGAATGTTGTTCACAACAGTATAGCTAGTGATAAATAGCAGATGTATATCAGAGGAGATAAGGAAACTAAACTTGAAGAAAAATTATAATTTACTACTCTTGGTTTTATTTGTATTATTGTTCCAAAACTTTGAGATAAACACCGTATTTACCTATAGATTTGGCTAGATGCTAAATTAATTCACATACACAGAAATATTGTGGTTTTTCAAAACCTGAGCCACTATGCTGAGGCCAAGCTGGGTTTTATTCAGATTAACATCATGGTTTTATACTTGGTGGTATAAGACTTGCAATTCATCTATCACGCTATTTAGATCGAAAGGCTGCCTGCCACCATTACAGCTCTTGGTTAAAGCAATTTAATCACCCATTTCAGTATTTCTGCACATTGTGCAGTGTGTAAGGGTGACTTGTTCTCTGGAATTCTGGATGAAAGTGTTACCCCAATACAATGCAAAGAATAGAGCAAAACAAATTAATGTTTATATCTTAGCATTTTTTAAAGCCACTGTGCACACAAGCTGTTGGCCATTCCACTGACACCAACACGATCTTAGCCTTGCAGCTGCATGCAATTAAATTCCCTGCAAGGTGGTTTGCACATCACCTATTGTACTGAACTTCTCAGACAACAGTCAATACGCTTTTTTAAAATGTTGCTATAAAATTGGGCAGGAAGTCAGGTTTTTATGAATAATGCTAATGAATAGATAAAGGGAATACATTTGAATATCCCGTGAATAGATAAAGGGAATAAGTTTTAAGTGTTTGTCCAGGAATAGTCACACCTTTGCAACCATCATCCCAGAAAGAAAAGATTTCAAGTTCACAATTATTGTATCCGAGTAAAGACTAAAGTTACTACTACCCAGTTCCATGAATGTTATAAACACATCACTTGTTTGAGTCTATTTCTGTACATTTGTTGATGTCTTCTATAATTAAGAAGATCATTAAATACATTGTGTCTATATCAACAAGTTTCCTGTATGCCAGCACTGATAAAAGCTGTTCATTTTTGAAACATAGTTGAATGAAAGATGTTCAGTAGGAGGACAGCACCATCAGCTGGCAGATAATACACAACTTTCTTTCCTGGTAAATTTAGCAAAATTACACAAATCATTTGAAGTATACTTGTCACACCCCAAATCACTTGTGCCACTTGGTAAGGGTATACAAATACATCTATACAGTGTACCAGCAGTTTTGCTAGCACATGTATAGATTGCAAGAAAAAAACTTTTTGAAAATAGAACGTTTACAAACCTCCCACAGGTGGTGGTCTCCCAGGCATAGCAACCACAGCGCACGCTGTGGTTGCTATGTAAACTCACTAGCTGAGACTCCTAGCTCTGACTAGGGAGTATAGCACAGACACCTGTGTCTTGGCAACAAAGTCAAGGTGTCGACGTCACTGAGGAGGTTTGCGTCTTGCTTGGGAAAGTAGGGCAGATCAAAAAAGACCACAGCAGGAATAAAGGACAGACTGGAGTTTGGTGTTACATAAAGAGTAACACCCACAAAGCTCTGAAGATGTCGCAGCTGGAACAGAGGTGAGTAAATCTTGGCATTTTACATTGAATAATAATGTATCTTTGCTATACATGAAGTATTCGATGTATATGGGGGCAATTTAATGTAAAGTGAACCTGCAATGTAAAAAACAACTTTTTTGTTTACTTTTATTATTCAAGATTAGATTCTGTCACGTATTTTGAGCAACAGCTCCATGAATTAACACAATTGTTTAAATTGTTACCACTTCATTCCGAATACTTGATTGGTAATGAAAACTGCCAAATAATATGGATGTGGTGTAAGGAGACCTCCAGATGATCATGCGGTGCGCCGTTTCAGTCCTCCAAACCCCTTGTTCTCTCCGCTTCCTGTTCCCGCATCTTGGGTGCCAAATGCTGCCCTTTTACCTCTTCTTTTGACGGGGGCCATGATGTAAATGACGCACATCCGTGTCATTCTCAATGCCCCCATACGTTTTAGGGTCTTGACTATGCCAGATTACATCAAATGATGCCAAAAACATTAACCTGCGTTCTGGAATCCCTTGACTGTGGCTAATTATTCTATTAGTCTGTCTTTCCTGAAGCCCGGCCACCTCTAAGGACCAGTAACACGTTCTATCCTGTGGTTATATTCTGGGTTTCATACACTGTGTGTTTGAGTTACGATTACTGTGACATGTGGCTAGCAGGGCTTTAGTTCCAGATGTGGGCCACATTCAATCTTGGATCCATTTAAATCAGCAGAACTTCACATGCCTCATTGGTGGCCACTATCAAAAAAGCAATAAGGCCAACTAGGAGTAATAATGTATGGGAGATAAATTATGTGATCCTGTACAGCACATTTCTATTCTTTTAATAGTAAAATGTTTAAATGGGGTGAGGCCAAATACAGAAAAAGAACACATGATAATACAGATTGTGTGAACGCATTAAGTTTATCTAAGACCTGGTTTCTCAACCTGTGGTATGTGTACCCCAGACGGAATGTGCACCGAAAACAGGGGACATGCAAAGAGCTGGTCACCTGTCCATCTATGGGGCCCTGAGGAGGAGGCTGGCTGGTGCTAATGCAGAGTAGGCACCTGCTTACCTGGACTGCAAGTACTTACTCTGCCCAAATACAGAGTGCGGGGAAGGCTACGGCCCTGTTGTGATGACTAGAGCCGGCGTATGACGTCACTCTGGCCCTGTCATTACTTAACATCGCGCAAGGGATCACAGCAAGAAGACCATGAAGATGACAACAGCCACACTAGACCCCAGCGAAAGCATCCACTACAACTCTCCCAAAGGCAGGGTATATATAAGTAATAATAAAATTATAATTTGTGATTGCATAGAATTTGTGTCTGTCAATAAGTGTATTTTAAATCAGTGAGTGTGTCTTTCAGTGAATGTGTGTTAGTGTGTGTAAAATCAGTGAGAACGTGTCTGTCAGTGAGTGTGTGTGTGACATTGCCCTCTGTGCCCAAGTATGTGTGTCAGTGTCCTGTTTGTGTAAATGTGCGTGTGTCAGTTAGGGATCGACCAATATTGATTCTTCCGAGCCGATACCGATACCGATAATCTGTGAACTTTCAGGCCCATAGCTGATAATTTACTGATACTCTGTACATTTACCATTTAAAATAAACAATTTCTACACAAAGCTACTGTTAACTGAACATGTTTATTAATTTATTTGCAAATCTTTTTTTTATTAAGGTAAATGCACAAAATATACATGCCAGTCAGAATTTATGTTTTAAAGAATATGTGTGTGTAGTGGATGCAGTGAGAGTATTTGATTAGTGAATGCAGTGTATGTGTGTATTTGTGTAGTGTATGCAGTGTGTGTTTGTGTAGTGTGCGTATAGT
Source organism: Pelobates fuscus (assembly GCF_036172605.1). NCBI lineage: Eukaryota > Metazoa > Chordata > Amphibia > Anura > Pelobatidae > Pelobates > Pelobates fuscus. The sequence goes on from NC_086324.1 coordinate 162,143,131, forward strand.
GAATGCGGTGTATGTGTAGTGTGTATATAATGAATGCAGAGTGTGTGTGTTTGTGTAGTGTGTGCATGGTGAATGCAGTGTTTGTGTAGTGTGTATATTATGAATGCAGTGTTTGTGTAGTGTATATATAAAGAATGCACTGTGTTTGTGTAGTGTGTATATAATAAATGCAGAGTGTGTGCATAGTGAACGCAGTGTGTTAAAATTATTTATATTTAATTTTTTAACATTTTGTTTTAGTCCACCCTCCCTGCTTCTTACCTGGCCAGGGAGGGGGGAGATGGCATGGTCTGGTGGCGTGGGACTGTGCAGAGGAGGCCCAGCAACATTGAGTGTTGCCATGGTAACCTGTGGTAACATTCTGACAGCTGTCTCGGTTGTCATGCCCTGTTGGTGGCCCTGGTCTGCATTATCTGCAATATTGGTACCTTTATAGGCCAATACCGATATTGCTGAATAATATCAGCCAGACCGATAATCGGTTGATCCCTAGTGTCAGTGGCCTGTTTGTGTAAATGTGTGAGTCAGTGTCCTCTGTGTATAAATATGTGTGTCAGTGTCCGCGGTTTGTAACTATTATATGTGTATTGTGTATTATATTTTTCTTTTGTGAGAAAGAGAAAACGAATGAATCACTATAGATATGTAATACTGGCAAATAAAATCACTATTTTATTAATATGAATTGAATGCCGAATATGAGAAAGGTATAAAACAATTATCAAACTATATAGAGTATAAAAAGGCATGAAACATATACAAAATGTATACCATTTGCAAGTATTTATATAATACAGCAATCACAATACATATAAATAAAAACAAAAAGAGGACTACAAGTCAATCTAAAAACATTAATAGTAGTTCTCTGTAGAGAATTTAATACACTCGCTCCAGAGTTTTGTATATTCCTACCCAAAGTATGAGCCAAGTCCGGTATGTATGGCATGAAATAGCTTGGTGCTTACAGTTATTGTTGCCAATACCCTTGTTGGAGAAATAAAGTGGGTGCAATCATTCTGACCAGTTGTGGATCCAAGGTGGGATAAACCAATGGTGTTGGACTGGCACCAGGTCTCACAAGGGTCAAACAGCAATACAACAGTTTCCAGGTGTCAATGTGTCTGTGGCTCTTTGACGGGGGCTGAGGTACATCAATGTACCATAGCACACTGGTTGAAAACACTGGGCTTAAAACAGCCCATATGCATGGGACCAAATTAAATTAAACCATGTGGTTTAGCATATTCACAAGTGAGTCTGTAGTCTGTAGGATATCACTGGCTTCATGCTAGATAGGGTGTTTATAAGTGGGCAAAGTCATTTTTGCTCCCTGGACCGCAGTTCTGGTGTTGGAGTACACATATACGGTCTTCTTTCGCACTAAGGGCTGTTTGGAGTCATTAGCCCAGTGTTTTCAACCAGTGTGCCAAGGTAACTTAAAGGACCACTCTAGGCACCCAGACCACTTCAGCTTAATGAGGTGGTCTGGGTGCCAGGTCCCTCTAGGATTAACCCTTTTTTTTATAAACATAGCAGTTTCAGAGAAACTTCTATGTTCATACTGAGGGTTAATCCAGCCTCCAAAACCTCTAGTGGCTGTCTCATTGACAGCCGCTAGAGGCGCTTGCGTGATTCTCACTGTGAAAATCACAGTGAGAGCACGCAAGCGTTCATAGGAAAGCATTGTAAATGCTTTCCTATGCGACCGGCTGAATGCGAGCGCGGCTCCTGCCGCGCATGCGCATTCAGCCAATGACGTCGCAAGGAAGAAGGAGAGGAGGAGGAAAGCTCCCCGCCCGGCGCTGGAGAAAGAGGTAAGTTTAACCCCTTCCTCCCCCCAGAGCCCGGCGGGAGGGGGTCCCTGAGGTTGGGGGCACCCTCAGGGCACTCTAGTGCCAGGAAAACGAGTATGTTTTCCTGGCACTAGAGTGGTCCTTTAAAAATCAGTGTCAATACATTTCATTTGGAATTTAAATCAATAGAAAGGAGTACTTAAGAATTTTGTTTAGACCTGCAGGGGTACTTCTCCATAACGGATTGAGAAACACTGGTCCAGGCAATACTGAGGAGAGCTGAGGAAGAATTTCAGACTAGTGTTATATGTTGATAGAACATCCTAGCATACATACTCCGATACTTTAAAGACATGATGTGAATTACATAACAGATGGGAAGGAGGGTAAATTTGAGGACTTTAAGGATTTACTGTTTTAGGCTTCAACTAAGTATCAGAATGCCAAGAGAAGGGTTAACCCAGACCTGTTTCTTGCTCATTGATGTCATGATTCCATGTCTAATTAATAAAAAAAATTGTAATTAAAGATTGCTTAGTTAACCAGGGTCCCTTGTAAGCCTTGTTGTTCGTTTATTGAGTCACCCTGACATGTCTTGCATGTATAAACTTGTTGCCTTAGTTTGTGTGGACCCAAACCAGCATGTTTACTTCATTCTTCATAGGCTACAATTCTGTTTCTGACTCCTCTCTCGGATTGTCCATCAGCTCCATTTTTGACTCCTGACCCTGGCATTTGTTTGTGACTACTCTGTTGGATTGTCCGTGTCCTCCACCATTGGAGCCTAAAAATGGTTCACGTTCCAGATTAATCTCTTAATTCACTACTTCATGCCTGCTACCATTCGGGATTCAGACCACAGCCTACCCTACCTGTCAATTCTCAGAGATTATCCCTGTGCTTTGTTCCAACTCCAGTATCAGACCCTAGTTGACAATCCATGACTACACTCTCAGATCTCAAATAGGGTTCACGGACCCCCACTGATTCTCCATGCCAATGCCTTGTATCTGTCCTTTCTATTAAAATCTGCCAATAACCAAGAATCTTTGCTGCCTCTACTGGAAGACCTAAGCAACTCACTCTTCCGCATAATCATTCAGGCTGCTTAGCCCGGCCTCAAGTGACAGCCTAACATATTGCTTTACTGTACATCTCTTGGCCAAGTCTACTAAACAGTTGCCATTACCAAAGCCATAACCAAGCATTGTAAGGAGATTCTACTTCTTTCTGCAAACCATGTAAATATATGCTTAGTGTTCTGTTTCACTTATCATTATTGTTATAAAGTTAACACATTTGTGTATGGGTTCAAGTGTAACTGTCCATGCCAAGATGGATGAAGTAAAGTCAAATGTTCCCCCCCAAAAGATAAAAATGACAAAAAGGCTTATGTCAGCATGGGGAGACTATTTCCCTAACAGAAATAGATTGCTGTATGCACAATTCTACATCTGGGCAAATTGTAAATTCCCAGATTTTGTAGAACTACAACTGCCATGACACTTTCCTAGGCTTTTGAATGGCAAAGTATTATATAAGTTGCAGTTCTACATCTAGATATCAACCGTTTGTCCAACCCTGTTCAACACTGAAAAGAGCAATTTTGTTGTATAACAGTGACATCAAGTGGTCACGCACTGTTACTGCAGATATTAGACTGGGTGCACGCAGTGCATGGGATTTAGAGTTTCATTCATATCATTATTATTTTATTATTTATATAGCGCCAGCAAATTCCGTAGTGCTGTACTATAGAAGCAATAGTTTCCCGAGGTTTCATCTTCAGGGCTATTCACGAAACACTGAATGCTGAACAGACTGGCAATTCTCATATTTATGAAAACCAATAAATCGGGACCGAATACATTTTGTATGTGCACATTCAGAAAACATTACATATACCTTTCTCATACATTTTATTCAAAGTGAAGCCAGTGATAGACTGAGACTATCAATTGACACACCCAGCCAATGACCAGAGCACACTCGAGGCTTTCACATTGAGTTGGGGCATAAGGAGGAAGAGGGACTGAGCAAACAGATGCAATCTAGACACCTTGGGGATTAAATTGTCTGTAATCAGTTTAACCCCCTAAGGTAACATGAAACCCAGTACATTTTTTCATCATAGAAACTTCATTGAGATTAATTTCTTATTGTACTTGATATTTAGTTGATTGCTACCCCTGTCACTGTTCTTAGAGTGAGGGGGGGTAGGTTTTTATTTTACTGGAGGGTGACTAGGATTCTTTTTTTATTTATTTTTTTACATCAGAAATTGGTATTTTTAATTTGTGTTTTCTCAGTCTTTAGAAGCTTGGGTAACAGATACCCCAATCGTCATTTGTTATTTCTACTTCCATACTAAGTATTAAGCAGTGGTAACCGTAGTAAACTAAATGTCTTATAAGATTCCACCATCATTCATTACAACTGTGTGCATACTATATATTAATTACGTAAAACACGTAGGATAACAGTCTTCATCATTTAACCCCTTAAGGACACATGACAACATGTGTGACATGTCATCATTTCCTTTTGCAATTGGCCCCCACCCGCTGCCATTTAGTCACTGCTTTGTCTGTGTCTCAGCTTCAAGTATACTTTTTTTTTTTTTTCAGATAATTAGTTGATTGCTCCCCCTGTCTCTATTCTTAGAGTGAGATGATAGGTTTTTATTTTACTGGAGGGTGAACAGGGCTTGGGGACCCCTAGTCACTGAGTGGGTGGCTAGGAGCTTGGGGACTCCTAGTCACTTGGGGGGTTGTTTATTTTTACAATTAGAGTCCTCCAGTCAAAAATAGGACCTCCCCATTTCATTTAGGGCCCACACCCGCTGCCAATAGGCCACTGGCTGCTCACTGTTTAGTAGACATGCCTCTACTCGTGGCAAAGCGAGTAGGGGCAGAAGGCCGATTTAATCAACCTTATTTACGAATACTAAACAATTTTTATTTAGTATTAGTAAAGTTACCTGAAAGACCACTTTTGGTCTTTCAGCTTTTTAGCAGATAGCTCCCTAGTGCTTTTGAGAATTGGAGGGCTATCTACTAAACAGCTGCAAGATGCAGCCGCGGTAAGAATAAGATTGGAATATCAATCTCCAAATGAAGTTACGTGCTGAATATAATTACCAATGACCGAATTTCATATGAATACGAATGGACAATTGTGGGCATTCGGTTTGGATGATACTTGGTCAATTCACCGGCACCCTAGTCTAAATGACAGGACGTTCTGTCACGTCAAGTGAGTATTGTGGGAAAGCTTTCTTTGACACAAGAAAATGAACTGACTCAAGCTCCTTCTTTGGTCAAAGAAAGTCAGGTGTAGGAAACATACATAAGTCAAAGTAGTCTCTATTTTGTCTTGTGTTTTAACCCCTCAAGCAGGGGTGTATCCTGGTTTTGTGCTGCCCTAGGCAGGACAAAACTCAGGCGCCCCCTCACCCCCCCCGCCCCGCCACCCCCACCCAACCCTTCCCCCGCCTTCTAAATACACACACACTGACAGATACGCATCCATTAACTAACTGTTAGCTAATGGATGCGTATCTGTCAGTGTGTGTGTGTGAGTGTATGAGTGTGTCTGTGTGTGAGTGTGTCTGTTAGTGAGTGTGAGTGTGTCTGTTAGTGAGTGTGTCTGTTAGTGAGTGTGTGAGTGTGTCTGTTAGCTGCTAACAGACACACTCACACACTCACTAACAGACACACTCACACACACTGACATACACACACTAACAGACACACACAGTCAGACACACACACACTCTAACAGACACACACAGTCAGACACACACACACTCTAGCAGACACACTCTCACACACACACACACACTCTAACAGACAAACAGACACACTCACACTCACTAACAGACACACACTAACAGACACACTCACACACACTAACAGACACACTCACACACACTAACAGACACACACACACACACACACACACACACTAACAGACACACTCACTCACATTAACTCATTTTTTTTTTATTTACCCCCCCAGCCTCCTTACCTTTGGGAATGCTGGGGGGGTTCTCCCTCTCCCTGGGGTCTAGTGGGGCTGCCGGTCGGGCTGCTGGGCTGGTTGCTGGGCGGGCGGCTGGCGAGGGAGCACTTCCTCTGAGCTGTCTGCTCAGCTCCCTCGCGCGCCGCAGAGTGAGGCTGGGAGGCGGAGCCGGAATATGACGTCATATTCCGGCTCCCAGCCTCACTCTGCGGCGCGCGAGGGAGCTGAGCAGACAGCTCAGAGGAAGTGCTCCCTCGCCAGCCGCCCGCCCAGCAACCAGCCCAGCAGCCACCAGCCCAGGATGTCTGTTAGCCGCAAGGCTAAAAAGGCATTTGCCCTGGGCGTTTGGGGGCGGCTTTTTTTGCCGCCCCCTGGAAAATGCCGCCCAAGGCAAATGCCTTGTTTGCCTCGCGGCAAATACACCCCTGCCCTCAAGGACCAAACTTCTGGAATAAAAGGGAATCATGACATGTCACACATGTCATGTGTCCTTAAGGGGTTAAAGCGGCACTGTCATGCCGAACTTACCTTTCCTCAATCTCTTCCTCTTCTCCCCCTCTCTCAGGATCTGTTATTCTTTTCTTCCTGTCTTCTTTAGTTTTCTTTAAAATCATAAGACAAAGTAGGGACTCTTTGTCTTATGGAGGATTTCTCCGCTTGACCAGCTCAGACCAGCGGAGGAGCAAAGTGTGCTTCATTTCCGCTGGTCAGAGCAATTTTCCCATGATCCCTAGCTTTCCTCCCTGTTCCCACAATGCTTCCTGTCAGTATTGCCGAACGTTCTGTCACTTAGACAGAACGCCGGCAAAACTGCCGAATTGCATCCTAACAGAATGAGAAGAGTTTCTCCATTGGTGTTAGGATGCAATTCGGTACTTTGTTTGTATCGGGATTTCATTCTAATGAATGAAACTCCAATCCTATTCATTGCCACGGCTGCATCTTGCAGCCGCTTAGTAGATAGCTCCCTAATACCGTGGGAATTAGGGAGTTATCTACTAAAAGGCTGAAAGACCTAAATTGGTCTTTCAGCCAAATTTACTAATACTAAGTAAAGATTACTTACTATTAGTAAATAATATGCCCCTACTCGCTATACCGCGAGTAGGGGCATGTCTAGTAAGCAGTGAGCAGCCTGTGGCTAATAAGCCCCCCCCGCGCGGGGGTTAAAGATGGGGGGGACCTACTGTCCTCCCCCTGGCCCCCACCCCTGCGCGGTGGGTGGGGGCCCTAATAAAACAATAAGGGGGGGGACCTACTGTCCTCTCCCCTGGCCCCCACCCCTGCACGGTGGGTGGGGGCCCTAATAAAACAATAAGGGGGGGACCTACTGTCATCCCCCCCTGGCCCCCACCCCTGCGCGGTGGGTGGGGGCCCTAATAAAACAATAAGGGGGGGACCTACTGTCTTCCCCCCTGCGTGGTGGGTGGGGGCCCTAATAAAACAATAAGGGGGGGACCTACTGTCCTCCCCCCTGGCCCCCACCCCTGCGCGGTGGGTGGGGGCCCTAATAAAACAATAAGGGGGACCTACTGTCCTCCCCCCCTGGCCCCCACCCCTGCGCGGTGGGTCCTCCCCCCCTTATTGTTTTATTAGGGCCCCACCCACCGCTCAGGGGTGGGGGCCAGGGGGGGAGGACAGTAGGTCCCCCCCTTATTGTTTTATTAGGGCCCCCACCCACCGCGCAGTGGTGGGGGGCCAGGGGGGAGGACAGTAGGTCACCCCCCCCTCCTTATTACCATTTTTATTTTACAGTGAGCAGCCATAGACATGCCCCTACTCGCGGTATAGCGAATAGGGGCATTGAGGAGATTTTAATCTCCCTTATGCTATTATGGGGGTCATATTGACCCCCATAGAGTGAGGGGGGGACCTGGGGGGCTTATGAAGTGGTGGGGAGCACTGCTCCCTGCCGCTTCTATAGTTACATATTACAAGGAGGGAGCTGCACGCCGGTAGCTCCCTCCTTGTAATAAATTGAACGAACAAACGAACACTGATACTCAGTGTTCGTTTGTTCGTCTGATTTTTTCTATTCATTCATTCGTCTGTCTGATGAATGAATGAATAGGTGAAATTCCCGTTCGCATGTCCAGGTGTTTCACTGGGCATGTGCGGGAATCTCACAGGCTATCTAGTGTGGGCAGATGACGTGTCCCACAGGGACTTCACCTACCCACACAAAGATGGCGGCGCCCTGAATAAAGATCGGGGCAGAAGATAAAGAATAAAAATAGGTAATGTGGGGGGCTTAGGGGCATTTGGGGGTGACTAGGGGGTGAATTGGATGTAGTGGAGGCGGGAGGGGGGTTAAAAAAAAAAACGTGATTCGGCATGACAGTGCCGCTTTAAAGAAAACTAGATCAGGAAGGAAAAAATGAAGAACAGAAAGAGGAGAGGAAGAATCAATAGGAGAAAGGTAAGTTCAGCGTTACAGTGCCTCTTTAAGAAAGAATAAAATAAAAATGTTAAATAACTTGCATGTTGCTTACAGTGCTCCTTCATATGCTGCAGTTGAACTAGCATGATGGACTCTTTAGTTTACCATTGCTTTAATGTACCCCAGTATCAGGCTACTTTAAAACATTTGGCTACTATAAAGTAGTGGTGGGTTTAAACACGGTATGACCATATGGTGAGATGAAACCACTATATTTGTGTGTGCAATGAGTCCAAAGTGTAATTTTTAACCTAGTTTGTATTGGGCTCCATTTGGTCACTAAAAGCAGTTATGCTGTAAATGTCAGCCTTAAGAGAGTACATGAATGTACAAAATGCACATAAAGAATCATAGTGTATAGCTAAATACCCCAAGTGTCTGATTGCTCTAACTCTAAACCCCTTTGTGGGCATGCAGATGAAGTGAAAGTAACAAAGATATTCCATACTGCAGGCCAGAGTTGGTTTCTTGTCACTGTTTTTTTTGGTACCATAGCCCATACTTTAAAAATAGGCACCTTACTAGAGTAACATTTTAGGTTTTTTACAAGTTTAGCCATGATAGCCATGTCTTTTCTGGCAGCCATATTGGGGCTCTCCTTTACACTGCTGCGTCGGCCATCTTTGTGCTCATTTGTAAACCTGACTTGGCCCCACCTCCTTTTTCCCCCTTAATTTAGCATTACCATTTTGGTTTCCACTTAATTACATTTTAAACATACTGTTATTACCTAGCATTCTAGCCTTCTATTGTATAATGTACTATATCTATTACATCATCTGACTGTGTGTCTGTTTGCTTTAACACTTTGAGAAAGCCAATTCTGGCAAAACAGTTAACGTTTTATAGTGTTTGATGCTGTATATTAATTAAAAAGAAAACAGAAAGAGAGAGATTGCTTCAAATGAAACTGGGGGGTAACCCCTATTGAACAATAATTTTAGAGAGAAGGTACATGTAAAACTGTGGGGTACATAGAATCTAAATATTATACCCACAGACTACTAGTACATAAGTAGCAATCCATAATGTAATAAAATATAATTTTTATTGATAGTTTAAAACCAATAGTAGCACGGTCACTATGTATCAAAATAGCACAATCGCTATGTCCAAACTAAAATAAGGTAGTGTCAGGATCGGGACAGGGATCCAACACGCAGAGTACAAAGAGTGGAAAGGTACGTATACCGGGCCTTAGAATGGCCGGACTAACGTACCGAGAGTAAAGAATAGTCAGAGACAAGCCGAGGTCGAGGGAACGAGAAGACAGATAAGCGAGAGACAAGCCGGGTCAAGGGATAACAGAGAAACAGGGTAGTACAACGAGCCGAGTCAAAACCAAAAGAGCAAACTAGAATACCAGAGCACTGAGTGACTAGACAAGCTAGAACCACGACAGGGCAATGAGCTGAAGTAAGGAGTAAGCTTAAATACCCTGGCTCTGGATGGAAATCACGCCTCTGACAAGTACCGATTGGATATCGGACACTTGAGTGATAGATAGCTCGTGCTAGCGTCATGACGTCACGTATTGAGCGTCCTGCTAGAAAAGGACGTGGATTCCTCGCGGCCGGTGTTTAAGTGACTGGATGAACCGCGAGGAACGGAGGAAACAGCTCGCCTGGACGGATACACCACCAAGTCTCTACCTCCCTTAGAGGTAGAGGCCTCAGGTACCCTGACAGTACCCCCCCTCTCAGATACGCCCACCGGGCGGAATGAACCGGGGCGAGATGGGAAGCGGAGGTGAAATGCTCTGCGAAGGCGAGAAGCATGGACGTCCTCCTGAGGTACCCAACTCCTCTCCTCAGGACCATATCCCCTCCAGTTGACCAAATATTGCAATTTTCCCCTTGAAATTCTGGAGTCAATGATGGAGCTGACCTCGTACTCCTCCCGACCCTCCACCTGAACAGGACGAGGTGAGGGGACCTTAGAGGAGAATTTGTTGCAAATGAGGGGTTTCAACAAGGAGACATGAAAAGAGTTAGGAATGCGTAAGGCAGGTGGCAGAGCAAGGCGATACGCAACCGGATTGATACGAGTGAGAACCCTGTAAGGGCCTATGTAGCGAGGAGCAAATTTCATGGACGGAACTTTTAGGCGAATATTCTTAGTACTCAACCATACCCTATCCCCAGGAACAAAAACAGGAGCCGCTCTTCTATGTTTGTCAGCGTGTTTCTTGAACAGCGAGGAACTATGTAATAGAATTTGTCGAGTCTGATCCCATAATTTCTTCAGGTTGGCGACATGATCATCAACCGACGGTATCCCCTGAGAAGAGGAAACCGAAGGAAAAATCGAAGGATGAAAGCCATAGTTCATGAAGAAAGGGCTAGAGCGAGTTGAATCGCAAACAAGGTTATTGTGTGCGAACTCCGCCCAAGGAATCAGACCGACCCAATCGTCCTGGTGTTCGGAAACAAAGCAACGCAGATACTGTTCGATCTTTTGATTAGTGCGTTCAGCAGCTCCGTTAGACTGAGGGTGATAGGCAGAGGAAAAGTTCAATTTGATGCCCATTTGAGAACAAAAGGATCTCCAGAAACGTGAGACAAATTGAGAACCTCTATCAGAAACAATCTCTGAAGGAATCCCATGTAGGCGAAAAACTTCTCTCGCAAAAATCTCCGCCAATTCAGGAGAAGTCGGAAGTTTAGGTAATGGCACGAAATGGGCCATCTTAGTAAATCTATCCACCACCGTGAGAATAACAGTCTGTCTCTTGGAAGCAGGCAAATCAACGATAAAGTCTATGGACAAACAGGACCAAGGTTTCTCAGGAATGTCCAAGGGGTGTAACAGGCCACATGGGGATGCATGAGGTAGTTTAGTCTTGGCACAAGTCTCACAAGCTGCGACGAACTCCTCAATATCCTTTCGAAGTGAAGGCCACCAGAAATCCTTGGATATCAGAGAGTATGTCTTGCGAATACCAGGATGACCAGCTATTTTACTTTCATGAAAACATTGTAAGAGCTCCAGTTGAAGTTCAGGAGGAACAAAGTTTCTTCCCTCAGGAGTGTTTCCGGGAGCTAGATGTTGTGACTTCAAGATCTGGTCAAGTAGCGGAGAATGAATTTTGAGACTGGTATTAGCAATAATATTGCATTTGGGTACAATGGAAGACAAAAGAGGTTCAACTGAAGCAGAGGGTTCATATTGGCGAGATAGCGCATCGGCTTTAGAATTCTTTGACCCAGGTCTGTAAGTCAGAACGTAATTGAAATGGGTAAGAAACAACGACCAACGAGCCTGCCTGGAGGACAGACGCTTGGCCTCTCCGATATAGGACAAGTTTTTGTGGTCTGTCAGGATGGTAACAGGATGTAATGTACCTTCCAATAAATGTCTCCATTCTTTCAAAGCCTTGATAACCGCTAGTAATTCTCTGTCACCAATGTCATACCTGCTTTCAGTACCGGTCAATTTTTTAGAGAAAAATCCACATGGATGTAATGGTTTATCAACACCCAACCTTTGAGATAGAACAGCACCTAAACCAGTCTCTGATGCGTCTACCTCGAGCAAAAAAGGCAGAGAAGTGTCAGGGTGAACTAAAATTGGAGCGGAAGCGAAAAGCTCCTTGAGAGTCTTGAACGCAAGGAGAGCTTCAGTAGTCCAATTCTTAGTGTCAGCCCCCTGTTTGGTCATGTTAGTGATAGGTGCAATAATGGAAGAATAGCCCTTAATAAAGCGCCTATAATAATTGGAAAAACCAATAAATCTCTGTATGGCTTTAAGACCTGTGGGTAAAGGCCACTCTAGAATGGATTGGAGCTTATCCGGATCCATCTTAAATCCCTCCCCAGAGATCACATAGCCGAGAAAGGTTACCTGGGTTTGATCAAAGCTACATTTCTCCAACTTGCAGTACAAGCCATGCTGGAGAAGCTTGTGCAAAACCCTCCTGACTTGCTTGTGATGAATCTCAATGTCACTAGAATGAATGAGTATATCATCTAGGTATACAATGACGCACTCTTGCTGAAATTCCCTAAGAACCTCATTAATCAGATCTTGGAATACCGCTGGCGCATTGCATAACCCAAAAGGCATGACAGTATATTCATAGTGGCCATATCGAGTATTGAATGCCGTCATCCACTCATGTCCCTGCTGGATTCTCACCAAGTTATATGCCCCTCTGAGGTCTAACTTGGTGAAAATTGTAGAGCCCTTCAAACGATCGAAGAGTTCGGTGATCAAGGGAATCGGGTAGGCATTTTTAATGGTTATCTTATTCAAGCCTCGATAATCAATACAAGGTCTCAAAGAACCATCTTTCTTTTTAACAAAAAAAAATCCAGCCCCGGCAGGGGAGGAGGACCTCCTGATGAATCCCTTGTCTAAATTCTCGTGAATATATTCCTCTAGGACTGAGTTCTCCTTTATAGATAATGGGTATACATGACCTCTGGGAGGCATGGTACCAGGGAGTAGGTTAATTTTGCAATCAAAGGACCTGTGTGGGGGTAAGGTATCGGCTTTCTTTTTGTCAAATACTGCCTTTAAATCTAGATACTGAGACGGAATTTGTGTCTCTGTAGGATTGTCAGAGGTATTCGATGTATTAGTTGATCCAAGAGGTAAGACCTTCCGCAAGCATTTTTCTTGACAATTCTCTCCCCACGAAACTATCTCCCCTGATTCCCAATTAATAATAGGGTTGTGTCTCCTCAGCCAGGAGTACCCCAGGACTATGGGAACAGACGGAGAAGAAATGAGCATTAAGGATATATCCTCTTTATGCAGGATGCCAACAGTCAAGTTAATCGGTATGGTCTCATGGAAAATAACAGGCTCAAGTAACGGTCTACCATCGATGGCCTCGACAGCCAGAGGTGTCTCTTTTAACTGGGATGGAATAGCATGCTTGGCAGCAAAACCCTGATCTATAAAGCTCTCAGCAGCTCCAGAATCGATTAGTGCCATAGTCTTAACTACTCCCTTCTCCCACTTTAAAGAAACGGGTAACACAAGCCTGAGCTCCTTGTAGTTGTGAATAGAGGACAAAGTAGAAACACCCAAGGCCTGTCCTCTAGAGGAACTTAGGTGCGAGCGTTTCCCGAACGATTGGGACAATTTAGGCGTAAATGACCCCTGACTCCACAATACATACATAAACCCTCCCTTCTCCTGTACTGTCTCTCCCTTTCAGTGAGATGAGTACTGCCTATCTGCATAGGTTCAGGAATACGTAAGTCTTCGAACTCAGAGATTTGAAAGGTAGGCGCTAGTTTAAAGGAGGGTCTACGGGTCCTATCTCGAGTGTTCTGCCTCTCTCTTAAGCGTTCATCAATACGAGATATAAAAGAAATTAAATCCTCCAAATTTTCAGGAAGTTCTCTAGTAGCGACCTCGTCAAGAATTACATCTGATAACCCATTCAGAAACACATCTATATAAGCCTGTTCGTTCCACTTAACTTCTGCCGCCAAGGATCTGAACTCTAGTGCATAATCCACAAGTGTTCGATTGTCCTGTTTAAGGCGCAACATTAATCTAGCTGCATTGACCTTTCTGCCAGGAGGGTCAAAAGTTCTTCTAAACGCAGCTACAAAGGCATTATAATTATAGACTAGTGGATTATCATTCTCCCATAAAGGATTGGCCCATCTCAAAGCTTTTTCAATGAGCAGGGTAATAATAAATCCAACCTTTGCTCTATCTGTAGGATAAGAGCGGGGTTGTAATTCGAAATGGATGCTAATCTGGTTTAGAAAGCCACGACACTTCTCCGGTGACCCGCCATAACGTACTGGTGGGGTAATACGGGAAGAAGCACCTACAGTGGCTACCTCTAGACCTGAGACTGCAGGAGAGATAGAAGGAGTACGTGTCTCCTCAGGTGGATTACTAGCACGAGACAAAAGTGCCTGTAGTGCCAAAGCCATCTGATCCATCCTATGTTCCATGGCGTCAAACCTGGGATCCGAAGAACCAAGCTGACTGTTTGTACCTGCAGGATCCATTGGCCCTGTCGTAATGTCAGGATCGGGACAGGGATCCAACACGCAGAGTACAAAGAGTGGAAAGGTACGTATACCGGGCCTTAGAATGGCCGGACTAACGTACCGAGAGTAAAGAATAGTCAGAGACAAGCCGAGGTCGAGGGAACGAGAAGACAGATAAGCGAGAGACAAGCCGGGTCAAGGGATAACAGAGAAACAGGGTAGTACAACGAGCCGAGTCAAAACCAAAAGAGCAAACTAGAATACCAGAGCACTGAGTGACTAGACAAGCTAGAACCACGACAGGGCAATGAGCTGAAGTAAGGAGTAAGCTTAAATACCCTGGCTCTGGATGGAAATCACGCCTCTGACAAGTACCGATTGGATATCGGACACTTGAGTGATAGATAGCTCGTGCTAGCGTCATGACGTCACGTATTGAGCGTCCTGCTAGAAAAGGACGTGGATTCCTCGCGGCCGGTGTTTAAGTGACTGGATGAACCGCGAGGAACGGAGGAAACAGCTCGCCTGGACGGATACACCACCAAGTCTCTACCTCCCTTAGAGGTAGAGGCCTCAGGTACCCTGACAGGTAGCAAAAGGAGAGAGGGAAAGGATAAGAGAAATAAATAGGATCGTGCCTTTTGAAATCGTGGCACAGGTAATGAGGGAAAGACAGGGTTAAATAAAGAGTAGAGCCAAATTGCCCAGCGTTGTCTCCCCACTCCCGTCTCCCAGTATCACCATATATTGAATTCCCTTCGTCTCTAATCGCTATCTGAAATCTAATGTTAGATAGAATAGATCTAATCTAACTACACGTCTAACACGTCTAATATAAAATAAAATGAAGTAGAGGGGTGGCTGTTCGAGTCTAACAATCTCTTAGCTTCAGAGTCGTCCCTGTCTGCCTCCCACACCCTCCACAGCACTAGTCCCGACGCGCGTTTCGCGGGAGGTGCTGTATATTAGTTTTGTTATTTTTGTCTTCTATAAAACTAATTTTTTTTTTTTTAATTTTATTTCGTATGCAGAATGTTAGCAGACATGTAACAGGTTTGAAAAGAGGGTGCATTGTTGCCTACGCAGAGGCATAGTATGTCAAACAAACAAAAGTAAGGCTTATTATTATTATTATTTCGTAGCAGTTCCGACCTAGGTAAAGGTGGGCAATTCATAACATCTGATAGAGAACAGTTTACCCACGCAGGGGTAGTGTTGTATATTTAGTAGATGGTTTGAAATGCAGGGTTGTTACATCAGTAGCCTTGCAACATTAGCCTATGCAGAGGCTTATAACGTATGATCCCAGTGATTTTTGAGGCTGGCATTTTGTTTTGTATTATACCCTTCTTAAGCACATTGGGTATGTGGTCTCATAGGGCATAGCGACTATGGTGATATTGCTTTACGATATATTGCATAGTGATCGCTATTGCGTGCATTCCATAGGGAATTGGTTAGCAGATGTTAGAGTGCGATATAATGTATCTAGGTCAGGTTTCGTAGAGGTGTAAAGCGGTACGTTTCTGTTGGTTACCTTGTAGGAGCGTCCGCGTTCAGAACCCGTGTCGTGGTGTCCTTGTGTTATTTCTCTGGCTTCGAGGCTGTCACCGGGTTGGGGTTAGTCGGGCTATCTGTGTGTCCTCATGTGGTTGTGGGTGTGGGGGATGTGTTCTTGTGTGTGCCGCTGGTGGTGTTAATTTAATAGTTTGGGGGTTAATGGCTTATGGTCCCGGTGGGTGGGGGACTCATTTGGCGAGCTTCTATGGGTAGTGTCAGCCCTCCTTTATCTAGTGTGGTGCCCTGGTCCTTGAGTCTGGTCTCATTCACCCTGGATCTCGGTCTCATCCTTCCCATGTCCACGGTCGGGGTTCAGTGTTGGTTCAGGACAGGTTCGTGTCTCGACTCATTGGACAGTGTGCGCATTGGGGGTGCTGAGGTGGCGTGTGATTGTGTAGGGGGGAGATCTGGGGTGTCCTCCCTCCTCCTCTCCGCTTAAGCGTGATGTTGTCACTTGTGTCTTGTGAGGGTTGGGTGTTCTGTGTGGTATAGCATGGTCCTGTGGTGGTATGTCTGTGTTCGTTCTGTCTTTGTGTTTTGTGGGGGTGCATGTCACGTTCCTGGAGGGGGATTTAGGGGTGGGGTCTCATCAGGGGGCCTAAGCCCCCGCGCCTCGCCAGCAGCCGGGCCCCTCCTCGGTACAGTCTGTTGCATGTGTTCCCGTTGCTGTCTTTGTGTGTCGCTGCCTTGGTTCTCAGGTGTCCTGTCTCCAGGTGTGTGTGCCGTGATCTCCTGGTGTGCGGGGTGTGGTCCTGGGTTTTGTCTAGTGGTTAGCCATTGTAGCCAATGGAACCATGTCTTCAGGTACGTCTGTGGTCTTCCTTTTGCTGTCAAGATCATTTCCTCTATGGTCCTTATGTCTTCTACCCTTGTTATACAGTCCGTCAGGGTTGGTATTGTGGATTTTTTCCAGAATGTTGGGATCAGGCTACGTGCCGCATTCACTAGGTACGGGGTGATCGCTTTTTTGTAGGCAGGGGGCTGTAGAGGTGTCAGGTGTAGTAGGTAGTTTTCTGGCGTGAGTTCTATGGCATTGTCTGTAAGCGTTGTAACCACCTGGTGTATTTCGTGCCAGAAAGGTTTGATCCGCGAGCATGTCCACCAGATGTGGTATAGCGTGCCCTAAAACAATTTTTTTTATCAACTTGCACCTTCCTGATTTTATCCCTGAAGATGTTGTTCGGAGGATTCACACTTTTATTTCCTTGGTGGGGAAGACACCACCTACGCTATATGGGATTGAGTAAAACCTTCTATTTCCTCTCCTGATGTGAGTATACCTCCTTTTGTTAATTTTTATTCTAGTCATACAGAGAGCACTATATTCTACTTATATTTCCACTCTAGTGGATTACCACTGCCACCAACTGCATTTTGGAGGAGAATGATGGCAAACACTGGGTATCACAAGTCACAAGGAACACCTTCCTATACGGACCAAGCTCATCAACATATCTATAGGCGAGGATTGTACCTCCTATGCATACATATCTGGAGCTGAATATAAGCGCCAACATTTTTAAGTATTATTCTTCTTATTTTAGAAAAAAAATCTCACTATTTTACCTATTTTTTTTTCTTTATTCTTTATTTTTGTACTGACAGAAAATGCAGCGTTTCGACAATGTAAGGCTTGTGCAAAAGCTGCTTCACAATACAGGTATGTTGTACAATACAGAAAGGAAGGACATATTGTTAAGGCATGTAGTATTTCATACGTTGTTCGATTACTTGTTCGCGTTCCCTCAATTATTTTTTTTTTTCAATAACTTTATTGCGCAGAGTAATGGTTGGAGAGGCACCAGCACATATATACATCATACAGTAGGCGGGTGACAGAACTCAATGTGGTCTATGACATGGCATGCTGATACATGTGTACTTCTACACTTGACAGATATTTAAGTGACAGCTAACGGAGTCGGCTGCAGGTTACATTTAGTGCTAAACACACGATGGAGTATACTGTGCCAGTAGGTTCCAACCATGATCAGTGTTATAGCATGTACATAAAAATAACTACATTAACAAAAACAAAAATGATCCCATGACACAGGGAGGTGTTTCTTATACATCATAGTTTCTCCCCTACACTCAGTGGATCCCTGTGCCAGGTTAGCCTTCTCTCTCTTCTATCTATTGTTCCCACAGGTCCCAGACCGTGTTGAACTTTTTAGCAGTGTTACGGACATGCATGGAGGTTAGTTTATCCATAATTGTCTTTGAGCTTGGTAATTACCAGGGCAAGAGGGGGTACGGGCCGCTAGGTATATCATATTTAGTAATTGCTGCTCAGGTCGGGTAAGGCCCAGGGATCTGGTGGCCATTGTCTTTGCATTAATATAGAGCTGAGCTGTATCACTTTGGTCCAGTAGGCCTGTACAGAGGGGCAAACCCACCACATATGGATATAAGTACCTCTTGAACCGCATAGACGCCAGCATGTGTCTGTGGGGGTTAGCTTCATACGAAACCGTTTGACTGGGGTGGTATACCATCTAAACATGGTCTTAAAGTTTGCTCTTGGAGGGTCACGCATGTGGAAGACTGGGCAGCGGCCTCCCATATGTCCTGCCAGTCTGTGCCCTCCAACTTGTCCCCTCAGTCGGCCTCCCATTGGTCTGTGTACCGGAGCTCGCCCCACTCGTTGCATTCTACACTAAGGTGGTTATATTGTAAGGATATTAGCCCCCTGTGCTGCTCTTGAAAGCACATTCTCTCAAACCATGTAAGCTGTAGGGAGGCAGCGTCCTTCACCTCCTTTTTGGCAGCGAAGTCGCGTATCTGGATATATAGGAAGTAATCTTTGGTGGTCAGTTGTGAGAGTTCTTTAAGTCTTTCATATGTGACTATTTGTTTGTCTATGTATAAGTGTAAATATCGTTGAAGGCCTGTGTGTTCAATATCCTTGAAGTCCTTGGCTCTCATTCCTGGCAGGAAATCCCTGTTCCTAAAGACAGGTGTCATTGGGGAGGGGAATTTGCTAAGTGAGAATTTCGTTGCAGTCTGGTCCCAGATCCTAATTGAGTTGAGTATCGCGGGGCAGATAGTTTTTACAAACGCCCTATAGTCCTTGGGTAGCCAGATAAAAAAAATGGGGAGGGTCTTGCCCCATGAGTAAGAATTCGACGTCTACCCAGCATCAGGAATCGGGCAGAGAGTGCCAATATGCAATTTGAGTTGTGCAGCTAGGTAGTACAGATATAGGTTGGGCCAGTCCCCCTCTATCTTTGGATTGGTATAGTAGATTACTGTCAGGATCGGGACAGGGATCCAACACGCAGAGTACAAAGAGTAGAGAGATACGTATACTGGACCTTAGAATGGCCGGACTTAACGTAAGAACTACGATAGAATGGTCAGAGACAAGCCGAGGTCGAGGGAACGAGAAGACAGGTAAGCGAGAGACAAGCCGAGGTCAAAGGATAACAGAGAAGCAGGAGAGTAATAACAAAGCCGGATCAGAACCAAAAGACAATCAGGATACAAGAGCACTGTGTGACTAGACTGGCTAGAACCACGACAGGGCAATGAGCAAATGCGGAAAGCTCCATTAAATACCCTGGCTCTAGAGAGTAATCACGCCTCCGACGAGTCCTGATTCGTGTTCCGGGCTTGAGTGGCAGGTCAGACTGGATTAGCGTCATGACGTCGGCTATTGAGCGTCGCGTCATAAAAGGAAGTAGCTCCCTCGCGGACGGCGTGTAAACGACCGAGGGAACCGCGAGGAACGGGAGAAACGGACCTTCTGGAAGGAGAAACGTCTAAGTCTCTACCCCTCTCAGAGGTAGAGTCTACAGGTACCCTGACAGTACCCCCCCCTCTCAGAAACGCCCACCGGGCGGAAGGAACCGGGACGAGACGGAAAGCGGGAGTGAAAAGACCTGCGAAGACGAGGAGCATGGACATCCTCCTGAGGTACCCAAGTCCTCTCCTCAGGACCATATCCTTTCCAGTCCACCAGGTATTGAAGCCTCCCACGAGAGATACGAGAGTCGACGATGGAGTTGATCTCGTACTCCTCCTGGCCCTCAACCTGAACAGAGTGAGGAGGTGAGACCTTGGAGGAGAATCTGTTACAGATTAACGGTTTCAGCAATGAAACATGAAAAGAATTAGGGATACGCAAAGCAGGAGGAAGCGCTAAGCGATACGCAACTGGATTAATTAGAGTCAGAATCCTGTAGGGGCCAATGTAGCGAGGAGCGAATTTCATAGAAGGTACCTTCAAACGAATGTTTCTAGTGCTCAACCATACCCTATCCCCAGGCACAAAACTTGGAGCCGCCCTTCTGCGTCTATCAGCGTGTTTTTTGTACAGTAAGGAATTATGTAGGAGAATTTGTCGAGTCTGACCCCACAATTTCCTCAGATTGGCAACATGAACATCAACCGACGGTAACCCCTGGGAAGAGGGGACCGAAGGAAGAATGGAAGGATGAAAGCCATAATTCATGAAAAAAGGGCTAGAGTGAGTTGAATCGCAAACGAGATTATTATGTGCGAACTCTGCCCAAGGAATCAGACCAACCCAATCGTCCTGGTGTTCAGAAACAAAACAACGCAGATATTGCTCAATTTTTTGATTGGTACGTTCAGCAGCTCCGTTAGACTGAGGATGATAGGCAGAAGAAAAATTCAATTTGATGCCTAGTTGAGAACAGAATGATCTCCAGAAACGTGAAACAAATTGGGAGCCTCTATCAGAAGTAATTTCAGAAGGGATCCCATGTAAGCGAAAAATTTATCTTGCAAATATTTCCGCCAATTCAGGAGAAGTCGGAAGTTTAGGTAAAGGTACGAAATGTGCCATCTTGGTAAACCTATCAACCACCGTGAGGATAACAGTCTGTCTTTTAGAAGCAGGCAAATCTACAATAAAGTCCATAGCCAAACAGGTCCAAGGTTTGTCTGGAATCTCCAAGGAATGCAAAAGACCATATGGAAGCGAATGAGGTAGTTTGGTCTTAGTACAGACCTCACAAGCTCCGATGAAATCCTTAACATCCCTCCGTAAAGAAGGCCACCAGAAATCCTTAGAGATCAAGGAATATATTTTGCGAATGCCCGGATGACCAGCTACCTTACTCTCGTGAAGACACCGTAAGAGCTCCAGTTGGAGTTCAGGAGGAACGAAGTGTCTTGACGCAGGAGTCTGTCTAGGTGCCCGATGCTGCAACTTCATGATCTTGGCAAGCAGCGGAGAATGGATTTTGAGAGTTGTGTTAGCGATAATATTACACTTGGGTACTATAGAAGACAAAACCGGCTCCGATACAGCAGAAGGTTCATATTGACGAGACAAGGCATCGGCCTTAGAATTCTTAGAACCAGGTCTATATGTGAGTATGTAATTGAAGTGAGTGAGAAATATAGACCAACGAGCCTGCCTTGAGGATAATCGCTTAGCCTCCCCAATATAGGACAAGTTCTTATGATCCGTTAAGATGGTAACAGGATGCAAGGTCCCTTCCAATAAATGTCTCCACTCCTTTAAGGCCATGATAACCGCTAGAAGTTCCCTGTCACCAATGTCATATCTGCTCTCAGTACCGGACAATTTTTTGGAAAAATACCCACATGGATGTAATGGTTTATCCACACCTAACCTTTGGGACAGGATAGCACCTATCCCCGTCTCAGAAGCGTCAACTTCGAGTAGGAAGGGCAGAGTAGTATCAGGATGAACTAAAATTGGTGCGGAAGCAAACAGTTCTTTGAGAGTCTTGAAAGCAAGGAGTGCTTCAGTAGACCAATTCTTAGTGTCAGCCCCCTGTCTGGTCATATTGGTGATAGGAGCAATAATTGAAGAGTATCCCTTAATGAAACGTCTATAGTAATTGGAGAAACCAATAAACCTCTGAATGGCCTTGAGACCCTTAGGTAAAGGCCAATCTAAAATGGACTGGAGTTTCTCCGGATCCATCTTAAACCCCTCCCCAGAAATTACGTAACCAAGAAAGTTTGTCTGGGATTGGTCAAAGCTACATTTCTCCAATTTACAGTACAAACCGTGTTGAAGGAGTTTGTGCAAAACCCTTCTGACCTGTCCGTGGTGAGTCTCAATTTCTCTAGAATGTATAAGTATATCATCGAGGTATACAATAACACAGTCATGTTGAAATTCCCTGAGAACTTCATTAATTAGGTCCTGAAATACTGCCGGTGCATTACAGAGACCAAAGGGCATTACTGTATACTCATAGTGCCCATATCGAGTATTGAACGCAGTCATCCACTCGTGTCCCTGCTGAATTCTGACCAAGTTATATGCCCCTCTGAGATCTAACTTAGTGAAGATCTTGGAACCCTTTAATCGATCAAAGAGCTCAGTGATCAAGGGAATCGGATAGGCGTTTCTGATGGTAATTTTATTCAAACCTCGGTAGTCAATGCAAGGTCTCAGAGTACCATCCTTCTTTTTAACAAAAAAAAATCCAGCCCCAGCAGGGGAGGAGGACCTCCTAATGAATCCCTTGTCTAGGTTCTCACGAATATACTCCTCTAGAACTAAATTCTCTTTCGTAGACAAAGGGTATACATGACCCCTTGGAGGCATAGTACCAGGAAGTAAATTAATCTTACAGTCAAAGGACCTATGTGGAGGTAAAGTATCAGCCTTTCTTTTGTCAAATACCGCCCTTAAGTCCAGGTACAAGGACGGTATTTGTACTTCTGTAGAGTCGGTAGAATTAGTAGGTGTGTTAACTGTGCAAAGCGGTGACACTCTCTTTAAACACTTCTCCTGACAATTCTGGCCCCATGAGACTATCTCCCCTAATTCCCAATCAATAATAGGATTATGTCTCTTAAGCCAGGAGTATCCCAGGACTATGGGAACAGAAGGAGATGAAATGAGTAAAAGAGATGTCTCCTCCTCGTGTAGGATACCAGTAGTTAAATGAAGAGGTATGGTTTCACGAAAAATCACAGGCTCAACTAAAGGTCTACCATCAATGGCCTCAACGGCCAAGGGTGTGTCCCTTAACTTGGATGGGATAGTGTGTTTGGTGACAAAAGCTTGGTCGATAAAGCTTTCAGCAGCTCCAGAGTCTATCAATGCCATAGTCTCTAGAGTTCCCTTCTCCCAAGTTAAGGAAACGGGTAATAGAAGCCTGTGATCTTTGTAATTATGAGTAGAGGACAAAATAGAAACACCCAAGGCCTGTCCTCTAGAGAAACTTAGGTGCGAGCGCTTCCCGGGCGATTGGGACAATTCAAACGTAAGTGACCTCTGACTCCACAGTACATACACAATCCCTCCCTTCTCCTGTACTGTCTCTCCTCCTCTGAGAGACGAGTATGGCCTATCTGCATAGGTTCTGGAAAAAGTGGTGTTTTGGCCTCAGGACTTTGAAAAGATGGAGCTAGTCTAAAAGAAGATCTACAGGTTCTATCTCGAGTGTTCTGCCTTTCTCTTAGACGTTCATCAATGCGAGAGATAAACGAAATTAAATCCTCCAAATTCTCAGGAAGCTCTCTAGTAGCTACCTCGTCAAGTATTACATCAGATAGTCCGTTTAGAAACACGTCTATATAAGCCTGTTCATTCCACTTAACCTCTGCCGCCAAAGACCTGAACTCTAGTGCGTAATCCACAAGTGTTCGGTTATCCTGTTTAAGGCGCAACAGTAATCTAGCTGCATTGACCTTTCTGCCAGGAGGGTCAAAAGTTCTTTTAAAAGCAGCTACAAAGGCATTATAATTGTATACTAATGGATTCTCATTCTCCCACAACGGATTAGCCCATCTCAGAGCTTTCTCAACGAGTAAGGTGATAATAAATCCCACTTTCGCTCTATCTGTAGGATAGGAGCGGGGTTGTAATTCGAAGTGGATACTTATTTGGTTTAAAAAACCACGACACCTCTCAGGAGATCCAGCATAACGTACAGGTGGGGTAATTCGGGAAGAAGCCCCTACAGTAGCTACCTCTAGACCTGAATCCACAGGGGAAATAGAAGTATTACGCATCTCCTCTGGTGGATTATTAGGACGAGATAACAACGCCTGTAACGCTAGTGCCATCTGATCCATTCTGTGTTCCATGGCGTCAAACCTAGGATCAGAAGAACCAAGCTGACTGTTTGTACCTGCAGGATCCATTGGCCCTGTCGTAATGTCAGGATCGGGACAGGGATCCAACACGCAGAGTACAAAGAGTAGAGAGATACGTATACCGGACCTTAGAATGGCCGGACTTAACGTAAGAACTACGATAGAATGGTCAGAGACAAGCCGAGGTCGAGGGAACGAGAAGACAGGTAAGCGAGAGACAAGCCGAGGTCAAAGGATAACAGAGAAGCAGGAGAGTAATAACAAAGCCGGATCAGAACCAAAAGACAATCAGGATACAAGAGCACTGTGTGACTAGACTGGCTAGAACCACGACAGGGCAATGAGCAAATGCAGAAAGCTCCATTAAATACCCTGGCTCTAGAGAGTAATCACGCCTCCGACGAGTCCTGATTCGTGTTCCGGGCTTGAGTGGCAGGTCAGACTGGATTAGCGTCATGACGTCGGCTATTGAGCGTCGCGTCATAAAAGGAAGTAGCTCCCTCGCGGACGGCGTGTAAACGACCGAGGGAACCGCGAGGAACGGGAGAAACGGACCTTCTGGAAGGAGAAACGTCTAAGTCTCTACCCCTCTCAGAGGTAGAGACTACAGGTACCCTGACAATTACGCGCAATTTTAGGGCGTTTCTTTTGCCATATGAACATATCTATTGTTCTTTGAAGGTTTGCTAGGTCTCCTCTTGTGACAGGCACAGGCAGGGTTTGGAATAAAAACAAAAATCTGGGGAGGATGTTCATTACAGAGTGGAGTCTCCCCATCCATTAGATAGGCTTGTCTGTCCAGTGCTCAAGGTCCCTTATTAGGGCGCGGAACATAGGACGGTAGATTTGCTCATAGAGCTGAGAGTGTTTAGCTGTGAGTCTAATTCCAAGGTAGGAAATGCTGTCTGCTGTTATGTACAGTTTGTGTTTGTTGTAGATCAGTGCCGTGTCCCGGGCTGCGAGGTGAAACGGCATGGTCATTGATTTTGTGAGGTTTACTATATAGCCAGATAGGGTACTGTAGAGGTCTAACAGGCCCGTCAGGTGTTCCAGAGAGGTCAGGGGATCTGACAGAGTGAGTAGAACGTCGTCATGCTGTCGGATATCTTGCAATAACGGTTCCAGCGAGAGGGGGCGAACAGCAGTGGGAAAGCGGATACCACTGTCTCGTTCCGTTGTGAGGTGGAAACTGTGTACGTCGGGCCCCCGTGATCAATATCTGGGCCCTCCGATTGGAGTACAGGGCTCGAATCGCCACGACATAAGGCTCAGGGTAGCCCCAGGTACGTAACAGGTTGAAAAGGTGTTGTAACCGCGGCTGGTTCCCTTATTTACCACTATAACGTCTTAAAGCATAGAACTTAGTAGGGCTAACCATACAGATATCTTAGCCATAATTTTCATATAGTTAGTGTAAGAGATCCTCTATTTAACATATATAAATAATTGAGAATACAATATAAAATAAGGATTGTGTTGGAAGCAATAAAGTTTTGTCTTTTAGATATTTATCATATAACTATATAAAAATAGACATGTAGAATCCATTATAGCAGAGTTTATACGATTAAACTAAATGCTTGCAAATATCATTAATAGGTTAACATACCCTTCTGAACATGTCATCATGTCAGCCTCTCTGTCATTTTAAGATGGAGCAGCATCTGTCTCCAAGTCTCTCCTCTGTTCCTTAACATTTAAAAGTACACCTATTTAAACTTTTGGTGTCGTCATTTTAGGGTCACCGTACTTCATATATGAAAAAGTAACTTTTTTACTTTATTCATTTTAGGACCTCCCTTAACTTGGCAAAAATACCATAACTAAAGGGTGTACACGACATGGACATTTTCCTGACTTCGGTCAAGATGGCATCTTAAAGTCTGAACATACTTATCTACTTAAGGTTACCACAGTATATTGTGTACTGAAAGAGTCGTAGCATAGCCTTGAAGATTGTTTATGCATTATTGTTATTGTAATTCGTCTGGGACAAAATGGCGCAAACATATTATTGCTATATTAGGTAAGAGGTTATTGCTTAAAGAAACAGTTATGAAAAACAATATATTCCATTACTAACACATTGTCAGTTTGCAATATCTCTTAAAGACAAAGTACACAGTTTAAGAAATACAAAATTTCATTCTAAAACTTGTAATATTTGCACTGGCCCTTAACAGTATGGCCATCTAATCCTGTCAAAAGCCTCCCCCCATGTGTGTTTTCGTAGAGGTGTCTGCCGGCATGAGGCCCACCTGGTCAGGGTGGATCAAGTGGGTGAGGAGATGCTAGGATTTTCGCATAGATCTTTAGGTCAGAGTTGATTAATGAAATGGGCCTGTAACACGCCGCCAGTTCATCATCTTTCCCTGGTTTGGGTAATAATGTTATATTAGCTAGCGCCATATCCGAGTCAGGAGCTCCGCCCCCCCATAAAGTGATTATAAAAGGAAGTAAGTAGGGGGGCAAATTTCTTGTAGTACCCTAAATTATACCCGTCTGGCCCTGGGGCTTTAATCCCCTTGATGTCCCCTATGGGCGCCTCTACCTCTATTTTAAGAAATTGGCACTCTCAGAGCTTCTGCCTGCTCTACCGTCACCCACGGTAAAGTCACTCCGGACAGGAAGGACTGTAGGTCCGCCCGTTTCCGCGTGGGGGAACTCTGCGCGTGTCGGGAGTGCCCGTATAGCTCTGAGTAGTATTGAGTGAACATCTCATTTATTTCAGAAAAAAACACTCAGAAGGATAGTGCAAAAAAAATCCAGGAGCTAGCTAGTGTAAATGGCTCAAAGTTAAGGTAGAAATCGGTACTAAATAAAATGCTATTAAAAAAGGTCATGTGCCTTTAAGAGGTATAAATAAATAAACGTGTACTGTGTCTTTAACCCCTTAAGGACACATGACATGTGTGACATGTCATGATTCCCGTTTATTCCAGAAGTTTGGTCCTTAAGGGGTTAAAATTGATAGAAGATAAATCTATCAATCGATATGGGGAACAAAGACAGAGTGAAATAAAAAAATATATAAAAATGAAACGAAACCAAAACTAAACAAAACAAAAAATAAAAATTAGGATTTAAAATGAACCACAATGTAACAAATAATTGGAAGGTGCAGCTACAAACTTTCCCTGATTAGTAACAGGGTAGCAGATAGTTGTACCAAATACTATACATTGTACTTAAACCAAGATAAATGGATGAAATAACACTACAGTATATAGAACTGTATGCTATAGTAATGAATATCGTTAAGATGTGTAGGCAATGGTCAAAAATCATATGCTAAAAATCATATGATAAAAAAACTGAGTTAGATGATAAAAAATTGTTTATTATACAAATGGATGAAAATAAAACTAAAAATTAAAAATTCATCAAAGATACAGATCAGTCCATAGTTAGATATAGGTTACCAGTCTAATGAAGTCCAAAAAAGTTCAAAGACTCTCGGATAGAGCCAGGATGGTGATGGATTGAGATGGCAATTTGTGTGCTGGAATCCGGCCGCCGGTGAGGACGGCGTGCAGATCGGTGTGTGCATCCCAGCACAGACCTCACTCCGGGGGACGTACACAACTGATGGACTCGGTTCACAGGTTAACCAAAGGTCCTGAACAGATAGGTGCTTCTGCTGGTGACTGCTGATAGAATCTGTATCTGGATTTGATCGTGATGACATCCCATAAAGTCTGGTCTTACGAATTGCCAGAGCAGCTTGGGGGTGTGAGCCTCCCCCGTCCGGAGATACTAAAGTTCCGGTCGGTGAAGGTGGCTCCTAGCCCCAATCTGCTGTGCTACAAAATGCAAGACCCATGTAGCTCAAGCATGACTCGTTTTACTTTATTTAATGCAGCCTGCGTATCTATAACCGATACCCACGCGGGTGTCCTTGGCCGTTCCTGCCAGCAGGGAGGTTAACCCTTCTAGGTAAAGTGTCTCAGCGAAATTGGGGTTCCCATGCGCTCCCTAACGGCAGAGATCCCCTTCCGGGATTGCAAAGATAGTGAGACATTAACTATTCTATTTAAAGGGACACTTTACTGCCTGAAATATAAAAGTCACTGTTTATTAGATATACATACATTGAAAGAATTATGAATTTTTTTACGAAGGTATATTTAAAAAAAATCTTGCAGGGGCGTGGTTTGGCCATCAACCCTAATGGCCGCATAAACTGAGTGCTCCCGTCCACCCGCAGTATAATAAGCACATACCAGCAGCAATGCGACCCTAAACTACCACCGAGTCACCCCATCATGTCCGGTACCGGCTCCGGAGCTAAACCGCCGTGCAAGAGGTAGGGAGAGAAAAAGGAATCCTGCAATGCCGTACGGGATCTGTTCGTGGCCTCCCGAGTCGTTAGGCGACTCGGGAAGGCCCTGATTGTTCCACCTGGAGCGGTTCGATAGATCCTCGACCTGCATCTTAGTTGGTCTATCTGCTGGGCCATGAGTTTTGCATGAGATGTTGCCATATTTTGAGCCTGCACCACTGATTCCACCATGTACTCCAGTTGGTTTGTGCAGGACCCCGAAGGCCTGAATCTCCGCCTTCACTTTTCTCGAGTTGCGGAAGATCTCGCTTGTGAGGTAGGTTTTTACCTCCGTGAGCTTTTGGAGGATTTGAGTTGCCTCCTCTATGTGGAAGTCAGGCTGGGGAGAGAGAGCCGCATGGGCTATCCTGTCGGCCATCTTGTGAGGCCTGCAGCGGGCGGGGAACCGCCATCAGCTCCAACACGCTGGGATGTGATTCCTGCTGGTGACCACGCTTCTTGCAGAGCGGGTCCCTTACATTCTTTAGTGGATTTGGATGCTTTTAGGGTCTTGATGCATATGATAAGTGCTGGATTCTGTGTGGATTGTCAGGAGCTCTTAAATAATGCGGCCATTCAGGTCGACGGCCAGGTCACGCCCCCTCTATTTTACCAAGCTGTAATCCATTGCTAGGGGTTTATGGAGAAATGCAGTATAAAATCTTAAACAGAATGCCTGTCTTTGCTCATTTGCATATCAAACCAGGAACTCTGGCACAGTTGTAGAAACATGATTTTTCAAGTTTCTGTGACAAAGGAGAACTTATCAAAGACCAACTTGAGATATGCAGGTGATGCAAAACATTAACTATTCTATTTAAAGGGACACTTTACTGCCCGAAATATAAAAGTCACTGTTTATTAGATATACATACATGGAAAGAATTAAGACTTTTTTCATTGAAGGTAATTTAAAAAAAAAAATCTTGCAGGGGCGTGGTTTGGCCGTCAACCTTAATGGCCGCATAAACGGAGTGCTCCCGTCCACCCGCACTATAATAAGCACATACCAGCAGCAATGCGACCCTAAACTACCACCGAGTCACCCCATCATGTCCGGTACCGGCTCCGGAGCTAAACCGCCGTGCAAGAGGTAGGTAGAGAAAAAGGAATCCTGCAATGCCGTACGGGACCTGTTCGTGGCCTCCCGCACGCTTCAGACCTTGCAAGATGGCCGCCACACCAGCCTGCGTGGCTCAATGTCCCCCGCACTCGCGCCGGAAAGTGAAGCACAGGACAGCACAAGCGAAACCTCCCAGATCCTCCAGAAACTCTTGGAGGTGTAAAACTATCTGGCAGGGGAAATTGCCCGCAGCTCCAGGGAAGTAAATGCTGAAATCCAAGCTTTGGGTGCATGCACCTCTGACCTGGAACACCGCATGGAAACTGTGGTGAGAGCACAGAACACAGCAGTGAAACATGCAAACTACATGGTCCAGCAAGTGGATAATTTAGAGATGAAGGTGGACGACCTCTCAAACCGTTCCAGGCGCAATAACCTACGCATAAGAGGCCTCCGGGAATCTCCCAATGAAGGGCCTTTAGCAGTGAAGCTTGAAGATTTCTTCAAACATCTACTACCTGACATACCCGAGGAGAAATGGCAGATTGATCCAGCCCATAGAGCTCTGCGTGCCAGAAGAATAGAAGGAGCAGTACCCCGCAATGTTATTTTTTGCTTCCACTACTACTCCACTAAGGAAGCTATAGTGAGATATAGCAAAAACAACATCCTGCAGTACCAAGATGCCTCTCTGTGTCCCACTACTCTACAGCGCAGGAAGGACTGGAAGCCCATCACTGAACTACTGCGGAAGAATGACACCTGATACACTTGGGGCCACCCTTTCAAGCTTATCGCCTTCCAAGCTGGCAGGGCCTACAGGGAGTGCAGAATTATTAGGCAAGTTGTATTTTTGAGGATTAATTTTATTATTGAACAACAACCATGTTCTCAATGAACCCAAAAAAACCAAAATTAATATCAAAGCTGAATATTTTTGGAAGTAGTTTTTAGTTTGTTTTTAGTTATAGCTATTTTTGGGGGATATCTGTGTGTGCAGGTGACTATTACTGTGCATAATTATTAGGCAACTTTACAAAAAACAAATATATACCCATTTCAATTATTTATTTTTACCAGTGAAACCAATATAACATCTCAACATTCACAAATATACATTTCTGACATTCAAAAACAAAACAAAAACAAATCAGTGACCAATATAGCCACCTTTCTTTGCAAGGACACTCAAAAGCCTGCCATCCATGGATTCTGTCAGTGTTTTGATCTGTTCACCACCAACATTGCGTGCAGCAGCAACAACAGCCTCCCAGACACTGTTCAGAGAGGTGTACTGTTTTCCCTCCTTGTAAATCTCACATTTGATGATGGACCACAGGTTCTCAATGGGGTTCAGATCAGGTGAACAAGGAGGCCATGTCATTAGATTTTCTTCTTTTATACCCTTTCATGCCAGCCACGCTGTGGAGTATTGGACGCGTGTGATGGAGCATTGTCCTGCATGAAAATCATGTTTTGTTGAAGGATGCAGACTTCTTCCTGTACCACTGCTTGAAGAAGGTGTCTTCCAGAAACTGGGAGTTGAGCTTGACTCCATCCTCAACCCGAAAAGGCCCCACAAGCTCATCTTTGATGATACCAGCCCAAACCAGTACTCCACCTCCACCTTGCTGGCGTCTGAGTCGGACTGGAGCTCTCTGCCCTTTACCAATCCATCCATCTGGCCCATCAAGACTCACTCTCATTTCATCAGTCCATAAAACCTTAGAAAAATCAGTCTTGAGATATTTCTTGGCCCAGTCTTGACGTTTCAGCTTGTGTGTCTTGTTCAGTGGTGGCCGTCTTTCAGCCTTTCTTACCTTGGCCATGTCTCTTGCACACCTTGTGCTTTCGGGCACTCCAGTGATGTTGCAGCTCTGAAATATGGCCAAACTGGTGGCTAGTGGCATCTTGGCAGCTGCACGCTTGACTTTTCTCAGTTCATGGGCAGTTATTTTGCGCCTTGGTTTCTCCACACGCTTCTTGCGACCCTGTTGACTATTTTGAATGAAACGCTTGATTGTTCGATGATCACGCTTCAGAAGCTTTGCAATTTTAAGAGTGCTGCATCCCTCTGCAAGATATCTCACTATTTTTGACTTTTCTGAGCCTGTCAAGTCCTTCTTTTGACCCATTTTGCCAAAGGAAAGGAAGTTGCCTAATAATTATGCACACCTGATATAGGGTGTTGATGTCATTAGACCACACCCCTTCTCATTACAGAGATGCACATCACCTAATATGCTTAATTGGTAGTAGGCTTTCGAGCCTATACAGCTTGGAGTAAGACAACATGCATAAAGAGGATGATGTGGTCAAAATACTCATTTGCCTAATAATTCTGCACACAGTGTATACCCTGCAGCCGGGCAACGACCTTGCACCATTCCTCATGGGATTACACATAGATGTTCCGCCCAACTTTCGAATGCCTCTGTCTGTTCGCCCTGCACTCATCTCTCTCCCCAGCGAGTGGCAGGAGGTTCCTGGCGGTGCTGTACACCGCACCTGAAGATACCGTACCAGTTCTAACCTTAACATGATGGACTCCACACCCCAGTGACTGAACTCTCACTTCCACACTTGTCCAGCTAAGTATCATGGGGGACTGGGGACTATTGAGCTGGGAGGCTGAGAGTTCTGGGGGGACACGTGGAAGTCACCTTAATATGCCACATATTCCTACACCAACAGCCTGACTGACAAATTACACAATTTAATTTTTTGTCGCACTGTAGGTATTCTTGATCATATATAATTTGTTCTGTGGTCTCAGACAGTCACACGAGCAGACACTATGCGCCTACTGCTTGGGCAAGATCCTTTAAGAGAGCCCCCCCCAAATTAGCCCACTCCGGGGACAAACCCTTACACATCCCTAGGGATGCACCAACATTACTGCATCGCCCAGGCACCTACAGCAAACAGTGAAGGTAAATAGCTGGGAGGAGAGACCACTTTCCCCAAAACGGGGAGTGCGGGGGAACAGGAATAAAAACCAGTATCAAGCTGACATCTGGGACCCCTGGGAGTGGGGGGGCGGGCGGCGGTGGGCGAGAGATGGGGGCACAGTAACCGCTGTCCGCTTGCGGGGATACCCATGCCTCGCCCTGAAGCGTTCAGGGATACATCTCACATGCCACCTTCCTAGGTCACAGGCGGAAGCTATTCACCATCCTATGGGATAGTCCCCCCACGAGTTCACTCCCTTTCTACTAATCTCATACTGAAATGGTGATGTGTTATATAACTATGTTATGGGTCGTGCACATTGTAGCACAGCGGATTGGGGATAGGAGTCGCCACCCTGTAGTGGGAACAATGAGATTCCGACCGGGGGAGGCTTGCGGCCACAGACTGCTCTGGCAATCCGTAAGACCAGACTGTTCACTTTCATTGTTTATACACCTCTGTTCTGAGGTTATGTATTCTATGTTACGTCATGTATTCCTTATTCTTCTTTGGTATCTCCCCACGGCGCGGGGGAACATTTACGTTTCTTGTACACTTGCCCTGTACAAATGCAACAACTCAATCCCACACCCGACCCGACTCTACATCTCCGAACCGCACTACCCAAGCACATACACATGGTGCAACAACGGCGCTGAAAATACTATCTCTTAATGTAAAGGCGTTAAATACCCCCACAAAGCGGCGATTGCTCTTGAGGGATTCGAAAGCAAAAAGGCCCGATCTTTCTCTAATCCAGGAAACAAACCTCCCCAGGTCGGCAGCGATCATGTTAACAGATAGCCAGTACACCAAGGCTTTTGAGACCAGGGCACTATGTTAGTGCGCAGGCGTAGCAATCCTCACTCACAAAAGCTGGTCCATTCAAGTTTCGGGTCTTGTGGCAGACCCTGAGGGTCGGTATGTTTCCATGTTGGGTACCCTACATAACACTAAAATCCACATTATTAATGTATGTGCCCCCAACCAACCTGATCCCCAATAATGGAGCTCCCTCACGACACTGTCTGGGACAGAGCGGGGAGGCGTACTTGTAATAGGAGTGTATTTCAATGCAGTGCCGTGTCCAGCAGTTGATAGGAGCACAAAATCTGGAATGTTTCGGTCCCACGGGAGGGGGTCACAGGACAAACTGTTTCACAAGTTTCTTGCCAACACCAACCTTCTAGACGAGTGGCGAATCCCTAGCACCCGGGATTTCACATTCTATTCCACACCGCACGGTACATACTCCAGGATCGACAACATCCTTCTTAACGGGGCGGGTATGGCAAAACGTACGAACTCCACCATAAATAGCATAACCTGGTATGACCATGCAGACATAGAGATCGTCCTCTAACTGGACGTGGAAACTAAACACTAGCCTTCTCAGATACGAGGACTTATGTAAGGCCACCAGCACACGCATATCAGAATACTTTACTCACAACACCTCTACAGACGTAGACCCAGTAGCCATTTGGGCCGCCCATAAGTCAGTCCTGAGGGGCCACTTCATCAAGGTAGCTACACAAAAAAAGCGACGCACAACCCACCTCTTATTGGAGCTGCAAACAGCTCTGAGAAAAGCAGAACAGCAACACAAAGCAAACCCCACAGCAAGCAAACTGACGGAGGTGAACGCGCTGCAACACTCTCTTAGGGAACTTTCCCTGGAGGGGGTGGCTTGTTCCAATCTGTGGTCTCGGCGCTTGTATTATGAAAAATCCAACAAAATGGTTACAATGTTAGCCAGAGCGCTGCGTCCTCGGAGTGGATTTCGACCCATCACTAAAATCCGCACATCGGCAGGGGTCCTAGCAGACACTCCAGACGCCATAAACAAAGTCTTTACAGACTATTATTCGACATTATACAACCATTGCCCACAGACAGAAGGGTCTGCCCCTGATGGTTGTGCCGACCTACATTCATTCCTATTGGACCTAGATTTGCCAAAACTCACGGGACCAGAGGTGGGGACCTTGGGTGCACCCATTTCACCACTAGAAGTTGATGCAGCTATCACGGCCCTAAAAGGTAATAAAGTCCCGGAACTGGATAGATACGACATTGGGTATTATAAGAAATTCAGGGAAGTACTGGCCCCCCAACTCACTACACTTTTCAACCATTTTCTGGACGGAGGTGCACCAGACTCGGGCATGGCGCTAGCAAACATCACATTATTACCAAAACCAGGTAGAGATGAGGAACTAGCATTTAACTACAGGCCTATCTCCCTGATCAATTCAGATCTAAATATCTATGCCAAAATTTTGGCTACCAGACTAAATCCGCTGTTGACACGCTTGGTCCACACTGACCTGGTGGGGTTTGTGCCAAGTAGACAGCTCTATGAAAATACTCGAAAGGGAGCTGTACTGACATGGTGCATGTCAAGCTCGGGATGGCCTTCTCTGGCACTGTCCTTGGACGCCAAGAAGGCCTTCGACAAGGTGAATTGGCCGTACCTCTTTGGCCTACTCCGTGCGTGGGGCTTTCCGGAACCCTA
The DNA here is from genome assembly GCF_036172605.1 of Pelobates fuscus. Lineage (NCBI taxonomy): Eukaryota > Metazoa > Chordata > Amphibia > Anura > Pelobatidae > Pelobates > Pelobates fuscus. The sequence goes on from NC_086324.1 coordinate 162,177,825, forward strand.
CGTGGTGGCGATCTGGGCTCTATACACAAACCTCAGAGCCCAAACACTGATAACTAGGGCCCGTCGGAACCCACTTCCACTTCCACTTAAATAACCCCTGCTCTTCACACTCTCCATGGAGCCGCTCCGGCAGGCCATCTGACAGCATCCACACATACGGGGGGTGGGTGTAGCTGGGCGACAGTTCAAAACATCAGCATATGCTGATGACGTCCTCCTTACAATCACTGACCCACTCAGCTCAATGGAGCACCTGATTTAACTACTGGATCACTACGGAGACCTGTCTGGGTATAAAGTCAACCTGGCTAAATCCATGGCAATGCCCTTCCACCTTCCGCCTGGACATGGCACAGATCAGAGATACATATAAGTTACGCCTCGCTGACAGCACCCTCCCCTACCTAGGCATTAAACTTACAGCTAACCACACGCAATTATACCACCATAATTACCTGCCAACACTCCGCAGCCTGACCCAGAACCTGGAGAAATGGACAGAGAAACCTATCTCCTGGCTAAGCAGACTTCACTCAGTGAAGATGAATATCCTCCCCAGGCTGTTGTTTCTCATTCAGGTCCTACCAGTGCAGGTCACGAGAGGGGACTTGGCAGAGTTACAAAAGGCCATAGACACATTCATCTGGCAGAGGAAGTGACCCAGAATTGCGTGTAAATTGCTATACCGACCCAAAAATAGAGGTGGGCTGGGGTTAAGGAACATGTACCTCTACTACTTAGCCTCGCAAATAGCCCAAATTGTGCACTGGCACTCTCCCCCAGACCACAGGAGCTGGGTAGAAATCGAATCTCTCCTGATGGGAGCTGACCTTCCCCAGTTTTTTATATGGTTAGCCACTTGCCCAGCGATTCTCAATTCGATCAGATTATGGGACCAAGTAGCGCAAAAGTACTCACTCAGTAAACTCCCATCTCCAATGACACCCGTACTCCATAACAGGGCCTTCCCCCCGGGGATATGTGCCAGAGACTTAAGAGGGATTGACACACAGGACTGAAGATATATACACTTAGAAGTCGATGAAGCCTCGGTCACGATCGATAGGCTCAGGGAGCTCGCCCCGCTATTTTAGGTACATACAAATACGTGACTTCGCATCCAGCAGCTGCCCGCGAACTTACATTTTTGAGCGAATGTGCTTCCAAAAAAAGCAGCCAAAAAGCCTCATATCCCTCCTGTACAACCAGTGCGGAGGCTAACGAGTGGGGAAACCTCAGATATACCGATCTGTGGGAGGCAAACCTGGGCGAGGTGATAGAGGGCACGGATTGGCAAGACATATGGGAGGCGTGCGCACAGTCCTACATCTGTGTAACCCTCCAAGAGCAATCGTTCAAAACACGGTTTCGATGGTACACCATCCCACTCAAGCAACACCACATGAACCTTAGCCCCACTGACAACTGCTGGTGATCCTGTGGTGAACAAGGAACCTACATACATATGTGGTGGACATGCCCCACAGTCAGTCATTTCTGAAAGGGAGTGTAAGAACTAGGTTCTAAAATATTACAAAGGACATTAGATTTAGACGCGTAGGCATGCTTACTATCCAAGCCTACTGATGGACTCCCCCGCCATGAACAGAAACTACTCAACATGATATACTTAGCAGCCAGACGAGCCCTGGCAAAGCAGTGGTTGAACACTGAGCCCCCCTCTCTCTCATTGGTAGTGACCAAAATAAAAGACAATTATATTATGAACAAGCTGACATCACAGGTCCGCAATACCACTGCCACCTTTCAGAAGGTGTGGGACCTATGGGATCAATACACAGAAGAAATGGGATTGTAGGTCGTGAGAACAATTACACATAACAACATGCAACAACACCCCTGTGCCGTGGGATTCTGAGATTCTACTAACCTATTCCTTCTGCTAATTTAATTACCTTTATGGCCTTTTGACAATAAGAGTATGGTAAGACTGTAGTATGCATCCTACATCTACGCCACCAGCACATACACCTCACGGACAGGGGAGCTCACTCTATTGCTACTCCACCCCTCGCTGACTCTTGGGTTTTGCCTCACCATAGCCATTTATGGCTATTGACATCGGCTTCAAGTGGGTCCAAATGTCCCACACCACTTAATACCTACACACAAATACAGTTAACCCTGAATTCACCGCACCACACTGCCACGTCAATCCTACAATTTTAAATATTTCATCAGAAAACACTACTACCAAACCAAAAAGAAACAGCGAATGAACAAACTGTGCCACCGGGAGCCATGGTACGAATGAACTGCGGCTGCCACCTACATTCCCCGCATTATGAAGCGCACACACCCCTATTGGCCAAACTGCAGGGACTTTTCTCATCTCTTTTCCTACCTTTCTGTTATACCTTTATTTTTTCTATGTTTAACCCCTTAAGGACCAAACTTATGGAATAAAAGGGAATCATGACATGTCACACATGTCATGTGTCCTTAAGGGGTTAAACAAAATACTTTGACAGTTGAGCCCTGCTTTTCTCACGAGGGGATGCATGATCTGGAAGACTGTAACAAAGTTTCTTTTACGACCTGATGCCTGTAATATTGCATTGTATGCTATGTATATGTTACCTGTCAATACCTTCCAACCTCAATGTCTCCTATCATTGAAAACTGTCATCGCAAAAACAAAGGGGAAAAAGTTGCAGATCTCTTGTTTGCAGCTTTTGAAACCTTTCCCTTCTAACCCCGTACAGACTTTCTGTGGCTGTCCAATCACAGACTTCTCAATGTAGCTCAATTTAGAAATCTTAGCAAGCAAGGTGCTCCAGGCATATGCGGCCTCTTGAGTTTAACTCCACTGAGCTAACCAAACCAAGAAGTAACAGAACCGACTGTCTGATTGACAGCCAGCAAGTGTAACAATATTAATTTATAAAAGTAAAATCTGCACTTTTTGCAGAATAAAAATAAAAAAGAGGACACACTTCACGCATTAAGCAATTCAGCAAGCTAAAGTGCTTTAGGTGTCCAGAGTGTTCCTTTATATCAGTGATGTCCAACCAGTGATATCCAACTGCCTTTACATACTGTGTTCCTCCTACAGCTCCTCAGTGCGTAAGTGATTGTGTAAGTATGTGTGTGTGTGTGATTGTTTGTGTGTGTGAATGTGTATGTGTTTCTGTATGTATGTGATTGTGTATATGTATGTGACTGTGTGTATAGGTCTGTGATTTTATGTGTGTGTGGGTCTTGTGTGTATCTCTGTGATTGTGTGGGTGTATATATCTGATTGTGTTTATAGGTGTGTAATTTTGTGTTTGTGGGTGGGTCTGTGATTTTGTGTGTGTGTATGTATTTGATTGTGTGTATAGGTATGTGATTGTATGTGTGTGGGTCTGAATGTGTGTGCATGTGATTGTGTGTGGGGGTATCTGTCTGTGTATGTGTCTGATTGTTTGTGTATGTATGTGATTGTGTATGTATGTATGTATGTGACTGTGTGACGGTCTATGATTGTATGTGTGTGTGGGTCTGTTAGTGTGTGTATATGTCTGTGTGTGTACATCTGTGATTATGTGTATGTGTGTGTGTGTATGTATGTGACTATTTGTATAGTTCTGTGATTGTGTGTGTGTACATTTGTGATTGTCTGTATAGGTCTGTGATTGTATGTGTATGTATGTGATTGTGTGTATAGGTCTGTGATTGTATGTGTGTATGTCTGTATGTGTGTGTGTACATCTGTGATTGTGTGTGTGTGTAGGTCTGTGATTGTATGTGTGTGTGTATAGGTATGTTATTGTGTGCGTGTGTATATCTGTGGTTATTTGTGCATATGTATATACATGTGTATGTGTTTAGTAGATAGCTTCCTAATTTGGTATCCTTAAATATGGCAATCCCACATAAGGATAACAAATAAGGTAGTTACCTACGAACAACTGAAATATCAAAATTAAGAAAATGTTTTTTAAAGTTATATTACTTATATACATTATTTATATTATATATTTGATGTTGGACCTGGCGACTGAATGAGTCCCTGCTTCAGAACCCAGAGGTGAGAGGGGAGATATCACAAGCACTGGACCTCTACTTCCAGGAAAAGAGTGGAACACACCCCACCAATAGCAATCTTGTAAGCTCACAAAAGCGGCATACGTGGCACGCTCATTGGCATCGCTTCTCACAAGAAGAAAGCAGCTATGGAGAGGACCGAACTCTACGGGACCATATCAAAACTGGAACTCCAACATAAACGATCCCACCTTGTCGAAACATACCGGAAACTAATGGAGGCCAGGCGACGGATGAGGGACCTTCTCGTGACAATACTTTAGCTCTCTACAATATTCCAAGAACTTCTTCTACATTCACGCAAACAAAGGGGGCAAATTCCTTGCCCGTCTCTTGAAAGGTGATACTCCACGTACACGAGTGTGCAAACTACGCCCGTCTTCGGGGACCTATTCTTCATTCCCAGAGGACAACGCAGGAGAGTTCCGACGATATTATAACACTTAATACAACCTCCCTGCGCTGGAAGGGACGACCCCGGTGCAAACTGCTCTCGCACAAATCCCAAACTACCTACACGATAATGTCCATAAACGTATAAATCTTGTGGCGACCACACTGGATGCACCGAGGAAGTAGCCATGGCCCTGAAGAACATGAGAACTGGTAGAGCACCGGGACCAGACGGGTTCTCCACGGGGTACTATAAAAACTTCTCTGCAACACACCTACCATGGCTGACGAAAGCAATTAACGCCGTCGCGGACGGGGGACGTTTTGGAGCGGAGTCCCTGGCAGCGACCATTACAGTCTTGCTCAAACCTGGGAAGGACTTGTAGTACTGCAGTAGTTATCGCCCGATCTCCCTACTGAACGTGGACACTAAGCTCTTTACAAAAGTATTAGCAACCAGACCACAACGCGTTTTACCAAGCCTAATTCACACAGATCAGACAGGATTCATCCCTGGTCGGGAAGCAAGGAATAGCACTTTTCTCCATACAACACCATGCACGGAAATTCCAGAAACGTCTCTTACTGCTATCTTCGGACGCCGAGAAGGCCTTTGGCCAGGTCAATTGGACGTATATGATGAACACACTGCGGAGTATGGGAATGGGACAGAGAATTTTAACCTGGATATCCGCCCTGTACGATAAACCACATGCAGCAGTACAAGTTAACAGGCATTAACCGCCAACTTTGAGATTAACAATGGAACCAAGCAGGGAGGCCCCTTGTCCCCACTTCTGTTCGCTATGACCCTGGAACCACTACTCCAGGCAATACGTCAGAACCCTGATATCAGTGGCTATCCCTGGCGGAGAACGGAACACAAAGTGGCCGCGTACGCGGATGACCTCCTCTTCTTTATATCTAATCCGCAGATCACAATGCCCTGCTTGTTTTCGGAATTTGAGCGTTTCAGTAGTATCTCAGGATTTAAACTTAATTTGACGACATGCAAGGTACTAAATGTCACATTCCCAACGGATGAATACACAGAACTAGGCACTGTATTTCCATTCCACTGGTGCACTAGTAAAATGAAATATATCGGTATATGGGTAACGACGGACCCACAGGACATTTATCAACACAATTTTGCAGCTCTACTGAAGAAGATAGTGGCGGACCTGGAAAACTGGGCATATCCGCACGTTACATGGCATGGCCGAATAGCAGTGCTTAAAATGAACGTGCTCCCGAGAGTCCTTTATCTATTCCAGACCATCCCGCTAGCGTTGCCAGCATAATTTTTCTCCACACTGAAAACAGTGGTTATTCGATACGTCTGGAGGGGGGAGAGATTCCGGTTGCACCACGAGCTGTTATGCATGCCTCGGCATAGAGGTGGATTGGCGCTACCGGACGTTAAAAAGTATCACCGGGCCGCAACGTTGCAACGATTCCTTGAATAGCACACTTCCAACACTCCGAAACAATGGGTGATCCTAGATAGAGGAGGCGCAGAGGCCAGACTGAAATCGGTGGTGTGGCGGGGGTATCGGGACGGGGCAGTGGCGTGGATAGCGGAGATATGGTGGCACAGACGTTGAGGACGTAGGAGTCAACCAGAGAAGTGCTGCATGTTTCTCCTTCACCTAGCCGCTTACAACACACAATCTCAACATAGGAGGGGGGCCTCCCACCAGTGCCTGGACGTTCCTAGGGGAGGGGGAATACATCCCGTTACACAAAGTCTTTAGAGGTGCTTCTTTAATGAGTCTAGATTCGCGGGTTGTGGACCACGCTTCCTCTCACTTTCTCACGCCGCTTCTGTCTCTCTCTCTGAATCTCCACTTCACCGAGGTCACTCATAGAGCTCTACTACTACTAATTAAGCGACACGACTAGATGGGGCCAGAGAGCCCTACACAACCGCACGAATATAGGACACACCCAGGAGCACCTGTCCACAACTTTTCACGTCACACACACGGCCACTTACTACCCCTACACAAATCTCAGCAGCGGAATGAAGGGTACTAATAACAGATAAGTGATGTAACGAGCTTCTGTCATGCACCACAGGTTCACCCCTCGGAGGGGCGGTACAAGAACCTCTCTCATTTCTTTTATATGCTGACTTTCAAACAGGAAAATGACGATCTGACTTGGGTAAAACTTATTATACTTTGGATGCATACCACACGATGCCTACATGGCTAGATCCCAAATATCACCTAGTACTAATGTCAGGTTTCACATATTCATCTAGATAAGAGACACAGGGATCCTAGGGGGACTCTCACTGCCCTCCTTTATTCCTTTCTCTACATCTACATATCTGCCCCCTCTTTCCCATAAAATGCCCTAACCGGGCAGACAAAATTTAAAAAATACAGGAGGGGGAAAGCATAACACGCTAATAACATGACAAGCTCCTGTTGGAAAGCACAGGAGCAAGTAAATGATTGGAAAAGTTTTATATGTTATACTATTATATTTGCGAGGCATCAGTGAAAAACAAACATTGAAAAAGATATAACGGATAAACAAAATGCATAAGCAACCACTTAAAACAAGATACCTTGTCTGTAACTGAAAACGATGTATATATGCGCAATGTAAATCTGTATGTTCCTCTGAAGGCCTGCGTGCCTACCCTTATACCTTACTCTACTTCAATAAACAAGATTTGCAAAAAAAAATTAATTATATATTTGATGTGTGGCCCAAGACAATTCCTCTACGCTCAATGCGACCCAGTGAAGCCAAAATGTTGGACATCTATACTTTAAATAATTTTAAGATAAAAAATAAATAAAAATATGTTCATCCCTTCATGGCCAGTAGATGGCAATTCACACTTTGATTCTGTTTAGACTGGGTATTTCCGTATTTACTGTAAAATGTTGATATTACTTGAATCCATACACCAATACAGCTGCATTGACTCTCATATCATAATTACGATATTGAATTTAAATTGTTAGGTTTTAATACTTTACTGGTATCTTGTGCTGGTTAATATCTACATTTCCACAGTTTCAATATAAATATTTAAGAAATAATTTTTAAACAAAATTTACATGAACATTTGCAGGTTAAAATGTACACATTCTACTTGTAAGAATTTGGAATCCAAAATAACTTTGAAAACAATGTAATATATAGTATATATAGTAACTGGGAAACATGGGATTTCATCCTGATTTAGAGAATGTAAGCAGTTCTGTCCTGGTCAATTTATATAAATGTAGATTGTATAAATATTATTACGTGTTCTTGCATAGCAAGACCACTTAATGTTATCTCACATATATATTATTATTATTAAGTGTTCTTGCATAGCAAGACCACTTAATGTTATCTCACATATATATTATTATTATTAAGTGTTCTTGCATAGCAAGACCACTTAATGTTATCTCACATATATATTATTATTATTATTCTTATTATTCTTATTATAGCCAAATTTGCCACCCTAACTCCTCCCACAGTTTTTACACTACATAGACAAAAATATACCAAAACGTGCAGATTGTTCCCGATCGGATTGCTATTACTTTGTGGAACGTTTCGCCGAATGGTTCACGGAATATCGTCGTTCTTGTGGCGAAATTTGTCCCATAGAAATGAATGGCAAAGCTAGAGTGGGAGCTGGCAAAAGCTGAAAAATCAGGACATGATTTCTAAACTGCCACCACTCCCTCATTTTCAGGCCCACCTACACAAATCTTATATCAAAACGTTCAGCTATCCCTGCTGCCACTAGAAATGTCCACGGCTAAGCCATAGTCCTTATAGTTTTCACAATATGACCATTTGTTTGCAACTCACGCCTTCCATTGACATTCATTGAAACTCCACTCTGCAAAGCTCACATTTGAAGGGCAATTTCTAAACTGCGACTGTGCCTTCATTGTTAATATCTCAGAGACATACTATACATCAAAATGTAGGTCTGGGTCTTGTGATTCTCACAATATAAAGCTCTTCACTGTAGGAATTATAGTTTTTAAAATACGACCGTTTGAAGATGGCAACCGCCAAAATACTCTGACCTGTGCAAGGCTGCAGCAGCAAGTGATGTCATAGACAAAGCCTTTTACACCTGCTAATTTTTTTATAACTGTATGTTTTAATGTAACTGTGAAGCACTTTGGGCAACAACATTGCAATTAAATGTGCTATATAAATAAATACTAACAGTTACTCCGCCCACTCTAGTTGTAGACTACTGATGGAGGCAAGAACACTTCACACAATTTCCCCAGAAATTGTAGCTTTTCTAGTTATTCTTATTATTCTTATTATAGCCAAATTTGCCACCCTAACTCCTCCCACAGTTTTTACACTACATAGACAAAAATATACCAAAACGTGCAGATTGTTCCCGATCGGATTGCTATTACTTTGTGGAACGTTTCGCCGAATGGTTCACGGAATATCGTCGTTCTTGTGGCGAAATTTGTCCCATAGGAATGAATGGCAAAGCTAGAGTGGGAGCTGGCAAAAGCTGAAAAATCAGGACATGATTTCTAAACTGCCACCACTCCCTCATTTTCAGGCCCACCTACACAAATCTTATATCAAAACGTTCAGCTATCCCTGCTGCCACTAGAAATGTCCACGGCTAAGCCATAGTCCTTATAGTTTTCACAATATGACCATTTGTTTGCAACTCACGCCTTCCATTGACATTCATTGAAACTCCACTCTGCAAAGCTCACATTTGAAGGGCAATTTCTAAACTGCGACTGTGCCTTCATTGTTAATATCTCAGAGACATACTATACATCAAAATGTAGTTCTGGGTCTTGTGATTCTCACAATATAAAGATCTTCACTGTAGGATTTATAGTTTTTAAAATACGACCGTTTGAAGATGGCAACCGCCAAAATACTCTGACCTGTGCAAGGCTGCAGCAGCAAGTGATGTCATAGACAAAGCCTTTTACACCTGCTAATTTTTTATAACTGTATGTTTTAATGTAACTGTGAAGCACTTTGGGCAACAACATTGCAATTAAATGTGCTATATAAATAAATACTAACAGTTACTCCGCCCACTCTAGTTGTAGACTACTGATGGAGGCAAGAACACTTCACACAATTTCCCCAGAAATTGTAGCTTTTCTAGTTATTATTATTATTATTATAGCCAAATTTGCCACCCTAACTCCTCCCACAGTTTTTACACTACATAGACAAAAATATACCAAAAGGTGCAGATTGTTCCCGATCGGATTGCTATTACTTTGTGGAACGTTTCGCTGAATGGTTCACGGAATATCGTCGTTCTTGTGGCGAAATTTGTCCCATAGGAATGAATAGCAAAGCTAGAGTGGGAGCTGGCAAAAGCTGAAAAATCAGGACATGATTTCTAAACTGCCACCACTCCCTCATTTTCAGGCCCACCTACACAAATCTTATATCAAAACGTTCAGCTATCCCTGCTGCCACTAGAAATGTCCACAGCTAAGCCATAGTCCTGATAGTTTTCACAATATGACCATTTGTTTGCAACTCACGCCGTCCATTGACATTCATTGAAACTCCACTCTGCAAAGCTCACATTTGAAGGGCAATTTCCAAACTGCGACTGTGCCTTCATTGTTAATATCTCAGAGACATACTATACATCAAAATGTAGGTCTGGGTCTTGTGATTCTCACAATATAAAGCTCTTCGCTGTAGGATTTATAGTTTTTTTTTTTTTCTAACCCCTTAAGGACCAAACTTCTGGAATAAAAGGGAATCATGACATGTCACACATGTCATGTGTCCTTAAGGGGTTAAATACGACCGTTTGAAGATGGCAACCGCAAAAATACTCTGACCTGTGCCAGGCTGCAGCAGCACGTGATGTCATAGACAGGGCCTTTTGTACACCTGCTAATGTTTTTATAAATGTATGTTTTAATGTAACTGTGAAGCACTTTGGGCAACCACGTTCCAATTAAATGTGCTATATAAATAAATAATAACAGTTGCTCCACCCACTCCAGTTGTAGACTACTGGTGGAGGCAAGAACACTTCACACAATTTCCTCAGAAATTGTAGCTTTTCTAGTTCAAAATTAAACTTCTTGGTTGACATTATGTTTCTATGAATAAAGTTTTTTTGTTTTTTAAGGAAGTCTATCATTCTAGAGTGGTATCTTTTGTGGCCAGAATATTGTCCTATTATCCATAAGAGTTCTGAAGACACAGGCTCTGTTTCTAAAGTAATTTTGTACTGGACGATATATCATGTGCATTGAAATCATATGGCAAAAGTATTACAAAGTTAGAGAATATTTGTAGGAGTCTCATTCCAAATTGCACAGGGGGACATTAAGGCATTATTTTATCATGCAAAAATCTATCAGTGCAATTTAGAGTAATTTAGAGACTCAAATTTCAGAATTATATTTCATCATATTTATATTAAATGCCAAAACCCTTGATTGACAAGAACTGGCCTAGAATTTACCCACGTTGAACTGAGCCTAAGTCACACACATTGATTCTAATGTTCTATTCAATGTAGAGCAAATATGTTTGAATAATAATTATTGTAATATTTGTATTATTATTTTAAGGGACACTATAGTCACCAGAACAACTACAGCTTATTGAATTTGTTCTGGTGAGTAGAATCATTACCTTCAGGCTTTTTGCTGTAAACACTGTCTTTTCAGAGAAAATGCAGTGTTTAAATTACAGCCTAGTGATAACTTCACTGGCCACTCCTCATATAGCTGTCAGAGATCCTTCCTGGGTCATGGCTGCCTAAAATGCATTCAGTATATATTTCCTCTGCATGCAGACACTGAACTTTCCTCATAGATATTCATTGATTCAATTCATCTCTATGAGGAGATGCTAATTAGCCAGGGCTGTGTTTGAATTGTGCTGGCTCAGTCCCTGATGTGTCTCTTTTTCAGTCTCAGCCAATCCTATGGGGAAGCACTGTGATTGGATCACACTACCACTTCTGATGAGTCTAACAGCATGCAGAGTTACAGCTTCAGGCTTGAATACAGTAAGATTTTTACTATATTTATGGAGGCATGAGGGGCCCTGGGGGGGGGCTAGATGGTGGTTTTAACACTGTAGGGCCTGGAGTACATGTTTGTGTTCCTGACCCTATAGTGATCCTCTAAGGCAATTCGCCACTTTGGTGGAAACTGATTGAATCTAGAAGTTTGGGAAGGTTGACTGATGGAAATAGATTCATATAAATTTTTTCATGAATATGTCAGAATTAAGCAGGGCTGATACAAAATATTCACATTTTCTTCTGATGAAGAAACAAGAACTTAGATCAGTGACGAGTACAATGAAAATTGAAAAAAAGCACTGCCCAACCGGTTGCCTGATGTAATGCGGATTTAAATCTCTAATTCTGCATTATGTATTGGGTGAAACTGGGGGAAGACACTTTAAGTAGATTATGCAAAAATGCTTGATACTGTAGACATACGATGGTGGATAAATAAACAAAGGAATTAGAACTGGAGTTTGCATTAAGCCCGCAGCCAAATGTACAAGTTGTGATCAAAAGTTCTGATCAAAAGATTGTGATCAAAAGTTGTGATCAAAACAAAACGTAAACAAAAACTTGAATTTGCGCTATATGTCTGTTCAGGCGTAATTCACCTCTTTCATATTATGTGCACCCACACTTATTATATATCATTGTATTCATTTAACATAAAATATTTAGGAATGAAACATAATTTAATATGAATAAAATATAAAAAAATGGGAAACAATAAGAATTAATTTTTTTTTTTTGTTCTACATGACATTTTAACTGTGAGTGTCATAATACTGTTTGCTTTTACTGCAATAAAATACACATATTTGTATTCAGCGATGTCTAACGTGTAAAACAGTACCCCCTATGTACAGGTTTTATGGTGTTTTGGGAAGTTACAGGGTCAAATATAGCATGTTACATCTTTCAGTTTTTTCACATTGAAATTCGCCAGATTGGTTACGTTGCCTTTGAGACCGTATGGTAGCCCAGGAATAAGAATTACCCCCATGATGGCATACCATTTGCAAAAGTAGACAACCCAAGGTATTGCAAATGGGGTATGTCCAGTCATTTTTAGTAGCCACTTAGTCACAAACACTGACAAAGTTAGTGTTAATATTTGTTTGTGTGAAAAATGCAAAAAACTAATTTGAACGCCAGTGTTTGTGACTAAGTGGCTACTAAAAAAGACTTAACATACCCCATTTGCAATACCTTGGGTTGTCTACTATTGCAAATGGTATGCCATCATGGGGGTAATTTTCATTCCTGGGCTACCGTAAGGTCTCAAAGGCAACATAACCAACCTGGTGAATTTCAATGTGAAAAAACTGAAACGCAAGCCTTATATTTGACTCTGTAACTTTTAAAAACACCATAAAGCCTGTACATGAGGGGTACTTTATACTTGGGAGACTTCTTTGAACACAAAAAATAGTGTTTCAAAACAGTAAAATGTATCACAACAATATTATCGTCTGTGTAAATTCCATTTGTGTGTGAAAAATTCAAAACATTTCACTTTCACTGACAATATCGTTGTTGTAATACATTTTACTGTTTTAAAACACTAATATTTGTATTCAGCGAAGTCTTCCGAGTAAAACAGTACCCTCCATGTACAGGTTTTATGGTGTCTTGGAAAGTTACAGGGTTAAATATAGTGCTAGCAAATTAAATTCCGTGGACTTTTGGCCTGGGTTGTCAGACATGTCCCGCTAATTGTAATTAATAAAATGACCTGATTATGTAAAATTATTACGTAAATATATACATAGAATTATTAAATATATATATATATATATATGTATATATATATATATATATGTGTGTGTGTGTATATAATTTTTTTCATTATTTGTATATATATATAGGTATATATATAGTGATATATACGTATATACTTATGTATATACATACAAAAAGAGATGGCTGCACTCACGGGTATTCCTTAAAACTTAGCTTTTATTCGGTTCCATAAAACAGATCAACGTTTCAGTCCAACATGTGGACTTTCATCAGGATCATACTTATGTATATAGATATATATATATTATTTCATTCTACATGTTTTTTTATATCAATATATATAGTAATTTTAAAATACAGTTAGAACGAATTTACACATATACATATTTATTATTTTTTTAATTTTATTTTTTAACGTATTTACATATTTATTTATTTTATATTATATATAAATATATATATATATATAATGAAAATTATATATATATATATATATATATATATTTAATCAATATCATTGTACGTGTATTTTGATATTAATATATATTTCTAATTATATATATATTAATGGAGGGGCGGGGCCGGACCGCCGAGCTGGACGGTCGCAAGCCTGAGCAGCTCCTGCAATTCGACAACATTTACTTTCTAAAATCAGGTCCCACAACCTAAAATCAGACCGCCAGAGTGGGTACCCAGAGCGGAGATACCGGGGAGAGGCTGGCTCACCGAGCTTCAGTCCCCCGGGGGAGAAAATTGCATTGCCCCAACCGAGGCCTTCTCTTGCAGTGAGTGGGGCGGACGGCCGCTGCCCCACTATCCTGCACCACGGAACCCATCCGCGGGTACAGACCGGCACGGATCCGGCTCCGTTCCCCCCCCCTCTGGGCCGGGGGGGTGATCCTGGCCCTCACCCTGTGGCCCCTGACCAACACACTGCAACTGAGGCCGGGGAGCCCGACCGCCACAGCTAAAATGGCGGGCGCCATGTGCTCAGACGGTAAAGGGAGTACCTGCTCCCATCCCGCGCTACAAGGCGGCTCAGACATCCCGGACATGCCGCACGGAGAGACGGCGAAACCGGCTCCAAACCTCGCAGCCATGCGAAGCAAGGTTAAGCTACACAGGCGACCCAAGAAAACAGGATACAAAGGCATGGAGGCGGCCTCTACTGTGTGTCCCACGCGAGCTATTGCGGAGGTGCAGACACAGATGGACGTCGCAATCTGCGCTCCAATTTCACGGCACAACATCCACACCAACTGCCTCTCACCTGGATCTCGAGTTGCCCGGGAGGGCTCTTGTCGGCAATCCACCTGCAGGAGGAGGACTCTTCACTAAGCGGTGCCGGACGCCAGAATCAGAAACACCCACACACTACAGTTCTAGCGAGCGGTCAGGATAGACCTCCAGTACACGCCACATCAGAGGGGCTTGAAGGAGCGACCTGCCCACACATGCTGGACCTCGGTTGCCCACTGCACCTCATCCTCTGGGAGCTTTGGCTGAGCAGACTGGGGGCAAGCGTTATAATGAGACCTGTGTTAAATTCATTTTTGCTGTGATGGTTTGGCCTGCACATTTAACCGTAAGCAGTGTTAGCTGAAGCTATACTACCACACTATAAAGGTACTAAAAGCCTGAAGCCTTTAGATATTTAGCATAATCACTAGTGATAGCTACACAATCGACCTGCAGATATTTATGGGCATCTGCCAAGCTACCTCCTAATAGCAACACCTTACCTTATAGCATTAACCATATCTTATCCTGCTCTGTCTAATCGTGTAATTCATATTTCCTGTTCAGCAACATAGAACAACACCTAGATAAGCAACATTATTATACACAAAATTGTGCTATACCCACTAATGCCTAACTACTGTCATGCTGTGATGAAAAATGTCTGTCTTAACTGTTATGGCATTGTAAGCTAGATGTGAATTTTCTATGCACAAATAAAATAAAGAATATCAAAAAAAATATATATATATATTAATATTAAAATACACTTGGACAGTGTATGTGTATTTATGTGTATGTGTGTATAGGGAATTTACGGTTGTTTGTCTAGGAGATACCACACACAACCTTAAAACCTCACAACTCACTAAAGTAGACGATTATTACATTCTCACTATTCCATCTACCAAAACTAATCATTCACCACACCCCACTATCATCCCTCTCTTTCCAACAAACAATGCTTGGTGCCCAATTAAGGCACTAGACCACCTACGGTCTCCAAATAACGCACAATTTGCAAACTCACCACTCTTGCAACTACATGGGCACCCACTCACTACAGCAAAATTCACCACGCATGTTAGAATTTTTATTGGGGTAATTGAGTTACAACCCAGCTTCATCCTCCGGGCATTCCTTCCGCATAGGAGCCGCTTCAGCAGCTTCTAGTTCTAACACTCCGGTCCAGATCATTAAAAGACTGGGTCGTTGGAAATCCTCTATCTACAATACGTACATTCCACGACCAGAACGAGAGCTTCGCCAGGCCTTCAGGAATTTAGTCATGTAAACAAATGCAATAAAGTGTGTATTTTCGAACTTCTCTTTGCCCTCTTTTTCGGCACACCACAACCAACTTTCATATCAAACAATATCCATTTCATATTAAATTCCGAGCACAAGTAGAAAGGCCATAAGGCCTGAATTTGTGGGAGGAGTAAGTCCCCTACTTAAACCACTAGCCCCTACTCACCTCTGACGTTCGAGTTCAATTGTTCCCCACCCACCAGCACCCTTAGAACATACAATTCTCCTTGGGGGCCCTCTTTTATTTACAGGCCCACTCGGATGTTGGTTTCGGCACACCACAACCAACTTTTCATATCAAACAATATCCATTTCATATTAAATTCCGAGCACAAATATATACTTAGATCATATATATAATCGATATATTTATGATCTAAGTATATATTATTTATTTTTACACTGTTTTAACTTATTTTATTTCATTTTCAGGCAGCAGGGGGAGTACCTGTCATTACAGACACTCCCCCTGCTGGCAATGCCTTGGATGCCGTCCATGTGGGGTCATTACAGGCACTCCCCCTGCTGGCAGTGCCTTGGCTATGCCATCCATGTGATCGTGAGGTCCTCGCAAGGACCTCGCGATCACATGGCCCAGGGGGGCCAAAGAGGAAGCAGGGAGACTCCCTGGGTTCCCAGGTAAGTCCCCATACCGCGATCTCCGGCGACCAGGTAAGTACATAGGACCACATTGTATCAATAACAATATTTGACATAAATAAACCATCATGTGACAATAATGGTAACAGCGTTGACATCATTAGTGAAACATTTGTGCCGGAGGGCATCTTGCAGGTTTACAGTTATTCATGACCATAGCAGAACATGGGTATAGCGTGGCGGTGGGTACAAGCCTGCCTATTTGGGGCTAAGTCTATGGAGGCTGCTAGTCATGTAGTGTGGCTGGGAAGCCTCGGGGAAGCCTCGGTCTCGTCTGTGGTATACCACCGGAGGTTTTTCGGGCCATGTGTCCGCCTACTGGTAACAGGGAATTTAAGTCACTAGTATTTTCACGGTCGGGTGGTTACCCGTCCGGAGAGATTGTGTGAGGAGAGAAGAATAAAGGTTGGAGGAGGAAGAAGAAGTAGTAGGGGAGTTGGGTTCAGCACAGAACTGGGTTAGCCAGAAGGGCCGAGGCCAGGGGCAGCGCCCAGGCACCCCCCCACCCCCCCACTCGTCACTAGGATTAAAGAAATATTCTAAGTACCAAAACAACTTTGGCTTAATAAGGCAGTTTTAGATCATATACCAGCAGTCTCAATTCTCTGCCATTAAGAAGTACATCACGTAGTTTATGCAGCCATAGCCACAGCTCCCTTAGCTGAGACTCACACAGCCTCCCTACAAACTTCTTTAAAAAGACATCTAATTTTATATTTTTTCAACAATCTTTATTTTTCCTTTACGGGTTTTTTTTTTTTTTTTTTTTTTACAAAACACAACCAATGCAGCACATCTATCAACTGCACCATTGCATAACATAAAATAAGAATATTACATAGTTTGAACATGTATATATCAAAGGCCCCTCCGGAAACAGAATCGTACAGAGCAAACAGGAATTAACATACATTTGAGAGTGAGGTCCCTGCATTGGACTTGGTTTACCCAAACCTCAATGGGTCTCTAATGTTATGTTACCTTATCGTTATGACCTCAGTGGTCATGTTTACCCCAGACTCCAGCTGCCCTGAGATATGTGCATATGTGAACCCGCATCTCCAGCACACATTCAGGATTTCTGCATACATCCTGTGCATCGATTATGGAGTTCTGTACCAACAAGTATGGAGTTTGTAATTCAGTTCCTGAAGTTTGGAGCCGAGTGTGAGTATATGTATCTTTTCTCATTGTGGTTCCGTCAACACCACCCCTGTGTCACATTCCCATCTGGCTTTATATGTCGTTGGTACTACAGAACTGCAATTAAAAGCAGTGAATATAGAACTGAATTGCCTCTTGGGAATGCTCGAGCCCAAGTTTCGCATTGCTCCTTCACCCTTCTTTTCTGATGCGGTTGCAAAGAACTCTGCCCTTTACAGGTATCAAATTGCGGATCCATATTAAAGTCCCCCGCAACCGGGAACTTTTCTAGCGCAGCCATGATTCTTGTTAAGAATTTATTTTTGTTTCATATTAGGTGCGTATAGACAGGCAATCGTACCCTTCAGGAATAGGTGCCTTCCAAGCTGGTCTACCAGTTGTGCCTCACATAAAAATAGGTTGTATGTGCAAACAGTATAGCAACTCACACCCGATTACTGTATGAGTGATTAGCAAAGAATCCCATGGGGAACCTTCTGTCTCGCAAGGCTGGCCCATCTTTCCCCCTAAGGCGAGTTTCTTGCAGAAATGCAACTGAAGCTCTATGAGCCCATAGGGTCCTCAACAAATGTGATTGTCTTTTGTGTTTATACAAGCCCCTAACATTATTGAACCAAAGATGGGCGAGTGCAGGTGTAAAACCACTAGCCATTCTTCCCACTGGGTCCAACCAGTCGTGCACCAACGGTAATGGGTAGGCTAAAAACAAGAGAGAAATAGGAGAAGAGAAAAGGAAGAAAGAGAGAGGAGATAAAAAAAGGTGTGGGGGGGGAGAGGGGGTAAAGGAATGAATGAGAAGAAAAGTTAGGAGGGAAGGTCTGCAGGTCAAGTGAGAGCAATGAAGCCTAAGAGACTCCAACTACTATAGCCCCTTCCTTACCCCTCTAGAATTATATACAATCATCATGATTGTGCCTCCTTGCCTAGTCCTCAAAGAAAACAGATTCTATTGTTGGAGGGGGTAGAGAACCTTTCATTTGCTCATGAACCTAACTTAAAGGGACACTATAGTCACCTGAACAACTTCAGCTTAATGAGGTTTTTCTGGTGAGTGCTACAGCTCCCTGCAGCCTTTTTCTTGTAAGCACTGTATTTTCTGAAAAAATGCAGTGTTTACATTGGAAGCTTGGAACACCTCTTGTTGCAGTCAATCAGACGGCCACCAGAGGGACTTCCGAGTTCAGAGGCCCTAAAAAGGCCTCATTCACGTCTGACGTATTCATGCATGGGTGAATACTTCAGACGTGCTATCAGCACACTAAGCACTGTGAACGCGCTTTGTGTGCTGAGGCTGTCAGCACTGCTGTGGGAGTGGCTTGAGCTGACAGCTGAAGACCGAAGAGGAGCAGGAGGAGAGGATTCAAACAGTAAGTAAATGTATTTAGTGAGTGTGGGTGGGTGACTGAGGCTGAGTGGGTGAGGATGGATGGATGATGGGAGTGGATGATATGGATGATGGGAGTGGGTGGATGATATGGATGATGGGAGTGGATGGATTTGGGGATGGATTTGGATGATGGGAGTGGATGGATGATATGGATGATGGGAGTGGATGATTTGGGGGTGGATTTGGATGATGGGAGTGGATGGATTTGGATGATGGGAGTGGATGGATGATGGGAGTGGATGTATTTGGATGATGGGAGTGGATGGAAGATGGGAGTGGATATATTTGGATGATGTTAATGGATGGATGATGGGAGTGGATGGATGATGGGAGTGGATGGATGATGGGAGTGGATGTATTTGGATGATGGGAGTGGATGTATTTGGATGATGGGAGTGGATGGATTTGGATGATGGGAGTGGATGGATTTGGATGATGGAGTGGATGGATGATGGAGTGGATGGATGATGGGAGTGGATGGATTTGGATGATGGGAGTGGGTGGATTTGGATGATGGGAGTGGATAGATTTGGATGATGGGAGTGGATGGATGATGGGAGTGGATGTATATGGATGATGGGAGTGGATGGATTTGGGGATGGATATGGATAATGGGAGTGGATGGCTGATATGGATGATGGGAGTAGATGGATTTGGGGATGGATGATATGGATGATGGGAGTGGATGGATTTGGATGATGGGAGTGGATGGATGATATGGATGATGGGAGTGGATGGATGATATGGATGATAGGAGTAGATGGATTTGGGGATGTATGTGGATGAAAGGAATAGATAGAAATGGATAGATAGAAAGAAATAGATTGATAGATATAGATAAATAGATAGACATAGAAACAATTAGATAGAAATAGATATATAGATATAGATATATAGAAAGAATAAGATAGGTAGTTAGAAATAGATAGATAGATAGATAGAAAGAGATAGAGATAGAGATAGAAAGAAAGATAGATATAGATAGAAAGGAATAGATAGATAGATAGAAAGGAATAGATAGAAATAGATAGATAGATAGAAAGAAATAGAGATAGAAAGAAAGATAGATATAGATAGATAGAAATAATTAGATAGATAGAAAGAGATAGATAGATATAGATAGATAGAAAGGAATAGATAGAAAGAAAGAAATAGATAGAAATAGGTAGATAGAAAGAAATAGATAGAAGAAATTAGATAGAAAGAGATAGATATAGATAGATAGAAAGAAATAGATAGATAGATAGAAATAGATAGATATAGATAGAAAGAAAGAATTAGATAGATAGATAGAAAGAAAGAATTAGATAGATAGATAGATAGATAGATAGATAGAAATAGATAGATATAGATAGAAAGAAAGAATTCGATAGATAGAAATAGATAGAAAGAATTAGATAGATAGAAAGAGATATATAGATATAGATAGATCGAAAGAATTAGATAGATAGAAAGAGATAGATATAGATAGATAGAAAGGAATAGATAGAAAGAAATAGATAAATAGAAATAAATAGATAGAAATAATTAGATAGAAAAATATAGATATAGATAGATAGAAAGAAATAGATAGATAGAAATAGATAGAAAGGAATAGATAGATAGAAAGAAATAGATATAACTAATTAGATAGAAAGAGATAGATATAGATAGATAGACAGAAATAGATAGATATAGATAGATAGAAAGAATTAGATAGATAGAAATAGATAGAAAGAAAGAATTAGATAGATAGAAAGAATTAGATAGATAGAAATAGATAAAAAGAGATAGATATAGATAGATAGAAAGAATTAGATAGATAGAAAGGAATAGATAGAAAGAAATAGATAGAAATAATTAGATAGAAAGAGATAGATATAGATAGATAGAAAGAAATAGATAGATATATATATAGATAGATGGGCAGACTAGATGGGCCGAATGGTTCTTATCTGCCGTCACATTCTATGTTTCTATGTTTCTATGTTTCTAGATAGAAATAGAGAGAATTAGGTAGATAGAAAGGAAAAGATATAAATAGATAGATAGAAAGAATTAGATAGATAGAAATAGATAGAAATAATTAGATAGATAGAAAGGAATAGATAGAAATAGATAGATAGAAAGAATTATAGATAGAAAGAATTGGATAGATAGAAAGAATTAGATAGATAGAAATAGATAGATAGAAAGAATTAGATAGAAAGATAGATAGATATAGAGAGATAGAAAGATATAGATAGATAGAAAGAATTAGATAGATAGAAAGATAGATAGATATAGATAGATAGAAAGAATTAGATAGATAGAAATAGATAGATATAGATAGATAGAAAGAATTAGATAGAAAGGAATAAATAGAAATAGATAGAAAGAATTAGATAGATAGAAATAGATAGATATAGACAGATAGAAAGAATTAAAAAGATAGAAATAGATAGATAGAAAGAATTAGATAGAAAGACTGATAGATATAGATAGAAAGATATAGATAGATAGAAATAATTACCGTATTTTTCGCTCCATAAGACGCACCTCACCATAAGACGCACCTAGTTTTTAGAGGAAGAAACCGAGAAAACAATATATTCTGAACAAACTGTCCCATAGTGTTTCTTACTATGGGACAGTTTGTTCAGAATATTTTTTTTCTCCCCTGTCCCATAGTGTCCCCCCTCCCATAGTCTTCTCCTACCCCCTCCCCATAGTCTTCATCCCCCTCCCCTCCCCATAGTCTTCTCCTACCCCCTCCCCATAGTCTTCATCCCCCCTCCCCTCCCCTCCCCTCCCCATAGTCTTCATCCCCCTCCCCTCCCCATAGTCTTCATCCCCCCTCCCCTCCCCATAGTCTTCATCCCCCCTCCCCTCCCCATAGTTTTCATCCCCCCTCCCCTCCCCATAGTCTTCATCCCCCCTCCCCTCCCCTCCCCATAGTCTTCATCCCCCCTCCCCTCCCCTCCCCATAGTCTTCATCCCCCCTCCCCATAGTCTTCACCCCCCCTCCCCATAGTCTTCATCCCCCCTCCCCTCCCCATAGTCTTCATCCCCCCTCCCCTCCCCTCACCTCCCCATAGTCTTCATCCCCCCTCCCCTCCCCTCCCCATAGTCTTCATCCCCCCTCCCCATAGTCTTCATCCCCCCTCCCCATAGTCTTCATCCCCCCTCCCCTCCCCTCCCCATAGTCTTCATCCCCACTCCCCTCCCCATAGTCTTCATCCCCCCTCCCCTCCCCTCCTCATAGTCTTCTCTTCTCTCCCATACTGTCCCCCTCCCCTTGTCCCATAATTACTTACCTGTCTTGTAGCGGTTCTCGGCAGCACAGGGCGCACCGCGGTACTGGAACTTGAATTTCATGTTCCGGTTTCCGGCGGGACTGAAAGGAAGTGCGCACACTGAGCTGAGTGCGCACTTCCTTTCAGTCCCGCCGGAAACCGGAACATGAAATTCAAGTTCCAGTACCGCGGTGCGCCCTGTGCTGCCGAGAAACGCTACAAGACAGGTAAGTAAAACTTCATATTCGCTCCATAAGACGCACAGACATTTCCCCTCACTTTTGAGGGGGAAAAAAGTGCGTCTTATGGAGCGAAAAATACGATAGATAGATAGAAAGATAGATAGATATAGATAGATAGCAAGAATTAGATAGATAGAAATAGATAGATATAGATAGATAGAAAGAATTAGATAGAAAGGTGTCACGTTCACATAGAGTAAGATGGAACCCAACTGCAGATTTCAGTTTAAATAGATGTGAATGTGATATATTGAGGAAAATAAAGAGATAACAGTTCACTTGAGAATTCACTGATACTGTGTCTTTAATATTTTGATTGAAGAAAACATAGGTACTGTATCTTTAAATACTTTAGTATTGGTGAGTGGATTCTTAGACTATCTTATGCAATTGAATTGCAGCAATAATTCAATGAAGGGAAGGTAATGGAGATTAACTTGCAGAGATTTGTTTTAGCTTAATTGGTAGAAAACATATCAGCTGGATACTGAAGGGTTAATGAATAGGAGTTACCCCTATAACGATAGGAGAACGTGTGAGCAGGCTAAAGTTTGTGTGCTCAGAAGTCAGTGGAAAAGTTCGTATAACACAAGTAAAGTAACTTAGCTTCCAGAGGCTTTAAGTTGGTCCCAGAGTCCCCTCCGGGGAGGTTCCGTTGGAGAGAGGTCGAGAGGAGTCAAAGTTCTAGCCGTGATCGAGGGAAGGAGAAGGAGGTCAGTCGAGTACAAGTCCGGTTCGGTACACAGGAAAATTGTAGAGAAGAGTGGCAGCCGGTTTAATTCCGCGGTACGCTGTTCATTAATCCAGCGTCTGTTGTCTGGCGCGGTCGCATTATGTAGCGTAATGAGACCGCGTCAGAGAGGGGGTGTGGTTACAGTCCGTCAACCCGGAAGAGACAGGAATTACTGGTAACGGCCATGACAGTACCCCCCTGTAAAGAGCGCCCACCGGGTGCTATCCACGTGGTTTGGATGGATAACGTTTGTGGAATGCTGTAAGCAGCTTATCGGCATGAATCTCAGAGGAATCTTCCCATGAATCTTCATCAACTCCATAACCCTTCCATCTAATGAGGTACTGTAGAGAGCCACGATGGATCCTTGAATCAAGAATTTTTTGGACCTCGTATTCTTCATTACCATGTACCAAGATAGGATCAGGAGAAGTGATTACATCTCTTTGAAAAGGGTCAGGATGATGGGGCTTGAGCAAGGATACATGAAAGACGGGGTGAAGTTTAAAAGTAGGTGGAAGCTTCAATTTCACAACGTTAGGGTTTATGATAGACAATATTTGAAAAGGACCAAGAAACAGGGAACTCAGTTTCTTTGAAGGACGGTTGGTGGAGATGTTTTTTGAGGAGAGCCAGACAAGATCGCCAATTTTATAAGTGGGGGAAGGTTGTCTCTTAGCATCAAAAAACTTCTTCTGGTTAGAGGATGCCACTTCAAGATTTTCATGTAATTGTGGAAATATGGAGGACATATGAGAGATTTGATCCGAGACAGCGGGGTTAGATGAAGGAATTATTTGAGAAGGAAATGAGGAGGGATGAAATCCATAATTGGAGAAGAAGGGAGTCATTTTGCTACTTGTATGAACTGGGTTGTTACAAGCAAATTCGGCCATGGGTAACCACGTCATCCAATCATCCTGTAGGTGGGAACAATAGCAACGTAAATATTGTTCCAGGCATTGGTTAACTCTTTCAGTTTGCCCGTTGGTTTGAGGATGATAAGCGGAAGATAGTTTACGTTGAATACGAAGAGAAGCACATAATGCATTCCAGAATTTGGAGGTAAACTGGGTTCCGCGGTCCGATATGATTTCATCTGGGAGTCCATGAAGTTTCACAATATTATCGAGAAATGTTTTTGAAAGTTCTGATGATGAAGGTAATTTCTTCAAAGGAATGAAATGGGACATCTTTGTGAATCGGTCCACTACTACTAGAATGGTAGAATGGTGTTGAGAAGGGGGAAGTTCCACCAGGAAGTCCATGGAAATAGATTGCCAAGGTCTTTCTGGAACTGGTAAATTCAGCAACTGACCAAAGGGTTGATGATGGTCAGATTTGGATCTTTGGCAGGTTCAACAGGTTTTCACGTAGGATTTGATGGTGATGTCCTGGCGCAGAAGAGAACAGTCTGAGAGAGACAGACCTAGGTCAGGTTACGGAAACTTTAGAGGCAGAGCGAGAGGTAGAGGAGGCCCCGGAGGGAGTAATGGTAATAGAGGGAGTAATGGGAACAGAGGAAGTGTTAGGGAAGACAGGTATATTCCAGCAGCGCAAAGGTCCCGCGATAGAAAAGGTAGGGACTTTGTAGGATTGGCTGACACGGTCATGGAGGACTATTGATACCGACCGGGCTCCATCCCCCTTGGTCGAGCGGAGCCTATGGTCGATGTATCAATAGGGGGGAAAAGGAGTGCGTTCATGATCGACACTGGTGCTGAACATTCAGTGGTGACTAATCTAGTTGCTCCTCCATCTGGAAGGACTATTACTGTGATAGGAGCAACTGGAAGAAGTGCTGAAAAACCGGTTCTTAAAAGTCGACTCTGTACATTGGGAGGCCACGTAGTAAAACATCAATTCCTTTATATGCCTGAATGTCCAGTCCAATTGCTGGGACGTGATATGCTATCTAAGTTACAAGCGCAGATTACGTTCCTACCAAATGGAACAACATCCTTAAAGTTTAATGGACCTTCAGGTATTATGACATTATCCGTACCAAAGGAAGAAGAGTGGCGACTTTATACAGCGTTGACTAACCAAAACCCTAGGAGTGATGAGTCCTTATTCAACAAACCAGGAGTTTGGGCAGAGAACAACCCACCAGGACTGGCCCGCAATATTCCACCTATTAAAATCGAACCAAAACTTGGGGTTTATCCAGTGAGCCTAAGACAATATCACATCCCGCAGAAGGCTAAGAAGAACATTCAATCTTATCTGGATAAGTTCATACGGTATGGTATCCTAAAATTCTGTACTTCCCCCTGGAACACCCCATTGCTGCCTGTTCAAAAGCCCGGTACAGATGAGTATCGACCTGTGCAGGACTTGAGAGCAGTCAATGATGCGGTTGTTAGTATACATCCAGTTGTGCCCAATCCATATAACCTGCTTGCTTTAATTCCGGGCGGGGCTACTTACTTTACAGTCTTAGACCTCAAAGATGCCTTCTTTTGCCTCCGAATTGCCGCAGAAAGTCAATGTATCTTCGCTTTCCAATGGGAAAACGCTGTAACGGGCTCAAAATGCCAAATGACCTGGACAAGACTGCCCCAAGGGTTTAAAAATTCACCTACCCTATTTGGTTCAGCTCTAAGTCAAGATCTACTGGATTTCGAGTCCATCCCAGGAGAGTGTGTATTGTTACAATATGTAGATGACTTGTTGATAGCAGCAGTTACAAAGGAAATATGTCAGCAAGCGACGCACGATCTACTACACATTCTCTGGAAGGCAGGATACAAGGTGTCTAGAAAGAAGGCTCAGTTGTGTTTGCCAACTGTCAAATATCTGGGATTCCATATCTCTGAAGGTCAAAGAATTATGGGGCCAGAGAGAAAAGAAGCTGTGTGCCAAATACCGATACCCAAGAATAGAAGACAAGTGCGAGAATTCTTGGGGGCAGCAGGCTTCTGTAGGATATGGATTCCCAGCTACGCGATACTGGCAAAACCTCTGTATGCAGCTATCAAAGGTACAGAGCACGACCCCTTCTTATGGACTCAAGAACAGCAAACGGCATTTGAAGATGTGAAGAAGGCTTTGATGAGTGCCCCAGCATTAGGTCTACCTGATCACACACGACCATTCTACCTGTATGTACATGAGCAAAGAAGAATGGCTGTGGGAGTATTGACACAGTACTTGGGATCATGGCAAAGACCTGTCGCCTACATGTCTAAGCAACTGGATGCAGTGGCCAGCGGACTTCCACCTTGTCTAAGAGCCGTAGCTGCAGCCGCCCTGCTAGTAGCTGAAGCCGATAAACTCACTCTGGGTCAAGAACTTTATGTACGAGTCCCACATGCAGTACAGACGTTGTTGGATTACAAAGGAAATCATTGGTTTAGTAATAGCCGTATGACCAAGTATCAAGCAATGTTGTGTGAAAACCCAAGAGTGCATTTAGAAACTGTAAACACCTTAAATCCAGCTACCCTTTTGCCACAACCTACTGAAAGTCAACATGATTGTTTGGAAGTAATGGATGAAGTATTTTTCAAGTAGACCCGATCTTCGTGATTTTCCCATCCAGAACCCCGATGTTCAATATTACACCGACGGCAGTAGTTATGTGAAAGAAGGGATCCGCTATGCAGGATATGCAGTGACAACAATAGACAAGGTGATAGAAGCTCGGCCACTAGCAAAAGGAACATCAGCACAAAAGGCAGAATTGATAGCACTGACACGAGCGTTACAATTGGCTGAAGGTTTAAGAGTGAACATCTACACGGACTCCAAGTATGCGTTTTTAACCACTCATGCCCACGGAGCTTTGTATAAAGAAAGAGGACTATTGAATTCAGAAGGCAAAGAAATCAAGTACGCAGCCGAAATCCTACAACTATTGGAAGCAGTGTGGGAGCCGAAAGAAGTCGGTATTATACATTGTCGAGCGCATCTGAGAGGAGATGGTGATGTAACCAAAGGAAATCGGATGGCAGACAGTACAGCTAAGCGTGCCGCTGAATCGGGAAGACAGGAGTATGTGGGGCATATAGCTGCTCTTATACCAACTCCACTGTCTCAATGGACTCCAGTTTATACAGCTCAAGAAGAGGAGTGGTTAAAGACTGAACCTGGAAAGTATTTGGAGAACAAATGGTATCAGTTAGAAGATGGAAGAATAGTCATTCCAGCATCACAAGCGGTAGAAATTGTCCAAAACTATCACAACGGGACACATTCTGGGAGAGACAGCACAGAAGAATCTCTCAGAAAACATTTCTACATACAGAGATTGTCCAACTTGACTCAGGCCATTGTACGAAGATGTGTAACGTGTGCTAAGAATAATGCAAGGCAAGGACCAGTAAAGCCACCAGGAGTCCAGTTTATGGGGGGACTCCCCATGTCCGATTTACAAATTAACTATACAGTGATGCCTAAATCGGGTGGACATCGCTACCTGCTGGTAGTTGTGTGTACCTATTCAGGCTGGGTAGAAGCATGTCCTACTCGTACAGAGAAAGCAGGAGAAGTTGTGAGATTCCTGCTACGAGAAATAATACCCCGATATGGACTACCCTGCTCTATAGGATCGGACAATGGTCCAGCTTTTGTTCATCAGTGCCTACAACAACTGACTCATATGCTTGGTATAAAGTGGAGGCTTCATACGGCATATAGACCCCAGAGTTCTGGTAAGGTAGAGAGAATGAATAGAACTATTAAGAATCAGTTGGCTAAAATGTGTCAGGAAACCCAACTTAAGTGGAACGTTCTCTTGCCCATAGCTCTATTGCGAATCCGCAGTACACCTACCAGAAGGATGGGCCTCTCTCCTTTTGAAATCATGTATGGGCGACCACCTCCCGTACTTGGTAACTTAAGGGGGGACTTGAGTCAGTTGGGAGAAGGAATTACCCGGCAGCAGGTTGTAGAGTTGGGTAAGACTATGGAGGAGGTACAGAAATGGGTACAAGATAGATTACCTGTGAATATTTATCCCCCAGTTCATAGTTACCACCCAGGAGACCAAGTGTGGATTAAAGAGTGGAATAATGTACCGTTAGGGCCCAAGTGGAGAGGTCCTTATGTTGTTCTTTTGTCTACCCCTACAGCGATAAAAGTAGCCGAAGTGACTCCGTGGATACATCACTCCAGGGTTAAACCAGCAGCAGTCGATTCTTGGCAAGTTACAGCAGATCCAGAGAATCCCTGCAAGATCCGGTTAAAGCGCACGACTCAGTCGGAGTGACGAGGAAACCTTGTGGATTACAAATTTTATTGTTTCAGAGATTTGGTAAGTGAGTGAGAAGGCCATAATAAAGCCTGTCCGCTCACCGACGTATAGTATATAAGCCAGGAAAAGTCTCGAAGGGACCCCTGTGAAGACGAGCAGAACTCCATTCCCTGCAGCCCTTACATCCTGGAAGCTGAGGTGCCTTCGCACGGACGAAGACTGAGGATGACGACGAAAGATGTGTTTATGATAATGTTTTTATATGTGTATTTTTATATTCAGGAAGGTAGAGGTACCGACACTCCTAGCTGTGAGGTATGCATTAAGACTACAAGAACAGGTAACCATATTTCCCAAACCCTAATTTGGCATTCACAATACCACAATAGTGTAAAGGAGATGTATCAAGATGTAGATACCTAAATATAGAATATAGTGTGTGCCATTTAGGAGTAGGAGAACCTAAGTGCTTCAGTCCAGAGTATCAACCCCGTACAATTTGGTTGACTCTCAGGAATGGAGATCCTCAGGGGACCCTAATTAATAAGACGGTATTAGAATCCGTACATTCTTCGGGTGTTCTGCTATTTGATGCGTGTAAGGCAATATCAAGTGGTAGAAAGCCGTGGAATGTATGTGGGGATCTTAGATGGGAGAGGACGTATGGGTCTAACGATAAATATATTTGTCCCAGTAGTAAAAATAAATATGTGAGTCCTAGATGCCCAAATAGAGATTATAACTTTTGCCCATATTGGTCTTGTGTGGGGTGGGCAACTTGGGGACAGACAGTAGACAAGGACATGATTGTGACTAAGTTGCCTACCAGCCCATATTGTAAGTCTATGGAATGCAATCCAGTCCATATACTTATAAATAACCCCGACAAGTTCTTAGATAAATATGGTAATTTATTTGCCATTCAAATATATGGGACGGGTTTAGATCCTGGGACAGTATTGTTTATAGGATAGAGACTGATACGGTATCCTCCCAAACTCATCAAGTATACCATTCCTTTTATTAAGAGATGAGCATAGATAATAAGATCCCCCATAATGCTAAAAACCTGTTTATTGATTTAGCTGAGAGTATTGCCGGTAGTCTTAATGTTACCAACTGCTATGTGTGTGGAGGTACTAACATGGGAGACCAATGGCCTTGGGAAGCAAAGGAGGTAATGTCCGGTTCTGAGGCAGTTGACCAATTAATATCTACACAAGCCGATTATCATATGAGTGTTAGAGGTAAATCTGAGTGGAGATTAAAGACCTCCATCATAGGTTATGTTTGCATAGCAAGGAAAGGAATGATGTATAATACTTCTGTAGGAGAATTAACTTGTCTAGGGCAAAAAGCTTATGATGATGATACGAAGAATACAACTTGGTGGTCGGCTTCAAATGTCTCAGAACCATCTAACCCATTTGCTAGATACCCCAATTTAAAGGATGTGTGGTTTGACCTATCCATCACATCTACCTGGAGAGCCTCAGCAAATTTGTACTGGATCTGTGGTAAGAAAGCCTATTCGGAGTTGCCACAGGACTGGGAAGGGGCATGTGTGTTGGGTATGCTCAAACCATCCTTCTTCTTGTTACCTATTGAAACAGGTGAGACTTTAGGTGTTAAAGTGTATGATGTGAATCATAGGAAGAAAAGGGGACCCATAGAGATAGGCGCCTGGGAAGATAATGAATGGCCTCCCCAGCGTATTATAGATTACTATGGGCCAGCCACGTGGGCAGAGGATGGTACCTTTGGTTATAGAACCCCAATTTATATGCTCAACCGTATTATAAGATTACAGGCAGTGGTTGAGATTATTACTAACGAGACATCACAAGCGCTCAATCTTCTAGCGAAGCATAATACCAGGATGAGGACAGCAGTATACCAAAATAGATTAGCCTTGGATTACCTTTTGGCAGTAGAGGGAGGTGTATGTGGGAAGTTTAACCTGAGCAATTGCTGTCTTCAAATAGATGACGAAGGGCAAGCAATAGCTGAGCTTACTAGCCATATGGTTAAACTAGCGCATGTGCCTACTCAGGTATGGAAAGGGTACAATCCAAGCAGTTGGTTTGGTAGCTGGTATGAGTGGTTTGGAGGGCTTAAGGCAGTGGTAGGTGGAGTCCTACTGATTTTAATGTTGTGTCTACTCCTGCCGTGTCTTATACCCTTAGTAGTTAGGTCTGTGCAAAGCCTGATAGAAAATATAGCAGAGAGGAAGGCTGCTGCACAGATAATGGCAATTTATAAATATAAGGCTCTAGATCAGGGAGAACCAATGCAGGAAGATGAGTGTTGAAGATTCACATCATAAGATAAGTCTGGTCTGGTTCAAGGTAACTTGCGGTGTATGCAAACTAAGGTTAAGTGATGCCTCAAGTAATTGTGAAATATCAAGAGGCATCAAAGGGGGGAATGTGGTGGAATCTCGGTAAAAATAAATTTAGTAGGCCGAGATTACCACGTGGCATGTGTACGTGCATATGCTGACGTATCGATCAGTTGGTTGCACGAGGCAAAATACGATCAGTAGTGTACGGAGCATGTGCAAGAATACAGGATGTAGTATTCCCCTCCTCCATTGTGCTGTACAAGCCATGCGGTCAAGCAGGAAGTTAATTCTTATTTGTATTGATTGGTCAAGAGAATGTGCGGGTGGAGCTTAATATGGGAGGAGTTATGTGCCTATATAAGGAGCCTGCACTATTGTCCGGGGCTCAGAACTTGCTGTATTTTGGTGACACTAGTCCCTCTGAGTCCCGGTCGGTGATCCAATAAAGAATCTCTTCCTTCCTGAAGAAACCTGTGTCCATCTCTCTGTGCTTGGCTTCCGTCAGTTTCTCCGGTATCACTAAGACAGGTGAAACTGCATTCCGCAAATATGGTATGGTACAGGTTATTTAATGATTTTCTTGCATAATCTGCCTGTCTGTAGAGATATGGCACTGTCCTTATACTGTGTCTGCTAAACAAACGCCTTAATAAAACATTTAATTACAAAAAATATATACTTTTGTAGAGTACCATACAATATTTACCAAAGCCCAAATTTAATCAAATACTCTGGAGATTTGATATTCCCACTTCCTGCACCTAAACATGTGTAACTCCCCCAAAGAAGTAAGAAAGGAGAAAAACGGAGATCCAACCTCACTATAATATTTAACAATTATATTCTTATACAAGACATTTAAACCATTACTTAAAATATATGTGAGCACTCTTAAAGTGCTCTTAATGTTTTTAATGCTATACGAGAATTTCCAGCAGCCCATCCCTTCTGTGCAGCACGGGCCAATGAGAAAGCATTAGCCTTCCTCAACAATGGCTGGCTGTGATTGGCATTTTCAGAGCAATATTTGGCATAATCTATACATTGGCTAACACAATGTATATATATATAGCTTGAGGAAAAGACTTAAATGGAATAACGTAGAACAAGCATGTCAAACTCGTGGCCCGCAGGCCGCATGTGGCCCACAATGAATATCTTTGCGGCTCGGTGAGCTGCGAGTTTGACATGTTAAGGCAGAGTAGTCACCTGCTCTTCCCACATTGCAGGTGCCTACTCTGCTAAAAGTTACACTGGCGGCAGCAAGGGAGCTCAGTCTTCCTGCTCCTCACTACTCCCTCTGAAGTGATGCCGGGTGACGGAATATGAGGTCATTCCGGCCCGGCATCACTAAACAGTGCACGCGAGGGAGCAATGAGGAGCAGAAAGGGAGACCCCAGGGAGAGGCCCCACACCAGCTCCCAAAGGTAGGGAGCAATAAATAAAATGATTTGTGAGTGCGTGCAAGAATGTGTAAATGTATGTGTGTGTCAGTGTCTGTGTGTCTGTCAGTGAGTAAGTGTGTGTGTCTGTCAGCGAGTGTGTCTGTGAGTGAGTGAGTGTGTATGTGTCTGTGTCTGTCAGTGAATGTGTGGTCAGTGTTGCGATGGCCGTGGATGGACAGTGGAGGACCTGGAGGTGCATGGAGGCACGCAACGCCACGTCACATTCAGATGAGTCGTCTACGTGCTCCACTTTCACAGGATTTCAAGGAGTAGCATGAGGATCGGCTTGGGCACAGGATGCTGCTATTGGGGGGATACCAGAGGCTGGACTCCGAAGTTGCATACCGCATACTGGCAGCGGCAATGTGAGTGGAGTCTGCTTGTTGGCTAATATTGTTCCTTTTATATATTTTTTTAAACAGCTGCTGGGGATTAGTAGAGGGGGGGGACTGGGATTTAGCGTAGAGGGGGTGGGGGGGCTGTGATTTAGCATAAGGGTAGGACTGAGGTTTAGTAGAGGAGGGTGCTTTTTTTTTTTTTATACTGTACTTTTCAAAATAAACCTACGTTTCTATGAAAATTTTAGTTTTGTTTATTTTGCAGCCCACATAAACTTAAACCTTGTTTATTTGGCCCGTGCTAGCCTTTGAGTTTGACATGCTTGATGTAGAATGTACCATGACAGGTACTCTAATTCTGTATTGTGCTGGTACAGTTGATAATCAAATGTTTGCAAGCTAGTGGAATAGATAGGAGATACTGGGTCTTCGGAAAATGACATAGTTGATCACTAGGGAGTATATCTGTGTTTTCCCACATTAACCAGTGCAGCACAGCTCACCCCAGTACAGATTTACTAAAGTGAACATCAGCAGTTAAAGCTCTTACATCACTTTGTAAAAACAAAATTGTTTCATTTCATAATATAGTCAGAACTTCAGTTCTGTGATTACGTCGCAGCATTAAAAACCCAACATGATCGGGGAAATGTATCAAGGGAAAGTAGGAGCTAATTTGCTGGCTAATTTCCTAAATAGTGATCTATATTATATGGTTTCCATGGTGATTGCTACTTAAATAGCACTTTGCCCAATCATAGCACCTGTCTTTGCCTTAATAACGCTCTCCAAAAATGAATAATGTCTGGTTTATTTTAACCTTTTGAGAGCCAGCATAGGAAAAAATTAAAGGTGCATTGAGAATTAGCCAGTCTGCAAACAGTAAGCAGAGACATAAGTACCTTTTTGGGCATTACTGCTGTCCCTGTTTTGCCTGATACCTGTCTACACTACACTACACTACAAGTCTGCACTGCCTACTCTCCTGCATCGGCAACAAAATCAAAGAGCAGAGCAGGACAGTGCTAAAAGAAAAACACATTTCTCATAAACGAACTGCTGTTCTAAAGACGCTTATTCCATTTGTAACAAATTGCCAGCTATATAAAAGTCAGTAAGGTATTTGCTTTCAGACTAGCTACAATTGCTTACACATACTGTCAGCGTCATATAAATAAATCATAACTGTGGACTGAATCACAGATATCCAGAAAAATTCTAACCACTTCAGCCCCTACGTGCCCCGCAGACTACACAGCAGTGAAAGGGTGTTAAGCATGCACTGTGCAGCCCTTCCAGACGGAGTTGCCCGCTTAGTGTAACCAGAGTCGGCCCTTAGTGTGTGGAAGGCAAGAAGAGAGCAGGCAGAGCTCTCTTTGGTTTCCTGGCACTCCCTAGTCTGATCTGGGCCGAGACCCATTTAAAACAACACGCCTTATGTGAGTGTGAGAGCGTGTGTCTGTATGAAAGTCTGTGGGGGAATTAGAGGACAAAGAAGAAAAAGGGAGGGAGAGTTCTAGAGACAGAAAAAAAGAGGTATAGAGAAAGAGTGGAAAGGAGAGAGAATTTGTAAAAGAGGAGAAAACAGAAAAAGAGCAGGACGATTACAAAATCTCTATGCAGCTTGAGAAACCTCTCTGTGGTTAATATGCTATTCAGTGGACTCTATATACTGTACAAAGAGACTTCATACTTGGAATAAGAGGTTCTACTCACAAAACTCTGACTTGAGAACGAAGTATAAGAAAAGTCAGGTTACAAAAATCCATTCAATTCAGCCAATACACTCTCGGCTAAATGATGAAGGTTAACTTTTTGAGTGAATGTTAGTGAAAATAGTAGACCTGGAGTATTCTTGGTGAGAAAAGCCAGTGTTTAGATTGCAGCCTAGGGACTCCTCCATTGGTCATTCCT
The DNA here is from genome assembly GCF_036172605.1 of Pelobates fuscus. Taxonomy (NCBI): domain Eukaryota; kingdom Metazoa; phylum Chordata; class Amphibia; order Anura; family Pelobatidae; genus Pelobates; species Pelobates fuscus. The sequence goes on from NC_086324.1 coordinate 162,212,272, forward strand.
CAAATGGCTACTAGATGCTTCCTGGGTCAGTGCTTCACAGTGTGCCCCACTAACATTCAGTGTCTCCACCCTCTGCATGTAGACACTGAACTTTTCTGATTGGACAGGGCAGTGATTGACTTTCCTATTGAGTTACTGCGTCAAGTGACTGAGTTTTACTCGGTCAGTGCTGCGGAAGCACCTCCAGTGGCTGTCAGTATGACAGTTACTAGAGTAGAAGTTAACCCTGCAATGTAAATTTTTTTTTACATGTTTTACATTGCAGCGTTGAGGGAAGAGGGTCATTGCGCCCAGACCACTCCATTGAGATGAAGTGGGCTAGGTGATTATAGTGTTTCTTTAAAGTGGACATTATTAAAATGTCAATCCAAGGAGATAACCCTTTGGCACCATAAATCATAGCCAGTTAGATTTATTTAAACAATAACAGAAACAAAACCATATGAAAGGTTAAGCCCGACCAACCTACAAAATTATAAATGCAACACTTTTGTTTTTGCCCCCATTTTCAATGAGCTGAACTCAAAGATCTAAGACTTTTTTTCTACGTACACAAAAGGCCTATTTCTCTCAAATATTGTTCACAAATCTGTCTAAATTGGTGTTAGTGAGCACTTCTCCTTTGCCGAGATAATCTATCCACCTCACAGGTGTGGCATATCAAGATGCTGATTAGACAGGATTATTATTGCAAAGGTGTGCCTTAGGCTGGCCACAATAAAAAGCCACTCTAAAATGTGCAGTTTTATCACACAGCACAATGGCACAGATGTTGCAAGTTTTGAGGGAGCGTGCAATTGGCATGGTGACTGCAGTAATGTCCACCAGAGCTGTTGCCTGTGAATTGAATGTTCATTTCTCTACCATAAGCCGTCACCAAAGGCATTTCAGAGAATTTGGCAGTACATCCAACCGGCCTCACAACTGCAGACCACATGTAACCATACCATCCCAGGTCCTCTACAGTGTATATTACTATGTACCTTTGCAGAAGAGTAAATCAACAGGAAGACACGATAATTATAGGCATTCATAGCAAGCACTTTCCTACTAAATTACAGCCTATCTAAAAAAAATAATTCATTGAGTAATACCAAGAAACCTGTAGTAACATTTTTAAGACATTCATCTCTCTTTTTTGGCAGTGACTTGGGGGACCATATTGATAAGATACCGCATGATATTTTTTTATAATTTTTTTTTACAGGTGTATAAGATGATTCTCTGTTCAGACAACAAAAGGCTAGTCCACTGGTGACGGTTTTATTAATGACATGGAGGATCTTATTATGCATAACTCAGCAGCAAAGATAGAGGAATATAAATATTCTCAAAAAATGAAAGAAAAAACTGTATAGGCACACAGGCAACCAATCACATAACAGAGGAAGTGATGATAAAAGGCCTGTGTCTCCCACAATCCCCCTCATTCTTTGCTGCTCCCTCAGACCAGCTAAGAATTTTGCTCCTCATATTAATTTGTGTTCCTTTCTATTATTATTGTCATTTTCTCTGTGTATTTATTTATTATTAGTACTGTATTTCTGTGTATTTGCACTGTCACACTTTACTGAGTGGTGTGCATCGTGGTGATCCCGTTTTATTTTGCTATTTCCCGCCAGGGTGATTCCTCCCCGTTCTTCCCTGTAGTTGACGTCTACACTTGTTCAGGGTAGTGCACGGGCCACGAATGCCAGTTAGCCGCGGCTCGCTGCCAACCGCGGCTCTCTCCTCGCGGGCTACCCGCGCGCAGGACCGGTGCTAGGATTTTTAGTTACACAGGCGAAGATGCATTTTGGTGCCCCCCACCCTCGTTTAAAATAAGGTTCATACAAACACAGAAATAATCATACAGAGACATACAGACACAGACAGAGACATACATGCAGGCATATAGACATACATACAGAGGCATACCGTCATACAGACACATACATACATACATACATAGACATACAGAAACATACATACAGAGACATCCAGGCATACAGACACATACATACATACAGGCATACAAAGACATACACGCATACAGAGACATACCGTCATACAGACACATACATATATACAGGTATACAGAGACATACAGGCATACAGACACATACGTACAAAGACATACAGGCATACAGACACATACATTTGTACATACAGAGACATACAGGCATATGGACACATACATTTGTACATACAGAGACATACAGGCATACAGAAACATACAGACACATACATGCATACAGAAACATACATACAAAGACATACAGGCATACAGAGACCTACATACATACATACATACATACATACAGAGACATACACACATACAGAGACATACACAATTACATACTAGTTCAATCTTGTCCCCTGGATGCATGCTGTCTGGCTCCTTGGAGTCCTGTCCTGCAGCCCAGCCCCATCACAGGGCGCCAGCCGCGCTGTGTGGTACACAGGGAGCAGGGATATGATGTCATTCATATCCTCGCCCCCTCCAACACATGGCGGCGGGCACCTGGTCGCAGGGGTTGCAGGGCTGTGACCCCTGCGACCGCGGTATGTACGCCAGTGCATGCAGATGCACACACAATTAAAGGACCACTACAGACACCCAGATCACATCAGCTCAATGAAGTGGTCTGGGTGTCAGGTCCCTCTAGTTTTAACCCTGCAGCTGAAAACATAGCAGTTTCAGAGAAACTGAGAAACTGAGAAACTGCTATGTTTCACCGAGGGTTAATCCATGTCTCACTGACAGCCGCTAGAGGAGCTTCCGCTATTCTAAAACACTGAACGTCCATAGGAAAGCATTGAGTAATGCTTTCCTATGGGCGGTTTGAATGCGTGCGCGGCAAGAGCATTCGGAGCTGAGAGGCGGAGGGATCCCCAGCGCCAAGGGAGTCCGGCGCTAGAGAAAGGTAAGTGCTGAAGACACACACACACTCTCACGAACAGATGCATACACACCAGCTAACAGACACACACATTTACTGACAGACACACTCAGCGACAGACATACATACACACACACTCACTTACAAAACATACACTCTCACTGACAAACACACACTCACTAACAGACATCAAACAGACTCACTAATACACACACAAACACACTCAGTAAGAGACACACAGTAACACACTTACTGACACTCACTAGCAGACACACTCACTGACACTCACTAGCAGACACACTCACTGACACTCACTAGCAAACACACACACTGACACTAGCAGACACACTCACTGACACTAGCAGACACTCACTGACACTAGCAGACACACTCAGACACTAACAGACACTAGCAGACACACTCACTGACACTAGCAGAAACACTCACTGACACTAGCAGACACACACACTGACACTAGCAGACACACTCACTGACACTAGCAGACACACTCACTGACACTAGCAGACACTCACTGACACTCACTAGCAAACACACACACTGACACTCACTAGCAGACACACACACTGACACTCACTAGCAGACACACACACTGTCACTCACTGACACTCACTAGCAGACACACACACTGACACTCACTAGCAGACACACACACACACTAACACTCACACTAACACATGTTTTTTTTTTTAATTTAATCCCTCAGCCTCCTTACCTTTTTGGAGTGCTGAAGGGATTCCCTGGGGTCCAGTGGTGCTGCTGGGCTCCTGGGCTCCTTGGCTGGCTGGCTCCCTCCCTGGCTGGCTGGCTCCCTCCCTCCCTGGCTGGCTGGCTGGCTCCCTCCCTGGCTGGCTGGCTCCCTCCCTCCCTGGCTGGCTCCCTCCCTGGCTGGCTGGCTCCCTCCCTCCCTGGCTGGCTGGCTGGCTGGCTCCCGGGCGGGCGCGAGGGAGCACTCTCCCATGTGTGCTTCCTCTTCAGCTCCCTCGCGCACCACGTAGGGATGCCGGCGCCGGAAGATGACGTCATCTTCCGGCTCCGGTATCAGTATGCGGCGCGCGAGGGAGCTGAAGAGGAAGCACACATGGGAGAGTGCTCCCTCGCGCGCCCGCAGAACCGGGCGCTCGGCCACGCTACAACAGGTCGTCGGTTGGAGGGGAGCGCAGTGCGCTTCCCTCCTTCCGGTCAGCCTGATTTTGCGCCCCCAGGGCCGGTGCGCCCTAAGGCGGCCGCCTGGGCCGCCTTATGGTAGCGCCGGCCCTGCCCGCGCGGGTGCTGTGTACGCGTCCCTTCCCCCCACCTGTGTACAGGCCGCAATCAGGCTCTGCCCAGCTTTCACCTGCAGCGGCCATTTTGAGGGCAGAACTTACTAGCGGCCGGTCTCACTGCTCCCTGCTGCTCGCGGTCAGCCTGCTGCTCGACCTTGCAGGCCACTGGTCCCCTGGGCACACCATCAGACAGGTTGTTGTTGCTTTCTCTCCTGTGGGTTACTCAACCCTGCTGAATATAGCACACATGTACCCGGTTCTGGACTGCCAAATGTCAATACTGTGCATATGTTAACTTTTTTAACTTTTGTGCTTAAATTTAAAAATTTTCCCTCCCTCCCAAAATTCCTTGCCTTCCCTATGGAGTTGGGAGATCAGTGCCTGGAGCTTAACCTAGCGCTGGCTTACATGTAAGTTTAAACTTTTTTGTTTTAAGGGAGCTGTGATTCGCTGTGAAATGCTGCACATACAGAATTAATCCCTTGGCTGCTGGAGGTGTATCTCCATTTTAGGCAATGTCATGAGGTGTCATCAGTCAGTCCCGAACTAGAGTTCAGAGCTGACCAATGTAAATTCTGTAAAAAATGTGCTTTTTGTGCAGTGTACCATTCATTGGTTGCAAGCCATCAGCTGATGATTTCAGACATAAAATAGTAAATGTTTTCAACAAAAGCATCGTCAGAGCTACAATGACCTTCGGAGTAAGTAAGAGGGCTGTAGTGATACAAATAAGAGGGCTATAGTGATCCAAGTTAGAGGGCTGTAGTGATCATGATACTTGAAGTTATTCTTTACCGCCGATCCTGGATACACATAACCCTAGCCAAATAATTCCCGAATAAACCTAAATAAATAAATCACAAAGATTAGATGAGCACCTTCATATTGCTACTCATAAATTTCAGCAGCAGACAAGTAATAATAGGATGTTTGAGGACCAATGTAGAGCTACCATACTTCTACTACTTCTATTACTTCTAAAAGTATATCTTTTTTTTACACATTACTTGACAAAAAAAATTTTTTAATGTCCCTTTTTAACCTTCATTGTGTTAGACAGAGAAAGAAATTGCATGGCCTTCTAGAATTCCAAGGGTTAATTCTTGGGCAGGGTCTCTCCTCCCTTTCAATTCTGCCAGACTCTTTCAGGCAATGATAAAGAATAATAGAGAATAATGGAGATATACAAAGCAATGTTTACACCTTTTCTGGGAAAATTGGTCTTTCTGTAGGAACTCCTCCCAATCTTTTAAAATCACCACAGGAAGAGTAATTGAAAGCATGATAAGCTGATTACATTAAAGCAGCCTTTCTCCTCTCAACTGAAGTGCCCACTTCACAGGTGATAAGAGCCCAAAGAAAGACAAAATGTCATCAACAACCATTTCTTTAACATCCTGTGCTAGACCACAGACTATTGCATACAGGAATTTAGTACTGTATATAACATTTTCTCTACATTAGTGGGCAGATAAATGTATTTTATGGCAAGAAAGATTTGTCCATCTAGTATAAAGGGTTACCACTACACCATGTATAGGATTGGGTTGAACACAGCTGTTTAATACGAAGCATCAGTATAATTATTTGTTTCTGATTGCTGCCCAAGGCATAGACAATATTATTCTTATTCATCTAATATTTAATCCCAACCCGATTTAATAGCATGTCATTTATATTCAATTTATAGGAGCAGATTTACTATATCCATTGCCATTTTTTAATTTAGTAGAGTAGAGAGTGTAACACTTACTAAGTTCTTCTTTTACAGGTAGCAAGTAGAGAATCCCACTAGTTGTGTGAAAGAAGTCACAAAAATGTGATGCAGTCTCGCCAGGCAAGTGTGCTGTCTGGAAAAGTAACCCATTAATGCCAAGACCTATTTTTCCCATTTAAGTCAGTCATCATTAAATGTAGAGGAGGAGGGTAATTTAAAAAAAAAGAAATCAGTATGGTAGGGATCATGCAAATAGCTTCAACCGATTCTTCCAGCCTCCGAGCAAATGGGTTTCAGAGTGAAGCATTCCAGATAAAGTTCCATGAAAAGACCCCTTCCTCCACTCCCTGGCCTGTGTGATGGAGGAAAACGCCAAATGATCACTACACAAAGGCTAGCCCACAACATGGGTCTTAATATTAATAGGATCAGACCAGGTCTTCAAAAACACTGATCCCATTAAAAAAAACTGAGTACTGCCATTGTAAGTGATCCTCAGTAAGCAAACCCCAACCTATTTTCTACAAAATAGTATTTTTTCCTGCACCACACCTATTTCCAATCACAGCATACCCCAAACCCCCAATCTATAAAATATTATATTCTTGATATAAGAAATACATAAGTACATGGTTGAATAAGTTCTGAGAAAATACAGTGTTTACATTGAAAGCTAGGAACACCTCCAGTTGCAGTCACTCAGAGCGAACCAGAGGGATTTCGGAGTTGATGGAGGCATAATATGCCTCCATCCACTCAGATCTGCTATCAGCAGAGCACAGGGCAGCACTGTGCACAGCATCCTGTGATTCAGTATCTCCTCCCTCTGCATGCAGACACTGAACTTTCCTCCTAGAGATTCATTGATTCAATTCATCTCTATGAGGAGATGCTGATTGGCCAGGGCTGTGTCAAACCAACCTTAAACAGTTTGACTAATTAAAGTGGGAGGGCACATGGGCACTCCTGGCACAATAACCACTAAATAGGGCTGTAGTGATTATGGTGCTTGGTTTGATCCCTAAACAAAGTAATTCACTGAAAGAAGGCAATAGAATTTTTGCAAGGCCATGCACTGGTCAATTTTCCTGTATTCCTTTCTTAACCAAATCCATGAGCCAGACCAGAACCACCCGTTCCGACCATTACTTTGTCACTTCTTCAGTTCTGTGCATTGCAGGTACCATGCTCGCTCATTATACTATGAACCCAGAGTGCAGAAAAAGTTGGGTGGCATCCATATATAAAAGAGGGCAACCCATGGGTACAAGAGGATAAAGATAATCATTCTATGACCAGGAGCTGTATGGTGGAGTCTATTTCTGCAACACATGTCCAGTCTCCTGTACCCAATGTGATAGTTATTTGTCACATTCATGTCTGGGTTGTGACATTTTTATGTGTTTTATATGCATGTTTATACATCCCCCCTTTTTTTAGATTACATTATTATGATTGTTCAAGTCTAGAAACTAAAGTGGCATAAATTTAATCTATACTTTTGTTGTAAGGTTATGGCACTTACTGACGTGTGATGATGATTAACTTTCTACAGCAACTAAATTAATCAGGTGAAACTTACAATAATACTGGAATAGAATGCTGAGACCAGGATTTGTGTCAACATATAGTTAAATAACAATAGTAACTAACACAGCCTATATCTCCTCAAACCTCTACCTTTGTTTTTTTTTCATTGATCTTCTCTATAGGGATCCCCTGGACTGTAAGGAAGGGGAGGCATGACTGCTGCCACACAGTAAGGGGTGTGGACTGATGGGATACAATTGTGGCAATATGGGGGACAGTATAAGTATGTATGCTAGGGGAGGGTACTCACCATTCCTGAAAGAAGGCTGGAACAGGTTTTTCCCTATTGTTTCCCTTCTTTCCATATACTACACAAAAAAAAAAAAAAAAAAAAGAAAAATTTCAGGAGATTTTATTATTGCCTTACCTGATTTTTGATTTTAAGATGGCTGCAGTGTCTAAGGATGCCCTGATTGGGATGCTGCAGGCTTACCGTTCGTCTCATGGAGCTGGCTCTCTGGCTGAAGTAATGGCTGGTTTACCCCAGGAGGTGAGAGGAGAGGACCTGCTGGATGCTGAGAGCCCATCGCTGGCGAGTGGTAGGAGGCCTAGGCGGTCTAGGCCTCCTACTCGTCTTTCTCCAAGCCCAGTGAGACGAGGTGGCGGTGAGGTGGCTGTTCCGGTCGGGAGAAGCACCAGGATCGTTGATGGCGTGGTGAGCGGTGGATCCCGGGCTGCCAGGAGGCGGCCGCGGGCTGCAATGATGTCGGTGAGTCGGGCCCAACATGGCGGAGCGCGGGAAGAGCGCTCGAGGAGTCCTCCTTCTCTTCCGGCCGCACCGGAAATGACGCGCTCACTCAGGATGGCGGGAAAGAGCGTGGTCGCGCCGGCAGTGACGGGCGGCGCGCGCGTGATGACGTCACGCGCGCAAGTGCCGCGAAACCCGGAAGTGGGGCAGAGGAACCCGGAAGTGGGGCAAAGTCGGCGCAGAGAGGCTCGGGAGAGCCAGGAAAGAGCCTCAATAGGTGAAGGAAGGCACCGGAGAGGCAATATGGCGGGGGGTCGGCCCCTGGCTGCTGAAGGACGTGGAGGAAGCAGCAGAATGGTCACTACCAGCAACCCATCTGGTAGTGGACCCAGCAACTGGCGGACCGGCCGGAGTACTGCTGACCCACAGGATTCGGAGTCTGGATCCCACGAATCAGATGACCAGGACCAGCAAGGAGATGGTGGCGACTGCCCTGGAGAGCGGGCTCACGTGGCAGCTCCTGTCAGCGGTGAGTTGGCCTGCGCTAGCGCTTGGGGTAGCCTAGTTGGGGGGTCACATCAGGAGCAAGGGGACTTGTTGCGCCTGCTTAGAGAGGTAGTAGATAGGTTGCCTCCCGCTGCGCACAGTGAGACCCATAGGGAGGTGGTACCTAGGTTGCCACCCGCTGCGCACAGTGAGACACATAGGGGCCTGGGGGTGCAGGCCCCAGCAACGCCGGCATGGGGAGGGGTGTTCCGCCCTCCGCTACCTGGCTGTGAATTGTCTCCGTTGGGCATGCATGTCCCAGTAGAGACATGTGATAAAATTTTAAAAGGAGAGTTTGTAGATTTTCTCTCACTGGTCCCTCCGGAGAAGGATTCTGTAGATAGGCCACGTCGTGGCGATCCCCAGGACACGGAGAAGAGCAAACAACTCCCACGGACATTTGGGAATTGGTTGCAAGGTTTTGCCGTGTTCGCTACTATCCTGACCAAGAGTTTTCCAGACCGGGCACCTGCCTTGTTCGGCTACCTAGACCTTATTTGGGGTGCATATAAGGTTTATGGTGGTCAGAGCTGGTACCGGTATGACCAGCAGTTCCGCCAAAAGATGGCGGCGTGTCCAGGGTTAGATTTTAGTACCCAGGATGGTAGCCTATGGCTGCTGATCATGACTCCCAGTCGTCCTTCCCCCTTTTCAGGAGCAGCCGGGGCTCCTTCAGGGGCACCGGCTGGTCCAAAGAAAGGAGTGTGCTGGCTCTTTAACGAGAGCCACTGCAGGTGGTACTCCTCCTGCCGTTTTAGGCATGAGTGCTCGCATTGTGGAGGGGCTCACCCCGCTATGCGGTGCTTTAAGAAGGCGAGGCAGCCTGTGCCTAAGGCGGGGGGGCGAGACGACGGGTCAAAGGGGGAAGACCCCAGTGAGCGTGGCAAGGATGTTGCCGTGGCTCGAGCTTTACCCTAGACGCCACGACGCAGTGGTGCTGGGGGAAGGGTTTTCCGTGGGTTTTTGGATCCCTTTTGTTTTTTCCCCAGAGCCACGTTGGGCTGACAATCTCCGGTCAGTCAAGGGCAGGGAGCCCCTGTTGGGCGCAAAGTTGGCTAAGGAGACAGCGATGGGTCGCATGGCTGGGCCATTTGATTTTTCCCCTTTTTCTAACTTACGGGTCTCCCCTTTGGGACTTGTCCCAAAAAAGGAGGCTGGCTCTTTTCGGATGATTCATCACTTGTCCTACCCGGCTGGGAGTTCAGTGAATGATGACATTGACAGAGAGTTCAGCAGGGTCCGGTATGCCTCCTTTGATCGGGCGCTGTCGCTGGTTAGAAAAGCGGGAGTAGGGGCACTCATGGCAAAATCTGATATTGAATCGGCATTCCGGTTATTGCCGGTTCACCCGGAATGTTTTCACCTTCTGGGTTGTCAGTTTCAAGGGTCATATTTTTATGACATGTGCCTTCCCATGGGTTGTGCCATTTCCTGTTCCTATTTCGAAATGTTTGCTTCATTTTTGGAATGGGTAGTTGTTCAGTTCTCAGGTATTGCGTCAGTTACGCATTATCTCGATGATTTTTTGTTTGTGGGTCCTCGGGAGGGGGTGGAGTGTGCCCAGTTATTGTCGGCGTTCCGGGCAGTGGCGCACAGGTTTGGTGTGCCGGTGGCGGAGCAGAAGACAGAGGGGCCGCTTACCAAATTGTCGTTTCTGGGTATCGAAATCGATTCAATTCGTATGATTTTTCGCCTTCCCGACGAAAAATTAGTGGTTCTGTTGAGGATGGTAGATCTGGTAAAAGGGGCTAGGAAGGTCCAGCTCAGAACGTTACAGGTGTTGCTGGGTCATCTAGCGTTCGCTTGTCGCGTTCTACCTATGGGTCGTGCTTTCTGTCGACGCCTGTCGTTGGCGACGGTTGGTATCAGGGAGCCACATCATTACATCAGAGTCACGGCCAAGCTGCGGGCTGACTTACAGGTATGGAGTTCCTTCCTAAGCAAATATAATGGGCGGTCGTGCTGGTTGCATGAAGCGGTGTCGAATTCAGAGCTGAATCTCTTCACTGATGCGTCTGGGTCAGTCGGTTTTGGGGCCTTTTTTAGGGGCAAGTGGTGTGCTGCGGCGTGGCCTCCAGAATGGCGTGAGTTACCTGTTATGCGTAACCTTACCTTCCTGGAGCTTTTTCCCATAGTAGTGGCCCTGGCATTGTGGGGTGAGAATCTGCGGGATCAGGTGGTGGTTTTTCACACGGACAATATGAGTGTTGTCCATGTGATTAACCGATCGTCTTCTGCGTCTCCTCCTGTTCTGGCTCTCTTGCGGCATCTGGTGTTGCTTAGTTTGCAATTTAATGTGTGGATGCAGGCCCGGCATGTACCGGGGGAGCTGAACGTGGTAGCTGACTCTCTTTCTCGGTTTCAGTGGGACCGGTTTCGGGAGTCGGCTCCAGAGGCGGATCACGTGGGTCTTCGCTGCCCTTCCTACTTATGGGACCTAATTTCGGAGGTTTGATGTCCTTGGTGTCGGACTCCTTGTCAGCTCCTACTTGGAAGGCATACAGGTCGGTATGGGTGGGGTTGGTTGGCTTTGGTGGATGGGTCAGTGAGGCTGTCCTCTGAGGCGGCCCGGGTGGAGATCACTTTAAGGTACCTGGACGCGTTGCTCGCTGCTGGTAGGTCTTGTTCGGCGGCAGACAAGGCGTTGTCTGCCCTGTCTTTCCTGTTCCGGTTTCTGGGATGGAGGGACATCACCAGAGATTTTTGCTTACAGAGGGTTATGCGAGGTTGGAGGAGTCGGAGAGGTCCGGACCGACGTCGGCCGATCTCCTTCGATTTGCTGGGCCAATTGTTGACGGCTCTTCAGGCCGTCTGTGTATCACCAGGTGAGTGTCTGCTGTTTCAGGTGGCATTCTCCTTTTGCTTCTTTGGCGCGCTTAGAGTGGGGGAGCTGGTGGCCCCTTCCCGGCAGGCAACCCCCCCTTTACTGCTGTCGGATGTCCGCTGGTCTGACATGTTTGTGGACTTGCATATCCGTAGGTCTAAGACGGATCAGTCGGCAAGAGGCATGTGGTTGCGTGTGGGGAGTACGGGCGGGATGTTGTGCCCGGTGTGGCTGTTTGGCCAGTATCTGGCCATTCGTCCGTCGTCTGGGGCCTTGCTAGTTCATGCGGATGGGTCTCCATTGACGCGTTTTCAGTTTGCGTCAATGCTGGTTAAGGCGTTGCAGCATTGTGGTCTGGATCCAACCGGTTTCTCTCCTCATTCTTTTCGGATTGGTGCAGCCACTCAGGCTAGTGTGTTAGGATATTCGGGGTCTCAGGTGCAGCGATTGGGTAGATGGTCGTCGCGTAGGTATCAGCTGTACGTGCGGCCTCATTTACTGTAACTTGTCTTTGTTTTAGGGTGTTCTTCCCGGTATGTTTGGATTGTAGGACACTCTTTCATCTATTGGGCTGCTCGCCGGGCAGAGTCTCGTTCATATGGCCGAAATTTGGGGATTCCAGACGAGTTAGCAAGGGTTCGTTGGAGGGGTATCCGGGGTCTGTCATGGTGCCAAATCTACCCGGAGTGCGTTTCTCTCAGCAGGTTTGTGTCTGGGTCTGTGGTAATTGTAATCCATGCAGGGGGGAATGACCTAGGGAGGGTAAGGACGGTGGATTTAATACACGATGTACGGCGGGACTTGGCTCGGTGCATGCAATTATTTGAAGAATGTTGTTTGGTGTGGTCAGAGATTGTCCCCCGTCCGTGCTGGCAAGCCTTGCCGCATGCAAAAGGGTTGGAAAAGGCCAGGCGAAAATTTAATGTTGCAATTTCCAGGTTTGTTCGCTGCCTTGGCGGTGTGTCGGTTCGACACACGGAGTTGGAAGGGGACAATCGGAGTCTAATGAGGGCTGATGGGGTTCACCTGAATCCGATTGGGCTGGATATACTTAATGTGGGTATCCAAGGTGGGATTGAAACGGCGCTGTCTGCGGGGGGCGCGATGCCGACAAATGGAGATCAGGGTCGGCACCGCGGTGGCGGAGGTCCTGGCCAGCGCAAGTAATGCAAGACAAGGCTTTGGGGAGTCGCAGCTGCCAGGGCTGATGGCAGAAGGCAGACTGTACGGACTCTTGGAATTATCCGGTATATCTGTCTGTTGGGTAGTCACCCCAACAGCCGACAGGTGGTGATAAAGCTGGCTGAGTTGATATGTTGGTATAATAAAGCTGTGGCCGTTGCCCTTATCCAATACTCAGGTGTCTTGTCGTTATTGGGGGGGCAACGGGTATGTAAGTGGTCTGCAGTCAAGGGATCCCCTGGACTGTAAGGAAGGGGAGGCATGACTGCTGCCACACAGTAAGGGGTGTGGACTGATGGGATACAATTGTGGCAATATGGGGGACAGTATAAGTATGTATGCTAGGGGAGGGTACTCACCATTCCTGAAAGAAGGCTGGAACAGGTTTTTCCCTTCCCTCCCTCCCTCCCTGTAGGATGATTATGTATGTGGTTCTGTGTTTTGCGGTGTTTGTTGTTTCTCTTTTCTTTTTGTCACAGCTATGGCGGAGGTCCTGGCCAGCGCAAGTAATGCAAGACAAGGCTTTGGGGAGTCGCAGCTGCCAGGGCTGATGGCAGAAGGCAGACTGTACGGACTCTTGGAATTATCCGGTATATCTGTCTGTTGGGTAGTCACCCCAACAGCCGACAGGTGGTGATAAAGCTGGCTGAGTTGATATGTTGGTATAATAAAGCTGTGGCCGTTGCCCTTATCCAATACTCAGGTGTCTTGTCGTTATTGGGGGGGCAACGGGTATGTAAGTGGTCTGCAGTCATGTCTTTTCCAGGATTAAACCTGAAACCATCTTAAAGAGTCTGATTCATTCATTCATTGGAAAAACTTCTTTAATAAACTACTTTGTGTGAGAACCGTAAGCAATCCTTTAATTTCAATGTGCGATTGGAAGCCTATTTTCTTCAACTTAAGTGTAAACCACTCTCGGTCAACGTCCCATGATCTGTACAGCTGGAAGGCAACTTGTCCAAGGTATCTTAGTGAACACAAATAATTTGTTTCCCTAGGACTGTCGAAACACTAAGGATGGGACATTTAACACCTCATTATTTTCCAGATCCAGTAATCTCATATAGAGAAAAAGACTGTTGAGATCTTCCTAAAGACTGATATAAAGATATTAATAATACCTAGCTTGCCAGCAGATAAGGAGAAATAATAATAAAAAATATTGAATATTATATAACATATTTGCATGCAGTGGATATGAGTGAGATGCTTTGCATGCAGATCGTTTGGATCTGTTAATATACTTTGCTCAGGGCATTCAGCCAGGAAATGCTACAGAGTGAGCAGCAGGAAAATGACAAAAGCACTCTCTGAAAGGGGACTCCTACTTTTAGACAACTCTGACTAATTCCTGACCACTCAAACTAATTTTGCATACATAAACCTTCCAGACAGGAGATTGTCAACATATTTACACCTGTTTCTGACATCAGGTGTCACATTCATGGCTCTGAAGGAGGACACAGGAAATTTACTGGTCGTCGACGGGTAACCCAAAAAAGTAGGCCAATGAGCTAGCATTCTAGAAGGAACTAGTGCTATATATTGTCTATCTGATGCAGGGAGTTTATTGTATGTAAATGGCTAATATTTGGAGTGGTGTTTATTTATTGCTGTTTTAGAAAGGATTAAAAGTTAATGTATATACAGGACATGCAGGCAGTTCCCAAAATCCACCCAGGGATCCGTAAAGTGTCTGCCTTCAGTTCAGTACAGGTGTTATTCATGGTGCTACGTTGAGAGATCCAGTGCCACAATTTGGCTAATAAGATGACAGTGTCTTCGGCTTGAAAGTGGTCTATAAGCAAAGAGAAATGTGAACTAATAACAGAAAAATGCTTTGAGAGTACAAAATAGCAGAACTAAAGAACATATCAGCTATTTTAAAATACAAAGTGGACTTGTCATTTCTCCATTATTTTGTTTAGTTGAAAAAATACCAATGCTTCGAGAAGCAAATCTTCACAATCATTAACAGTGAAATACTCTATGCAATTTTCAAAAGGACACTCTAGACAAAACTTTTTTGACCACCATGAGACCACGGCTTGCGCGAGGAAAGGCAAACGGAGGGAAGCGGCGAAAGCGCACTGTAAACATGCTGAAAACAGAAGAACGATGGCAAAAAGCAATTGGAGAAAAAAGGAGGGAAGAGGTAAACATCCGACTGGAGTACTCGGCCCAGGTAAAAAGGACAAAGAGAGGGGTGGGCGCCTGCCCCCCATGCTGACCGGTCTCATGAGGGAAAAGCTCCTGCAGAAACTGTCCTTTTCGACTGATAATCTCGGTTTACAGCCGTTATCCGAGCCGGAGGGAAACAGCACTATGCCAGAGCTGAAGTGGGCACAACAGCAGGCTCTGAGATCGGGAGTTTTAGGGCCATACAAGGCTTTGGAGCTTGCGGCCGTCTTGTGAGAAAGGCGGGATGGACGGCCGCCACCCTGCCTAATCGCTTACCTGACTGCCACACGACGGCTCTGCGATGCACCTCCTGGCCCCTCCTCCCCCCTCCTGGAGAGAACCGAGGCGATTCTCACCGAGGCCTGCAGGCGCACTACGATGCCCCGAACCTAAAATGGCCGCCGCACTGCCTCACCACCACACGGCCATCTAGGAAGCACCACACCACCTCAAAGGGACTGAGGCCCCAGCAACACAGGCAACCAGCCACGGGTCTTACCTGCCCAAGCCACAAGCCAGGCAACATGGCACCCCACATGGCATCGCTACACCCCTGGAGGGAGGTCCACCGGAACCGGGCCGCCACCGACCAGATACCTGATGCCGGGCAAGGTCTTATCCAGCTACTCTCGTACAGGGGTGAGAGCGGACGAGACACACTTCCGGCTCTTGGTCCCCAGCTGACCACCCACCACACCACATCAATACTGGGAGAGGCAAATGCGGCCGCCGGGTATGGAACGAAACCAGAGGATACAACACGACCAGCATGGGGCATAGATGAACTGATCAATGACACGCTACCCAATCTCACAGAGACACTCGACTACCTACACTACGTTGTATCTTGAGCCCAGCGAACTTACTCTGTAACCAGGACGGAAGCAGGGAAGCCACAAGCCCGGGAGTTCAAGCATGCCTCACAGCTTACCACCCCCAGCAACCCGACGGAGCAGGACCAGGGGAACTGAGTGACTCACATGCGGGGACCCAGTGGAGATAAATAGCTTGCTTTTTCTACTCACATGCTTACTTTGTGTTATAATTGCCCTAAGATTAACCTATTGAACATACACAGTTAGATATATACCAGGCCGTAGTGTAGTGATTCCCAGCCCATCGACTGACATGCCCTGTAACTTAATGTAGCCTGAGTTAAACCACTGCTACACGTTCCAGCCCATAGGTCATAAGCAAAACTTGCAATTGTTCACACTAATAATTACTAGGCACGGTATTGGACTGTCTGAAATCTTCTGTTTAGAAACGTAGTTTTTGCATTAAAATATCAAAAAATTGTGCTGTTTCATTGCATTCCATACCAGCTCACTATTCAAGATAAGCCTGCAGTCGCTGTTGTGGCACTGTAAGTTTAAATGTTGTCTGTTCTCACATGCAAAAGGAAAAATAAATAATTAAAAATAAAATTTAAAAAAGGACAAAGAGGTGCGAGTAGACATCTACAAAGAAAGTTGATAACTAGGTGTCGTACAGGAAAAAGAAAAGGTTTTTTTTTAAAAAAAAAAGTAAAAATCGAGGAAAAGCATGTACATCTAAAGAAGAGTAAATAATGACCAAAACAAGAACAATAAAAATAATACTAGCAGACTCACCTTGGAGGCAGCAGCAAAGAAAGAGGATATAGATGGGGCTTGTTATGGTTTTCATACATATTTCTTGTTTCTGATTGGTTGTTTGTTTTTTCAATTTAACTCTGTTTGCTGCTGGGAGATTTCAGTAAAGTAAGATAAAGCAAATATTCACCTCCTGTCTTTAATAAAATTCGAACTATATCTTTACTTTGGCTAATCTTTAATTTGCCACATTCTACATCTTAACCATGAACCTCTATCGCACCCACCTCCTCTCTTTCAAATTATTTTTCTAGCTACTTACTCTTTCTGGTTTATTATGTCACAGATCCTCTTTTGTCCCTACCAACCTGTAGTGTTTCTCAAGTATGGAAGCTATTCATGTTATCATGAAGCACAACTAAGATTTCTGAAACTTGTAGTTCAGCTAACTGCTTTCAATAAGCAACAAAAATGACAACTGGACTACAAATTCCAGAAATCTAAACCTGCTCTTAAAACTCTACTAGGCAAAAATGTATTGGGATACAGTCTTAGATTAGAGCATCCAGACTGGTGGATCACTTTTGTCTAATATCTGTTTATTTGTTTTAAATGCAACTATTTCTAATTTGAATGTTTTTGTTAGTTTTCATTATTATTGTTATTATTACTAATATATATTCAAAAGTAATGATATATTCCTCTATTTGAGAAGATTTCACAGACCAAAGAGCATGTAAAAGTCAACGTTGGGACTTTGCTGAGGACAGCATCATGATGCAGGTTTGACAGAAAGGAGGGGGAACAGAACCACTATAGTGCGCTTTACTGGTCATGGTGTTTAGAACCCCAAAATACTTCAGTTTGCTGAAATGCTTTATATGTGAAGAGCGTGTCCTCTTTTTTTATTTTACAAAAAGTACAGACTTCAATAGCGCTAAACTCAAGAGGCAGCAATTGCCCAGAGCACCTGCCTTGAAAAGACTTCTCAGTCTGTGATTGGACAGCCGCAGATAGTCTGAGCGAGGTTAGAAAGGGAGGGTTTGTGAAGGCTGCAGACAAGAAATCTGCAACTTTTGCAAGCTGTTTATTGATATTCCCCCAATGAAAAAAATGCATAATCAAATGCATACATGTTTTCACTAAAGGTATATCTTCTAAACAATTATTTTCTTTATTTACTTTGTATTTGAGCAGTGAGTGTCCCTTTGTGTCCTTTTAATACTTCTGTGAGGTTCAGAAGGTAACCTCCCACCTGTTTAACTACAACCCCATGATGATTTACTCAACCGTAACCTGGCAACACATCATGGGATTTGCATAGACTTGGGTTTACCTGTTGGCCATCTTCGCAACCCTCAATTTTGTGGAAACAGATTTTGAGGGATTAGCTTGTTATCCACTGTTGGTCTATCATACTGTAATTAAGGCTGTTTGTGTAATTTCTTTATTTTCTTTAAACCTCCAGGCAATTTTGTTGAATTGCTTACATTTCACAAAGCAAGTTGTCTTACAACCAATCACCATTGCTCATGAAGTTTGCCACGCGGTGCTGTTATCAAAAAGATTCTGTGGTAGTCTAAATATAGTTAGAGATAAACCTGTGTTCATGTCTTTTATACAAATGCTGTGACATAGAAATTTTCTATCAAATGACACCTGAGTCATAAAATGTTCACGAAAATACATACTTTCTATCCACCATTGTAGAGATAAATCAGAATCAATGACTGAATATAAGTAAACAATACAGACTCAATGCTTTATTAAAAATATGATATTTTTGTAACTCGCTGCAAGACAATACTGTATATTTTACTCATATTCCACCAGCTGTCTGTATGGATTGTGACTACATCATCATAAACAAGTCTGCAGAGTCTAACAATATCAGAATTGGACGATAGAGGAAAATTTAAAATGCAAGCGCTTTTGGGTAAAAATGGTCAAGGTGGCAAGTGAGATTGTCCTTCACTTTGGCGTATTGTTAAATGTTCTCAGCTATAACAGAGGAAAATGCAATAAAGCCTGTGACTGCTGCAACATTCCTTGGGAAGCAGAGCTATCCATCAATGCTGGGCTTCATTAAGTGGGCAGAGCAACAAAAAAGAGCTATGTGGTTTGACAGCCCAAAAGGCTCTGCTGAGGAGTGTCTTTCAGTTACACAAGTTTTCCTGGGAGAGAATATAAGATTAGTAGATATTTTAGGGCTGGTATTGCATTTTAAGAATCATTGTGAAGCCTGCCATCTGTGATAAGAAAATGATTAGTCTCATATAAACAGAGGGATAACATGAGAGTAAAAAAATAAATAAAAAAATGTAGGTCCTGTTCTTTTACATGAATATTGAGAAACTTATATTTATCACATAATGCACAGGAGAAGTTGTGGTGATTGTGAGCCACTGAACAGTCAAAGGTCTTCTTCTAAAAAGGTGGCTGATAACACAAATCCCACCTAAAACAATTTAAAAAAACTAAAATATTGAAGCTGCCTAGGCATAAATATATTGGACTTACAGTACTTCTTTTAGGTAGAAGCATCAATATGCCCAGTAAAATAAGCATAATGAGTTCAATGCTATCATAACAAGAGTCCTGATGTCTCCCACTGGAGTTTTATACTTCTAATCAGCGACTGCAATGTTTCGGCCCACACGGTCAGGAGGCCCATTAGGCCACCCAGTTGGTATTGTTGCTTTATTGCTGTATACAGGTGAACACAGGTCGGTCAGGCTCTTAAAGGGCCGTGGCTCCCATCGGGCCCTTTTCCAGCAATATAGCAACAATACCTATCGGATGGCCTAATAAGCCCCCTGGCCACGTGGGCAAAAACTTTTAGCGGCACCCCTGTATGTCAGTCACAAAGGGTAAGCTAACAGGATGGTGGTTGCAGATATAAATATTTATCAAATGCATGTGTCTATGTGTATGTCAAGGTGTGTGTGTGTGTGTGTGTGTGTGTCAGCGTGTGTATCTGTATCCATATCAAAATGTGTGTATGTTTCAGTGTGTGTATATGTGTTATGGTGTGTGCATATGTCAGTGTGTGCATCTGTGTGTGTACATCTGTTTGTCAGGGTGTGCACTTCTGTCTGTGTATATATGTCAGTGTAGCGTGTATCTGTGTGTCAGGGTGTGCATCTGTGTGTATATGTCAGTGTGTGTACGCACCCATCTGTGTGCCAGAGTGCTTATCAGTGTCCAGGTGTGCATCTGTGTTTGTCAGTGTGTGTATCTGTGTGTCCTAGTGTGTGCATGTGTCAGTATATTTATATGTATCTGTGTGTTAATGTGTATGTATATCTGTGTAAGTATGTATACACCCTGTTCCAAAATGTTATGCAAATTCTATTTAACCCCTTAAGGACTGAGCCAAATGTACACGTTCTGAACAAAACAAAACGTAAACAAAACCTGGCATTTGCGCTATATGTCTGTCCAACTGTAATTCACCTCTTTCATATTAAATGCACCCCCCCCTTATTATATATCATTTTATTCAGGGGAAACTGGGCTTTCATTTAATATCAAATATTTAGCTATGAACCATAATTTAATATGACAAAAATGGGAGAAAATAAGACATTTTGTTATTTATTTAGTTCTACATGACATTTTAACTGTCAATGTCATAATACTGTTTGCTTTTACTGAAATAAAATACACATATTTGTATTAAGCAAAGTCTCACGTGTAAAACAGTACTTCCTATGTACAGGTTTTATGGTGTTTTACAGGGTCAAATATAGCACGTTACATTTGAAATTGAAATTCGCCAGATTGGTTGCGTTGCCTTTGGGACTGTATAGTAACCCAGGAATAAAATTTACACCCATAATGGCATACCATTTGCAATAGTAGACAACCCAAGGTATTGCAAATGGGGTATGTCCAGTCTTTTTTAGTAGCCATTTGGTCACAAACACTGGCCAAAGTTAGCGTTAGTATTTGTTTGTATGTGAAAAATGCAAAAACCGCCAATTTTGGCCAGTGTTTATGACTACTAAAAAAGACTTAACATACCCCGTTTGCAATACCTTCTGTTGTCTACTATTGCACATGGTATGCCATCATAGGGGTCATTTTCATTCTTGGGCTACCATAGGGTCTCAAAGGCAACGTAACCAAACTGGCGAATTTTAATGTGAAAACAAGTCTTATATTTGACGCTGTAACTTTTGAAAACACCATAAAACCTGTTCATGAGGGGTACTGTTGTACTCGGGAGACTTCGCTGAACACAAATATTTGTGTTTCAAAACAGTAAAAAAGTATCGCAGCAATAATATCGTCTGTGTAAGTGCTGTTTGTGCGTGAAAAATGCAAAAAACTTCACTTTTACTGGCGATATCATCGTTGTAATACATTTTACTGTTTTGAAACACTAATATTTGTGTTCAGCAAAGTCTCCCGAGTAGAACAGTACCCCCCATGTACAGGTTTTATGGTGTCTTGGAAAGTAAGGGTTAAATATAGTGCTAGCAAATTAAATTCCCTTTACTTTCGGCAATGGTTGTCAGGCAGGTCCCGCTAATTGTAATGAATTAAGATACCTAATTATGTAAAAATATTACATAAATATATGTGTAGAATTAATATATGTATACATACATATATATACGTATGTGTATATATGTATATATATATATATATATAATTTTTTTTTAAATATTTGTATTTATATATAGGTATATATATAGTGATATATACGTATATATTTATGTATATAGATATATATATTATTTCGTTCTACGTGTATTTTGATATAAATATATATACCGTATATACTCGAGTATAAGCCGAGTTTTTCAGCACATTTTTTGTGCTGAAAAACTCCAACTCGGCTTATACTCGAGTCACTGTCTGTATTATGGCAATTTACATTGCCATAATACAGACTGGGGGCTGTGTGCGGTTACTTACCTCTCCTGCAGCTCCTGTCAGCTCTCTCCTCCTCCGCGGCGGTCCGTTCAGCACCTCTGTCAGCTCCCAGTGTAAGTCTCGCAAGAGCCGCGGGGTCATAGTGCGGCCCTCGCGAGACTTACACTGTGAGCTGACAGAGGAGCTGCACGGACCGGCGCGGAGGAGGAGGGAGCTGACAGGAGCTGCAGGAGAGGTAAGTGCTCTCTGCCAGCCCCCTCCCGCCCCCACTGAACTGCCAATGCCCCTGGACCACCAGGGAAGGAGAGCCCCCCCTCCCTGCCATGTATCAAGCAGGGAGGGGGGACGAAAAATAAATAAATTAATAATAATAATAATAATAAAATAATAATAAAAATAATAATAAAAATAAATAAATAATAATATAACAAAAAAAATTAAAATAATATTAATAAAAAATATATAAAAAATGCCCACCCCCCACCAAGGCTCTGCATCACACACACACACACTGCACTCATACACACACAGACTGCATTCATAGACACTGCATTCATACACACACACTGCACTCATACACACTGCACTCATACACACACAATGCATTCATACACACACAATGCATTCATACACACTGCACACACTGCACTCATACACACACTGCACTCATACACACACACTGCATTCATACATACACACTGCACTCATACACACACTGCACTCACTCACACTGCACTCACTCACACTGCAGTCATACACACACACTGCACTCATACACACACACTGCACTCATACACACTGCACTCATACACACACTGCACTCATACACACACTGCATTCATACACACACACTGCACTCATACACACACTGCACTCATACACACACTGCATTCATATACACACACACTGCACTCATATACACACACACTGCATTCATTATATACACACACTGTAAATAAATATTCAATTAATATAATTTTTTTAGGATCTAATTTTATTTAGAAATTTACCAGTAGCTGTATATTAATATCACAATACAGTTAGAACGAAATAACACACATCTATATATTTTTTAATTATTTATTTATTTAATTTTTTAAACGTATTTTTTTTTTATATTATATATAAATATATATATAACAATAAATATATATATATTTAATCAGTATCAGTCTACGTGTAATTTGATATTAATATATATATATAATTATATATATATATATTAATAGTAAAATACACCTAGACAGTGTATGCGTGTGTATGTATATGTGTATATATATACTTAGATCATATATATACATCATATATATATATTATATATGTATATATAAAATATATATATATGATCTAAGTATATTATTATTACTTTTTTACACTTATTTTACATTTATTTTATTTGATTTCTAGCCAGCAGGGGGACTAACTGTCATTACCAGGAGGACGGGGGCCCCAGGAGGACAGATGTGCCGCGGTGGGCTCCCTGGGAGTCCCCCCAACCGCGATCGCCGGCGACCGGGTAAGTTAAAAAAAAACAGAGGGCGTACTATTACGCCCGGCGGCGTTTAGAGCCGCTTAAAATAGGGCGTAATAGTACGCCCTCCGATCTTAAAGGGTTAAGTGTCACAAAGATTAAATTTTTTTTTCAGTTTAACTCATGGATGGCATTGTATCTCAGGGCTCTTTTGATCACTGAAAACAATCTCGGACACCTGTGATAATCAGATTGCCAGGTGAGCCCAATTTAAGGAGAAACTACTAAAGGAGGGTGTTCCACATTATTAAGCAGAGCACCATTTTCATGCAATATGGGGAAGAAAAAGGATCTATCTGCTGCCAAAAAGAGTGAAATAGTTCAATGCCTTGGACGAGGTATGAAAACATTCGATATTTCATGAAAACTTAAGCGTGGTCATCGCACTATTAAGAGATTTGTGGCTGATTCAGAGCACAGACCGGTTTGTGCAGATAAAGGCACATTGAGGAAGATTTCTGCCACATCCATGCATCGGATCAAGAGAGCAGATATTTGAAGCTGCTGGTGCCTCTGAAGTCCCACGGACATCAAGGTGTAGAGTCCTCCAGAGTCTTGCAACTGTGCATAAACCTTCTATTCGGCCACCACTAACCAATGCTCACAAGCAGAAACAGCTGCATTGGGCAGAAAAATACATGAAGACTAATTTTCAAACAGTCCTGTTCACTGATGAGTGCCGTGCAACCCTGAATGGTCCAGATGGGTGGAGTAGTGGATGGTTGGTGGACTGCCACCCTGTTCCAACAAGGCTGTGACATCAGCATGGCGGTGGTGGAGTCATGTTTTGGGCCGGAATCATGGGAAGAGAGCTGGTCGACCCCTTTAGGGTCCCTGAAGGTGTAAAGAGGACCTCTGCAAAGTATGTGGAGTTTCTGACTGACCACTTTCTTCCCTGGTACACAATCATCTTCATGCATGACAATGCACCATCTCATGCTGCAAAGAATACCTCTGCATCAATGGCTGCTATGGGGATAAAATGAGAGAAAGTCATGGTGTGGCCTCCATCCTCCCCTGACCTCAATCCTATTGAGAACCTTTGGAGCATCCTCAAGCAAAAGATCTATGAGGGTGGGAGGCTGTTTACATCCAAACAGCAGCTCTGGGAGGCTATTCTGACATCTTGCAAACAAATTCAAGCAGAACCTGTCCAAAAACTCACAAGTTCAATGGATGCAAGACTTGTGAAGCTGCTATCAAATAATGTTTAAATGTAAAGTGACCTGTTTAAAAAGTTAAAATGTTGTTATAAGTTTGATTGAAATAGCTTTTGATTTCAGTAGATATGCTGCAAACACAACAAATGACAATTTTCAGTTCTTTACTGTAACGAGTATATACCCCTACACGCAGGATCCAGCCAAACAGAAGACAGCACAGAGGAAAGATACGTCTACCGGACCTTAGAGTGGCCGGACTCGACGTAATAGGAGAAGTACAGAGTCAGGAACGATCCGAGGTCAAGGGCACAAAGAGACAGCGTAAACGAGAACTAGCCGGGGTCTAGTACACAGGAATCAGCAAGCCGGCAAACAGTACAGACAAGGATAAAGCGAAAACGAAGTCAGAATACAAAGCAACGGTCAAATACAGAGAAACACAACTGAACACAACAAGCACTAAAGGGAACTGTAGCAGAAACCACGATAGGGCAAGGAACTAAGGGAAAAGGGTGAGTATAAGTAGCCTTCAAACTAATGTGATTGGCTCCTGTCACTTCCACACCCCCAACAGATAAGTGTATGGGGTGATTGGCATGACAGGAGCCAATGGGAGCCTTTTTGCAATTTAGGCTCCCATTGTCTCTTTAAGAGCGCGCCCGAGACTCGCGGCGCGCTCTTAGCTGCAGGCGGGACACGTGACCGCATCTCGCGGTCACTGCCCGTCTTCCTGTTAGGAGAGTCGGATGAGCCGCGCGCGGCTCGTACAGCCGCAGGACCGCGCGCGGCTTGAAGAGAGGACCACGGCCGGCCCCCGGATAAGGTAAGTAACGCTACAGTACCCCCCCCCCCCTGAGGACACGCCCTCCGGGCGGGCAGGACCAGGCCTGGCAGGAAAACGCGAATGGAAAGAACGTACAAGGCGGGGAGCATGAACAGCATCCGCAGAAATCCAACTGCGCTCCTCAGGCCCATAACCCTTCCAATGTACCAAGTACTGAAGCCGACCCCTAAGGAAACGAGAGTCAATAACAGCAGACACTTCGAACTCCTCATGACCCTCCACAGAGACAGGAGGGGGAGGGGGAGTATGCCGGGTATAGCGGTTGCGTACGTAAGGCTTCAACAACGAGGTGTGAAATACATTAGGTATACGCAGATTCTTAGGCAGACCCAAGGCATAAGAAACGGGATTAACCTTATGTATAATGCGATAAGGACCAATGAAGCGGGGAGCCAATTTCATATAAGGCACCCGGAGGCGAATATTCCGTGTGGAAAGCAAAACCCTGTCCCCCACAACATAGGAAGGAGCCGCTCTGCGATGCTTGTCAGCCTGAGCCTTCTGGCGGGCAGCAGAGTCCACCAAAGAACGCTGAACCTGCTCCCAAGTATTACGCAAACCAGCCAAATGCTCATCCAGAACTGGCATGCCCTGTGAGGAGAATGCAGCCGGAAGAACCACGGGATGCTGGCCATAGACAACGTAAAAAGGGCTTTTGCCGGAAGAATCATGAGTGGCGTTATTCCGAGCAAATTCAGCCCAAGGAAGAAGGTCAGACCAATTGTCCTGATGGTGAGACACAAAACAACGGAGGTACTGCTCCAGAGACTGGTTGGCACGTTCAGCAGCTCCATTAGACTGGGGATGGTAAGCGGAAGAAAATGAGAGAGAAATACCCATCTCCGAACAAAAGGCTTTCCAGAACCTGGAAATAAATTGGCTACCCCTATCGGATACAATAGATAAGGGAATACCATGTAATCGAAACACTTCTCTAGCGAAGATAAGAGCCAGTTCCTTGGAAGTGGGCAACTTGCGAAGAGACACAAAGTGAGCCATTTTGGAAAACCGATCTACTATCATTAGGATGACTGTGTTACCATTCGAAGGGGGTAATTCAACAATAAAATCCATTGATAGATTAGACCAAGGTCTCTCGGGAACGGGTAACGGATGCAACAGCCCACAAGGAACTCTACGAGAGGATTTCATACATGCACAAGTAGTACAAGCACTTATATTGTCAGTAACATCCTTACGTAAGGTATCCCACCAGAAATACCGAGAAACGGCTGACACCGTTTTGGAAATACCAGGATGTCCAGCAGTCTTAGTATCATGATACAGTGACAGAATATCCCGTCTCTCGGGAACGTCAACGAACAATTTGTCATTAGGCCTCTCGCTAGGTGCCATGCTTTGTTTCGCTTGTATGGCCTGCAAGAGGGACGAGGAAATAGACAATATAGTAGTTGCTATTATCCTGTCTGGGGGAATGACAGGAGTGACATCAATCTCCTGTTTGTCAATAGTCTCGAACTGTCTGGACAGAGCGTCCGCTTTAGTGTTCCGATCACCTGGCCTATAGGTGATTATATAATTAAAATGAGACAAAAACAGTGACCACCTAGCCTGCCTGGAAGACAATCTTTTAGCTTCGCTAAGGTAGGATAGGTTCTTATGATCCGTAAATATGAGGATAGGATCCTTAGTGCCCTCTAACAAATGTCTCCATTCTTTGAGTGCTAAAATGATAGCAAGGAGTTCGCGATTACCCACATCATAATTCCTTTCTGCTTTGGACATTTGTTTAGAAAAGAAGCCACAAGGATGCAATGGCTTGTCAGGAGACTCTCTTTGGGATAAGACAGCACCTACCCCTATATCGGAAGCATCAACCTCAAG
This sequence comes from Pelobates fuscus, assembly GCF_036172605.1. Taxonomy (NCBI): domain Eukaryota; kingdom Metazoa; phylum Chordata; class Amphibia; order Anura; family Pelobatidae; genus Pelobates; species Pelobates fuscus. The sequence continues at coordinate 162,239,009 of NC_086324.1, forward strand.
TATATATGGCAATGAGGGGACAGGATGCTGTAAAATAGGTGCAGAGGCGAACGTAGTCTTAAGAAAGTCAAAAGCCTGAAGTGCCTCGGTAGACCAGGCACGTGTATTGCCATCCTTTTTAGTCATACGAGTAATAGGTGCTACGATAGACGAAAAACCTTTGATAAAACGTCTATAATAATTAGAGAAACCCAGAAAACGCTGGATGGCTTTCAGACCTTGCGGCAGAGGCCATTCTATGACCGCAGCGAGCTTCTGGGGATCCATCCGAAAACCCTTAGCGGAAATCAAATACCCTAAAAACTGGACCTCGGATTGGTCGAATAGACATTTTTCTAGTTTGCAATAAAGACCATTAGCAAGAAGGGTCTTCAGAACTGTCGTAACATGTCTGTGATGAGTGTGTAAGTCTGTAGAATATATTAAAATGTCATCCAAGTACACAATAACAAATGAGTGAATAAAGTCCCTTAAGACATCATTAATAAATTCTTGGAATACTGCTGGGGCATTGCAAAGCCCAAATGGCATGACGGTATACTCATAATGACCTGACCTAGTGTTAAAGGCTGTCTTCCATTCGTGGTCCTTTTTTATACGTATCAAATTGTATGCTCCTCTAAGATCTAATTTGGTGAATACCGTAGCATGTTTGAGCCTGTCAAACAATTCTGTTATTAATGGTATAGGGTAAGCATTTTTGATGGTGATTTTATTAAGACCTCTATAATCAATGCAAGGTCTTAAATCACCTTCTTTCTTTGATACAAAGAAGAACCCCGCTCCAGACGGAGAAGAGGATCTCCTAATATATCCCTTGTCTAATGATTCTTTAATGTACTCCTCCATGACACGGTTTTCTTGAACCGATAGAGGGTACACCCTGCCCTTGGGAGGTATAGTGCCAGGCAACAAGTCAATAGCACAATCGTAGGGTCTGTGAGGCGGTAATTTGTCAGCCTCTCTTTTATCAAAGACAGTCTTTTAAAGATAAATACTGAGAGGGTATAGCTGTAGACAAAGGAGGAATGGTAGGAACATTAATAGAATTCACAGGCGTGACTTCAATAGTACATGACTCATGGCAGGCTTCACTCCATGATTTTATCTGCCCTGTCTCCCAGTCAAAAATGGGATTGTGGGCACGTAACCATGGATACCCTAACACCAACTGTGAAGAGGGAGAGGTGATGACCTGGAACCGAATGGTTTCATAGTGTAGAACCCCTGTGTACATGTGTAGCGGTGCAGTCTCGTGAGTAACAACTGGAGATATCAATGGTCTACCATCTATGGCCTCAACGGCCAAGGGTATCTCCTTCTCCCTGATGGGAATATTGTTTTTCTTTACAAAACCAGAGTCTATAAAATTCTCAGCTGCCCCAGAGTCAACCAGGGCGTATATATTTTCAACTATACAACTCTCTCCCATATGTAAAGAAACAGGGAGAAGCAGTCGGTTAGGAGGCAATGTAGGAGACTTAGAAATCACACCCAAGGCCAGTCCCCTATAAGGTCTTAGGTGCGAGAGTTTTCCGGGAGCAAAGGACACTCCTTTACCATATGGTCTCTCTTACCACAATATAGGCAGAGTCCCTCCCTTCTCCTATGTAATTTTTCATTATCAGAGAGTTTGGCAACCCCGAATTGCATGGGTTCCTCTTCAGATACTTTTACACTCTCCGGTGTATAAACTCTGGGGTGAATAGGTGTAACAAAACGTCTATTCCTGTTCTTGGTATAGAGCCTGTCACGAATCCTATTATCTATATCGATGAGGTAGTCAATAAGGTCCTCTAAGGCAACAGGAAGCTCCTTAGCTGCTACCTCATCCAATATAGAGTCTGATAAGCCTTCCATGAAGGCAGTAGTTAACCCATTGTTGGTCCAATCTACATGTGAGGCAAGGGTACGAAACTGAATAGCGTAATCAGCCACAGACCTAGAACCCTGTTTAACCCTCATTAATGCTCTTGCGGCATTCTTAGACCTTTTCATAGTGTCAAAAGTTCTGCGAAAAGCTGTAAGGAAACTGTGAAAGTCATGCACCATAGGTCCATTAGCCTCCCAAATAGGGTTTGCCCATTCAAGTGCTTTGTCGGTAAGTTGGTGCATAAAGAACCCAACTTTAGACCTCTCTGTGGGAAATGAACGTGGATACATCTCAAAATGAAACTCTATTTGGTTAATGAACCCTCTGCATGTCTTAGAATCCCCTCCATACCTAGGAGGAGGCGTTAAATGGGCCGTAGCATTAGGCACAGTCGATACTTCAGGAAGCAGAGGTGTAGGAGGGTTAGGTGCGGTTGCTGGAATGGTTCTAGCTAAGAGCGTCTGGAGAGCCTGAGCTATCTGATCCATACGGTGATCCTGCTCTAGAAATCTAGCCTCATGGGACGCCATCTGTTGAGCTAAATCTGCGGGGTCCATGGCCCTATCGTAATGTAACGAGTATATACCCCTACACGCAGGATCCAGCCAAACAGAAGACAGCACAGAGGAAAGATACGTCTACCGGACCTTAGAGTGGCCGGACTCGACGTAATAGGAGAAGTACAGAGTCAGGAACGATCCGAGGTCAAGGGCACAAAGAGACAGCGTAAACGAGAACTAGCCAGGGTCTAGTACACAGGAATCAGCAAGCCGGTAAACAGTACAGACAAGGATAAAGCGAAAACGAAGTCAGAATACAAAGCCAAGGTCAAATACGGAGAAACACAACTGAACACAACAAGCACTAAAGGGAACTGTAGCAGAAACCACGATAGGGCAAGGAACTAAGGGAAAGGGGTGAGTATAAGTAGCCTTCAAACTAATGTGATTGGCTCCTGTCACTTCCACACCCCCAACAGGTAAGTGTATGAGGTGATTGGCATTTTTGCAATTTAGGCTCCCACTGTCTCTTTAAGAGTGCGCCCGAGACTCGCGGCGCGCTCTTAGCTGCAGGGGACACGTGACCGCATCTCGCGGTCACTGCCAGTCTTCCTGTTAGGAGAGTCGGATGAGCCGCGCGCGGCTCGTGCAGCCGCAGGACCGCGCGGCTTGAAGAGAGGACCGCGGCCGGCCCCCGGATAAGGTAAGTAACGCTACATTTACAACCTATAAAGTGTTTGAAAACTTACTGTGTGTAATAATTTGGAACAGTGCATTGTAAGTTTTTTATGTTAAAAAAAAAATACTGTTATCATTAGGAGGTTTGTTCAATAAAATTTGAATTGTACTCTTAATAGTTGATAACATGAGAATTATGCTGACTGTTATTTACATCAATTTAGGTAAGTGAGAAAAATATAATTTGCATAATAATTTGGAACAGGGTGCATATGTGGTGGTGTATGTGTATATGTGCATACATCCACGCAAACACCAGCACAACAACCAAACACACTCCTGCAATCTAACACAAATATTACATACAAACACACCAATTCATTCAAACTGCAAAATTATATACAAACACACCCATTCACTCAAACAACAATACTATACACAAATGTACATTCGCATTTAAAGCGAACATTCCATCCAAACATACTCCTGCAACAAAACGTAAACATTACATACAAACACACCCATGTATTAAAACATTAAAATGACAAGCACCCCTTCAATCAAACACCAACACTACACATTATACTATAGTGCTAGTATATGCCACAGCGCTCTACAGATATACAACCTAGAACTTTGTTTTGACTTGGGGTGCCTTGGAAAAGTACTGAAATATTCAGTACGCCTTGAACCTTAAAAACTTCGGAACCACTGGTCTAAACACTGCTGCGGGCCCAAAAATAGGCCTCTGTTGTGAAGTTGCACTCATAGAAGACTATTACTGAGCTTTATGCGACATGCAGAAATACAAAATTGGATCCACGCCTCTTGCTACCAACAGCTTTTCAGTCTAACAATTAAGGCTTAAGCCTCTGCAGGCCTTTATTTTTTTCTTTATTTTTTTTTTTATAAAAAAAATTAAATATTTTTGTTTTGGTTTTTTAATAAAAACAACTAACTGAAGCTTATCAGGCTCTGAAGATCTGCTGTTGTAATCAGTTACAGGAACCAGCTCAGGATACTGAGGGTAGTTTCAATCTCCCAGGTGAAGCTGAGCAAGACTGAGATATGTCAACACATGCATAGCTAGAATGGAGAGACGCCGAAACTAAATGTTTCATGCCTTACAAACAGAATTTAGGATTTATTAATTGCACCGTACAATCTGATATTTGACCGGACTTAACTGTCACTGCTCCCCACCCCACTAACCTGGCAGGCGTCCTTGGTGTCAGCACGCATAAAGTGCAACACGGGTACAGTATTGAACTCAGTCACCGGTAGTAAGTGGCAGGTATGTATGCACACATACCTATCTCTCCTGGACAACTTCATGTAAGTGTTCCAGTTGTGTTTTTTGAGAAACAGTACAGATAGATTTAGTGCAAAGCCGTAAACTGGCCAAAACAATGGCACTTTATCACCCTATTGCTTTCACAGTCATACTTTACGATGTAATGTACAGCAACCGTTCAAATTAGCTCTCTGATAAGAAAGTTGTACAAAAAAACTGCTCATTGTAAGCAGTTGTCCTTACAGTTATACGATTCAACTTCTTATACAGCCAAAGAGAAACACTGTAGATATGAGAATGGTAAAGTAAATGTGCTGTGGTAGACAGAGCATGAACTTCATTGATCACAACCTGTTTTAATTTTACTCCATGGGGCCTATCCAATAAAATCTATAGTCTTTAAAGGACCACTCTAGGCACCCAGACCACTTCAGCTTAATGAAGTGGTCTGGGTGCCAGGTCCAGCTAGCTTTTACCCTTTTTTTTTATAAACATAGCAGTTTCAGAGAAATTGCTATGTTTATACTGAGGGTTAAGCCAGCCTCCAGAGCCTCTAGTGGCTGTCTCATTGACAGCCGCTAGAGGCGCTTGCGTGCTTCTCACTGTGAAAATCACAGTGAGAGCACGCAAGCGTCCATAGGAAAGCATTATGAATGCTTTCCTATGCGACCGGCTGAATGCGAGCGCGGCTCCTGCCGCGCATGCGCATTCAGCCGATGACGTCGCGAGGAAGAAGAGGAGGAGGAGGAAAGCTCCCCGCCCGGCGCTGGAGAAAGAGGTAAGTTTAACCCCTTCCTCCCCTCAGAGCCCGGCGGGAGTGGGTCCCTGAGGGTGGGGGCACCCTCAGGGCACTCTAGTGCCAGGAAAACGAGTATGTTTTCCTGGCACTAGAGTGGTCCTTTAAGGTTAGCACTTGACCTGTGCAGAACTAAATAGGAGCTGAAGAGATGCATTCCTCATTGAAGTGAAAGTTATTTTTTTTTGTCACCTGGGCAGAGAAATAACCTTACTGCCAAGGGTTTCCCTCCTCCTCCCCAAGTCCTCTGCATCCATATACCTCATTTCATGCCTTCTTTGAGGTTTCCAAATTATTCTCCTAATGACATCATTAAAACATTTATCAGGTTCTGTAACACTATTTTAACACTACTATCTCTCCTTCTCACCTGCAAAAGCCAAACTAATTTCAACTGTCAGTCTTCCACCCGCTAATTCCCTGGTTAATATGGAAATCCTTCCTCCAGTGGTGCAATAGAAAGAGCAATAAGGCTATTAACACCCCGTACAAAGGGCTCTGAATTATGGTATTCATAGCACTAGCAGTAAGCTGCCTCGTACACAATGGGTTTCAGCTCATTGAAGGGTGAACTCATTTGCTAGAGGAAGCCAGACGAGCCTGGTGTGTGTCGAGTGGTGTGAGTTGTGTACCAGAGGGGAGACTCAAATTCACAAATTATGCACAAACGGCAGCCTTTACTCCAAAAGACATTGTGTAACAACAGCTGAACAGTCTAAACCCATGGGATAAACTAGCAGGAATTAATATATATAATGTTGTTTAATGACAATAACAATATGCATACTATTAAAAAACTGATTTATTTTTTTTCAAAATAAAATTAGGAGGCCTTTTAACCTTCGTTGGGTGGCGTAAAGGAACAGTTACTAGAGTACTAATGCAAGTTTCTAGAATTAAACAACTGAGAAAGGTTAACAATTTGTGCGCATTTTACGTGGAGCATTTCAGAGACAAAATCATGTCTGGGGAGCAGTGGCCTCAGATTATTCGTCAAATCGATTTCTTATTGACTTTCCTACTACTGGTAATATTTGAAACTAAACTTACTGATGATACCGATAGCATGTTAGCTACTGATGGGAATGAGGAAAATTAGATTCCTATGATAAAGAGACTGATGGTGCTTCTTGAGGGGGAACAGGGTGATGACAAATGCTCAAAAACAAAGAGAAAACAAACATGAAATACCAGAGGTTTAATTTTATAATCAATATTTTATTTTATGAAATTTTTATTTTAACACGAACTAGAGGTATTTTCTGAACAAGGGTAATCTAAAAAGAGCAGGTTTCTGCTTTTTTACATGAAAATAATGATTTCAAGATGACGCAAATAATAAGCTAACAAACTTGCTATGGGTGAGGTGAATTGGAGTATAAATCCAGAGAGTGTGCTGCACAAATTGCAATTACAAATAGATGTCAAACAGGTCAAATCTCAGAGAAACATCATAGTGAATGGTGATGTGCCTTTCAGTGACTTAGAACCTCAGCACAGGACGCTAACATACAGTTGGAATGGACATGGTTCCACACAAGTCTAATCATGAACTCAACTTCCCAGGGACTAGATTTGTAGCACTTCCATGACAATGGATGTACACCTTCATAACAGAGTGGGTTCAATCAATGACCCATTTACATACATAAGGAGGAAGGGGAAAGGTGAACTATAGTTTAGATTGCAAAATTCACAAGCAATAATGACCCAGAGATTTTTTTATTTTTTTTTAAAGGGGTTATTGCTCCTGAAATTTGTAATTTGTTTTTGTTAATATACAACAGCATTTATCTGCATCACATACATTGGGAGTGTATGTTGATGATTTTATTTTTCCAATTCACCCTTCAATTTAGAGTTTCCCTGTGACTTCTCTCCAATTCCTGGTCTAGTAGATAAATACCAAATTATTATTCCAATGAAAGCAATCCCTAAATAAATGAATATGTAAGCATTTAACTTTGGATGATACAACAAGGTGACATGGGAAATTTAATAAAAGTGTTAGGTAATACGACAATGCTAGAAAGGAATATGAAATATTAATGACGGCTGCCAAAAAACGTACATGCTATACATTGGATTTTCCATTCCAATCTGTAGATGCACATCACCAAACAATACAGGGGTTAATCGTGGAGTTCGGGGTATAATAGCCATACCACTTAATATGCCACATAGACAGTGGGGTGTGTGTTTTTTTTTTTGTTTTTTTAAAGATTAATTTATACATTCTGCTATGCATTTCTTCAATCTATTCTCTTGTTTTCTATTCTTCCTTTTCTGCCCATAATTTTCATTAGTAGTGTCTGAGCCACACACACACTTGCTGGGACCCCTCCTTTCACACCGGAGAGGCTCAGAAGGAGTGATACTTAGTAGTGGGAGGGGGGAGGGATATGCAAGCAAAGTGTATAGCCTTGAAGTGGTAGAGCAGAGGAAACACATTGCAATGTAGCACATCTCAGGCTGCTCTGCGTAGCACAGTATCAACCTCAGCCTGGCTCTCCTAATACCTTACAATAGAATTTTCAAAACCCTTCTTATGTTTGATATTTTTCCCCTGATTTTCTGCGACACTTAACTCCCTTTGGATATTTTATTCCTTTATTAAACCACTCATTCATGATTTTTCTCTCATTTATAAAAAAAATTATTAGCCGCTTTTTATCTCTGTTCCCCATGTCTCAGCCTGAAATAGTTTCGTGGAGAATTTGCAGTAACTGGCAAAGACAATATTAATATTTTGTTACCACTGTATACCTTTTTTTAATTTATTTTTTTGATGCGACAAGTCCAGAGCTGTTGGGATAATATAACAGTGTTTGAAAATAGGACTGGATAGCAAGCGTGAAAGCATCTGCTGCCTTCAAATTGTAAGTTACCCTTTTTATTTCCTTTCTACGCTGAAGCTGCTGTTAACCGTAATATAAGACTGCGCCGGTCTTTTCAATACAGACAATAAGATGATATGGTTTATAATAGCATACTTGAAGAAAAGGATATACAAGCATTTAGCCTTTAATACTTACCGCAGACATTAACCTGAAAGTTTGCAGCTTAACCAAAAATACATATAGAATTTCCATTTGAATGACATACAACCTACAAATTTTGAAGTCTAAAAGTAATTTACAAGACATTTCATATTTTCTGTGCTTTGCTCCAGCAAAAAATGCCCAGACCCCATTTATCGTTATTTCAAGCGCCAGATGATGAGCTCTAGCCCACAACAAGTCCCATCAGCCGTCACTGCGTGAGACTACTGGGAGTTCTATTCCAACAGATGGATCTTTGTGGTAATACAGACTTGTGCAGAAGACAAGACATAAACAGATATTAAGGACACTAAGAGAATCTATACGTAATTGGATCACTGCAGTCCAGCCAGCACTAGACACAGGGCATAGCCTTAATAAATGTATTCAACTCAAATATGTGGTTCCTTATAAAACAGAGGCAAAATTGCTAGTGTAAATCAACAGTAGATACTGTATCTGCTTGATCTGTTTGATTTATACTAGCAATTTTGCCTCTGTTTTATACAGAACCACATTTTTTATTTGAAGAAACCGATATATTTTTAAAATTATAGTATTCTTTAAGGAAGAAAGCATAGGGATCAAAAGCTGTAAACCCCTAATTGCTTTTATAATAGGTGGATATTAAGGAGAAAATAAGCTACCAGATTTTTAAAGCATAATGTGCTAGTATGTTAATGCAAAATTTCCTGCAACCAAACTTCATCATATAAGGCTTCTAAAACAGACAAATTTTTGAGTAGATATAGGAACAAAAAGCAGAACTTTCATGTCTCTATACTGTAAATGGCTCAGGACAGTGAAACAGGCTTCAGCTGTCAGAGAAATGCTTCTTTGCAATTTATGATAGAAATTTGCTCATCGAGATGTAGGGTGAAGTAAATAAAACATGAGATTGCAATGTTAACCTGTTTATAAGAAGGTAACCAAGTTTGTTTTATATACATATATATGCCCCTCGAAATGTACAAATGCTGTTCCCCCTATTTTTTCTGTCCATTACAGTATTTAATGAGATGCCCATTCTTTTAATGACTTCAACATATACGTCTGTCACTAAAGCATGAATTTAAGGGAATAAATCATTAGGAAATTTCAAATACTCTGCAAAATAGCCAAATTGGGAAAATGTATGTTATGTTATGCCTCAGCTATTTTGTTCACCCAAAATTTTAAATTCCCTTAAGAGTTCTCAGCATTGTCAGATAATGTGAATCTAGTTCTGGTATTGTGATTTGGGAATTTATTCCCTAAATCATAAATCGTGTAGAGAACGGACAAGGGTTGACAATTTTTAGGCCTAAATTCCAGAAAGGGGGGGGGTGGTAATTTGGGGATTTTTTTTTTTTTACAGCTTATCTTAACGATTTTGGGCAGAAATGTGCACTAAAATATTAGCCTTAGTGAATTACTGCAAAAATATTAACTTGAGGGAAAAGAGGAAAATCAGGAAATGTCATTGAAGGCAGGACGAAAACAGATTCCTTTAAGGTGAAGTTAAGGTTTCTGGGCAGTCATTACACTACATTTTTCAACCTACTTACTTCTGAAACTTAAACAGTTGCTTTCCTATAAGACTTATATAATGTGTTTTAAATGGAATATTAGTATCATGCAATGTTAAAATCCACTACGCTGACAGTAAATAGTGCTGGATCATGCTATTGACAGTATACTAAAATCCTAAAAGTGCTTATTTGGCTTTACAAGAGTAGGCTTGAACAATGCATTATTTCTTGTGTGTTAACTGGGCCTACAAAGAGCTAGGTTGCCTAGCCATTGTTTTACGAAGTGTGTTAACCTAGTTAGAATAATTAAAAATGTTTATAACCATTTCCTAAGGAATTACACTGTGATTTTCAATTTCCTTATACTTTTGTTTGCTGGTTTTTTTCACACATGTGTAACTAAAGAGTAAACATTTAACATTTAAAAAATGAATGGTTATAAATATTCTATATATTTCTGCTTAAGCACTGTAAACACAAAATTAGAGTTGTGAAGTCTTTCAGACATAACCTGAGCCAGTTTGCAAGCAGATGTTAAATGAAATACTTGACTTTAAGCATTTTTGTGTAAAATCACTATTTCTCATACCAGCTATTTGAATGTCATAAATGACTGCATAAATGTGTTGCAGGCACCACTGACCACAAAGGGTTAACAGGTGCAATGCACCTTTACATCATGTTATACATTTATTATTTTCCTGCATCTCAACAATATTAATAGCATTGTTTTTAGTTACATTGATAATTAAAAATAGATAAACCTCAAATCTATAATCTTCAATATTATTGCCAATACAAGCTGTGGAAATAAAGGGTTCATATGCAGAAAATGAAGCAAAATCGGGTGTGTGCTGCATACAATAAAACAGCAATATGCTTTCAATATTTTAACTGAAGGTTATTGGTAAAATCAAATTCTCACCTCTTAAAATATAATGCAATGACAACCTATAATGTGTAAATGGAAAAGTGTGTCTCTGAATTCAGTAGCAGCGTATTTTAGTACACATAGAGAATAAAAAAGGATCAACGAGTTGAGAAAGTTTGCATTTGCTGGAAAAAGAAAAACCAACTGACTACATTAGAGGGCACTGTTTCCCACTATCTGCTTTGTCCAGAAATATTTTGACATGAGAATGATGCATAGTTGATAAATCTGTTATTTTAAATGTTGTTGTTTTTTTTTCTCTTTAAACAACTTTCTATTTCTGAAAGTACTCATTAAGGCAAGATGTTCTGTTCTTAAGGTCTTTTAGGGGCATGTACACTTACAGACAATTTTATTTTACCTTGGTTTATGGATGGCTGAAGTTACTGTTCTCGAGTTACATTGTAGAAATGTAGACGTTTATACAATTCAATATAAATTCTATTAATAGACACAAATAAACAAGGTCTCTTTACATTTACTCTAAAATATTCCTTAAAAAGTCGTTTCGTAAAACAATCATCTCCAATATTTATACAGTTGAGTATATTGTGTACCAGATGGTTACAATATACCACGTTTATGATGGCCAAACTGTGCGTCAAACACATGAGGACATCATAGGAATTTGGTTTCCCCGTTAATGACCCTCTTGGAAGGGATTGGAATAAATAGACTTAAATAAGAATTTCAGGGAAACCCAACCACCACAGTTTGGTGCTCAAAAGGAAAGTTCTGATAATAATATTCCTAAATGATCAAGAGAGATATAAGGAAAAATAGAACATCCTTGGGTAACTAAGAGATAGAAAATAAAAGTATGTTCTGTAGTAGGATAGGGCCATACATTGAGTAAGAATAATGTAGTTGAACTTGCAAAAAATTGACAGTTGACAAATATTTGTAGAATTTAGGATTAGGATCCACACATAAATTTAATAGCCAACTTTTTTTTTTTTTTTATGTATGTGGGAAATGCTTAGTGTTCCCACAGAAAACAAAAAGAGGGCCTAGGCAAACTGAGAGGTTTTAGCTACATCCTGGTCTGTGCTGTGTTTATTAATCAGCTAAATATTTGGGAGCTAGAAGTGCAGGAATACCAAAAGTTAGTATATTTTTTATTTGACACATTTTAAACGATTACCAATAGAATATTTTTTTTTAAGAAGGAAGTCCTTTTAAAGAAATGCCTGGTATGCTGTAAATCGAGAATGGGCCAACATGACTAAAATCCTATTTTTGAGCTTGCTATTTTATTTTCATATATTATTTTAAAATATTTTCCCTTTAGAATATTCTAGGTACTGTAGGTAAAAACCAAGTTTCCAATCACAATATGGTTGGCTTAGAATCTTTGGAAATGCAGTTTAGAGTACTCTGGGGTGCCTAAGACAATATAAACTGATGTCATAATTCCATCTATGGTGAATTGCTTCAAAAGGTGGTGACATTAACTTTGAACTCCATCCAACTCCCCAATCCCAGCAATACAGAGGTGAACTGTGCTCTCATAGGCCTTCATAAGAAGGCTATAAATCCTTTTCATGCTCATAAGGCACTGTAGTGAAGTATCTGTGGCCAAGAAAGCCCTAGAAGTAGCAAACTGTCTTTTACATACAGGGCAAAAATCAGCAAAAACATGTGTGATCCTAGAAATGCACTTTACAGATAGATACACACATTATATATATATATATATATATATATATATATATATATATATCACACAAACATATACCGTATTTTTCGCTCCATAAGACGCACTTTTCCCCCCCTCAAAAGTGCGTCTTATGGAGCGAATGTGAAGCTTTACTTACCTGTCTTGCAGCGTTGGCCGGCAGCACAGGGCGCACCGCGGTAGTGGAACTTGAATTTCATGTTCAGGTTTCCGGCGGGACTGAAAGGAAGTGTGCACAAGCTGAGTGCGCACTTCCTTTCAGTCCCGCCGGAAACCGGAACATGAAATTCAAGTTCCACTACCGCGGTGCGCCCTGTGCTGCCGGCCAACGCTGCAAGACAGGTAAGTAATTATAGGACAAGGGGAGGGGGACAGTATGGGAGGGGGATGAAGTCTATGGGGAGGGGTGGGGATGGAAGTCTATGGGGAGGGGGGGGATGGAGGTCTATGGGGAGGGGGGGATGAAGTCTATGGGGAGGGGGGGGATGAAGTCTATGGGGAGGGGGGGGATGAAGTCTATGGGGAGGGGGGGATGAAGTCTATGGGAAGGGGGGGATGAAGTCTATGGGGAGGGGGGGGATGAAGTCTATGGGGAGATGGGGGGATGAAGTCTATGGGGAGGGGGGGGATGAAGTCTATGGGGAGGGGGGGGATGAAGTCTATGGGGAGGGGGGGATGAAGTCTATGGGGAGGGGGGGATGAAGTCTATGGGGAGGGGGGGATGAAGTCTATGGGGAGGGGGGATGAAGTCTATGGGGAGGGGGGGATGAAGTCTATGGGGAGGGGGGGATGAAGTCTATGGGGAGGGGGGGATGAAGTCTATGGGGAGGGGGGGATGAAGTCTATGGGGAGGGGGGGATGAAGTCTATGGGGAGGGGGGGATGAAGTCTATGGGGAGGGGGGGATGAAGTCTATGGGGAGGGGGTGGGTGAAGACTATGGGGAGGGGGTGGGTGAAGACTATGGGGAGGGGGTGGATGAAGTCTATGGGGAGGGGGTGGATGAAGTCTATGGGGAGGGGGTGGATGAAGTCTATGGGGAGGGGGTGGATGAAGTCTATGGGGAGGGGGTGGGTGAAGTCTATGGGGAGGGGGTGGGTGAAGTCTATGGGGAGGGGGTGGGTGAAGTCTATGGGGAGGGGGTGAGTGAAGACTATGGGAGAGAGGAGAAGACTATGGAAGGGGGGGACACTATGGGACAGGGGAGAAAAAAAATATTCTGTACAAACTGTCCCATAGTAAGAAACACTATGGGACAGTTTGTTCAGAATATTTTTTTTCTGGGTTTCTTCCTCTAAAAACTAGGTGCGTCTTATGGTGAGGTGCGTCTTATGGAGCGAAAAATACGGTATATATATATATATATATATATATATATATATATATATATATATATATATACATACATACATACATACATACATACATACATAGGCGTGCGCACGGGGTGTGCCGGGTGTGCCTGGGCACACCCTAATCCCCGCGGCACGCCTATGGAGTGAGACCGGCAGGGGAGATCTCAGGATCTCCCCTGCCGGCTCATGCAGAGCCGGCGCTATCCGAGCGCCGGCTCTGCTCTCAGCCTCCCCTCACCGGCTCACAGGCAGGGAGGGAGGCAGGAGAGGACCCGGGGAGCTATTGCCAGCAGCTCCGCCGGGTTCCTCTCGCGAGATCTGAGCGTTGCCGCGGCAACGCTCAGATCTCGCGTGAGTGAACTCTAGCCCTGCGGGGCTAGAGTTCACTCTCCACTGGACCACCAGGGATGGATGGCGGCAGCAGGATCCCCCCTCCCAGGCATAAGGTAAGAAGGGAGGGGGGATAACTGATCTGCCCCCACCTCCACTGGACCACCAGGGACAAGGAACAAGAATCCCCCCCTCCCCACATAAGTAAGAAGGGAGGGGGGATATTAAGTATCCCTCCACCCCCCACAACCTCCACCCCCCACAATCACCCACACACATAAACACATACACACATACACAGCACACACACACACAGCACACACACACACATACACAGCACACACACACACATACACAGCACACACATACACAGCACCCACAGACATACACAGCACCCACAGACATACACAGCACCCACACACAGCACCCACAGACATACACAGCACCCACACACATACAAAGCACCCACACACATACAAAGCACCCACACACATACACAGTACACCCACAGACATACACAGCACCCACACACATACACAGCACCCACACACATACACAGCACCCACACACATACACAGCACCCACACACATACACAGCACCCACACACATACACAGCACACCCACAGACATACACAGCACACCCACAGACATACACAGCACACCCACAGACATACACAGCACACCCACAGACATACACAGCACCCACAGTCATACACAGCACCCACAGACATACACAGCACCCACAGACATACACAGCACCCACAGACATACACAGCACCCACAGACATACACAGCACCCACAGACATACAGCACCCACAGACACACAGCACCCACAGACACACAGCACCCACACACATACAGCACCCACACACACAGCACCCTCACAAACACAAACAGGACCCTAACAAACACACACACACAAAACACTACCAGTACCCTCACACACAAACAGCACCCTGACACACAGTACATTTACAGCACCCTCACAAGTGCACACACACACACACACACACACAAACGGCACCCTGACACACAGTACATTCACAGCACCCTCACAAGCACGCACACATAAACACCCTCACCCACATAGTACACTACCAGCACACACACATCACACTAACAGCACCCTCACACAGCACACACACAGCTTTGTGTGTGTGTGTATATATGTGCATATATATATATATATATATATATATATATATATATATATATATATATATATATATATATATACATACACGCCGCGTGTGCTTGTGCTTGAGGGTGCACACCCTAATGCAATAGGCTGCGCACGCCTATGCATACATATATATATATATATATATATATATATATATATATATATATATATATATATATATATATATATATATATATATATATATATATAATAGATTTTCTCACCCTGCCTGGGTGGTATGTTTATTCCTCATTCTAAAGGTCTTCTACCAGAGGCCTGGGAGTCTGAGGGTTCTATGCAGTATATATATAATACAATACAGTGGAACCTCAAAACTCAAACGTAATCCGTTCCCTAAGGCGGTTCGAGTTCTGATGTGTTCGAGACCCAAATCAACATTTCCCATAAGAATGAATGTAAAATTGATTAATCCGTTCCAGACCCCCAAAATTACAGCATTTTACATACTTTTTCCACCCAAAAGCAGGCAGGTGTTTATTAGAATCCAAATGTAAGTCCATAAACATTGCCTTAAATACTCGAAAGCTGAAATATATATAGGAGTAGGATCACCTTTCTTCAATTTAAATGGATGTTTTTACCTCCGTTCTGTACTCCAGACCTGTGACACTAGAGATGGGTCTTGCAAATGCACCCTTTTCTGAGTTGAAAATGAGACATGGCTCTTTGTTGTATGTTCAGGTACTGAAGACCGTTCGCGTACAGAGACATTTTTACTCGAAATTTTCGTTCGACTTCCGAATTGTTTGAGAACAGGACCATTCGAGTTCCGAGGTTCCACTGTATTTGTATTTAAAAAAAACTCACCTAGGCAAAAAATAGTGGGGGGTATAGTTACAGTATATGGTCCTACACTGCATAAGCCTGCCACAGCGTCAATGCACCCCATTCTTGGTTCGTCCAACTGTAGAGCCTAATGCCTGCTCTTATGAGATAATTCCACTTACTTTGGAAATGCTTCCTCCTGGGACTCTCTGCAGGTCAAGGTTAAATAGGGCCTTTGTTTTCATATATATGTACATATGAGGAACCTGGTCGAATTAGCTTACAATCAGTTGTGCATTTGTCCATGCATCAGACCTTATTAACCAGTGCAGGGTCATTTCCAACTAATTCTTGCCAATTAAATATCATGTGCTTACACACCACTGATAGAAAATAGTTGCTGTCAAAAAATAAATAAACAGAAAGAAAACCTGTCAGCGAAAAAAGATCACTCCCACCCCAATAACACCTAAAAGGGACACTATAGTCACCAAAACAACGTTAGCTTAATGAAGCAGTTTTGGTGCATTGATCATGCCCCTGCAGTCTCACTCCTCAATTCTCTACCATTTAGGTATTAAATCACTTTGTTTATGCAGCCTTAGGCACACCTCCCTGCATGTGACTTGTACAGCCTTCCTAAACACTTCCTGTCATCTAATGTTTACACTTCCTTTAATGTAAATTCTGTTTAATTTAAAATTTCTTATCTTCTGCTATGTTAATAGCTTGCTAGACCCTGCAGGAGCCTCCTGTATGTAATCATAGGGATTAAAAATGAAACTATTTAACTCCCAAATGGCATTGAATAGAGCAGTAAATCTTCAGAGGCATGATCTATACACCAAAACTGCTTCATTAAGCTAAATTTGTTTTGTTGACTATAGTGTCCCTTTAAGCTCCTTTAAAGTATTATGGGGCAGGGGTGTTTAGTTGCCATTTCACCTCAAGGTGTGAAATGTCTGCTTAGTGGTTTCCAGTTCTTTGGCATTAGTATTGGAGGTGGAGAGCGGCGATCGGCAGACACCAGGTAAGAAGTCAAACTTTTAAAAAATAGTTTGACTACTTGCAAAAGGGATGCACCTGGGCACTTCTGGCACCAGAACCACTATAGGCCATTGAGAGAAATAGTATGGAGAGCTGCATTTAGCTATAATTATCCACAGGGAAGACAAACGGCCTTTGTTTTATCATCTCCTGAGCAGGACAAATGCAATCTCTTCAAAACAGAATGACTGGGGTCTGCGGGCACCGGGTCCTGCATCATTGCTAAACTATTTACGCACTGTTTAGCAGACATTCGTCCTCAGCAGCTTGCTGCCTAGCCGTCAATGATAAAATGAGGTTGAGTTATGTTACTCTTCACATCACATCAGGGATAGCAAGCAGTGATAGGCTGAGTATGAATTGGTATGAGATCATAATTTCACCCTCACCACATCGTAATGGAGAGCCAAGCTGCATACTATTGGGGACCAAGCATCTCTGCTAATAGTGAGGTAACCATTTAACAAAGATGAAGGACCTTGTGCCTGTATACTCCATGTACCAAAACCACATCAATCAGTTGAAGTGGTTATGTTGCATACAGTGTTACTTTAAAGGAACAATCCCCTGCCAAAACTGGGCAAAAAAGAAAGAAAATCACTGTTTAGTAGATATAGCCCCAATTAATACATGCATTAATTTTGCATGCAAGTATTAATTGGGGGCATATCTTATAAGAGCTTGTAAAGGCTGCAGATTTTATGAACTGTAGCCTTAGCAAGTCCTCCCCTATGAAGCCTATGAATTAGTGCCCATGAAAAAGCTGAATGCAAACTTACACACAGAGAGCACTGTAGCCTCCAAGCCTAAGGCAGAGATAAAGTGGTACTGCCAATTGATGAGTTTTTGAATATTTTACAAATATCCCCTAAGTGACATGGCTACTTACATGGTGATATCCAAGAGAGTGAGAATGGGAAAGGTAGACAGACATAACAGATTCTCTCTCCTCTGTCCAGTCTTTACCTCCAAGTGGGTTCAACTGCCAAGATCTGCCTCACTAGTGTACTATCACACACGCATTGCAACACAAATTTCACTACACATACACATAGACACACACTATATATTCAGGAAATTATGAAGTACAGAGAATTGACAAGGCAAAAAAAAAAACATTCACAGAGCACCATTTCATTTTGACTATTTTAGCCGAAATTTGCAATTCCCTTGTCAGTGTGTAACAATTTCTGGTTTAGTGAATAAATCACCTACTCTGAGGGATATTCACTAAAGTGTGACTTACTAGGAAATTAGTGGCATACAGTAGCCACGAAAGCTACAGTAAGAGTTAATCTTCTACCCAATCACTAATAATTTAAGGGATGAACAATGTAGTATTACAGGGATACAAATTTCAATTCATTTGCTACTAGCCAAGTCTTAAGGTTTTCTTCCACTGCAAACCTGGAGGTTCCATGGCACCCTCATCAGGGCTAAAATTTGAGCCCTTGCAAAATAGTGGTAGGTTACACATGCCTCCACAATTCCCCTAACATCAGCACTGTTCCTGGTAGGCTCATGATTAAAACTGCAGTTTACATTACATACAAAACATGACTATCATATAGCAGGGATGGCTTCCATAACTTTTGCAGACAACTTTATGTTGACAACTGGCAGAACATAATGGGCTATGCAGTCTACAGCAGCAGGATGGTCAATCATCCAGGGTCATACACTAAAATTGGAAATATTGGGAAATAACCAGGGAATTTAATATTTTATGCCATGACAGCTCACATTAAAAACACAGCAAAGTCAAGGGATTTTTCCAGTTTCTTCTAAAATATCTCTGGTCATTTTGAAGTTTAGTGAATAGGAATAAAGCAACATGCACCAAGTCCCAGCTCTGAGAAGGGCCTAGTACTCAACAAATTGTAAAAATACTGCATGCACAACTTGGAGTGTGTGCTCTATCCTCCTAGGAAAAAAATCAAGCCACGGACCACTCATATGAATACCATGTCTCTGCTCCACAAAGTCTTTTTTTTACTAAACAGTGATTGTAAAGCACTGTGGAATAAGCTGGGGCTATATAAATAATAACCAATAATAATAATAACCAAGCTACAAGTTAACTAGCAGCTACCTACAGAGCAGTTCCCCTCATCCTACCTGATTAAAGGAACAATTCTCGGGGATAAACTACTCATGCAATCAGTCACTACTCAACAGACAGAACAGATTCCATAAACTAGAATGAGACATTCCTGACTGGAGGTCGTTCACTGGTTAGGTCTGCCAGAAGCTATTAAACAGTGATTTTAATGATTTAATGCATTGATTTAATGCATTGTCTATATAGCACATAAAAAAATTGAATTTATAACCTACAGATTCCCTTTAAATATGTAATTCAGGTCAGTCTTAAAGAATGTGAGACTTTTTTCAGCCATTTTTCCAGGATCATGATCCTGGTAAATGTGTAGCAATGGTCACAGTTGGAGTTTTGATCCAGGAAAGATTGGTTAAGATCTCTGAACATTCTAATCCCCCTGACAGTACTTGTCAGCACTTCAATCATTCCTGCTAATGTCATAGGCAGGAGAGCAATTCTTTGTGATCTTATTACGCTGCACACAAGTATGTGCCAGGTCATAACGAAGATATTTCCTTGTTTAAAAATAAATAAATAAATAAAAAAGAACATCTAATTCCCCCCAAAATTGGATTATTTCCATGAATAGTGAGTTATTTTCCACAAAGTATGTTACATCAGACTGCAATATTACAAGCAGGCCCCTATAATTCTTTAACACACAAACAAGGTGCCAAAATGGCCATTGAGACTAAAAAGTATACAAAAAATGCATTCTAGGGATCTACACCAGATTGAGTGCAGGCCTGCAGGATGCATTTGCTATATACATCATTTGCAGATTAAAATGATAATCTGGTCACTTTACACAAACATACATAAACAAGCTAGTGTTAGCAAATGCCAGCAGGTGGAATAACATTAGCAGTGTGTGAGTATATTTATGTAGCAGGAACCATTTCTCAAGACAAGAAGCAGAGTAAAAATGTGCTTGCTTTTACATATATGATGAGGTAGAAATCTATTCTGCTCCACTGACTTTTGACTAATAAGAAAAACCTGAGCAAAGAAATATGAGGTTTTGAATGCACACTTCTAAAATAATGTTGTAAAAAATGCATGAAATGTATTTTCTACCTGGACCTGAGACACAAACACACACAAAAAAAATATACCTCTGAATGACTAGATTCTATAGGAATTCCCTACGCTTGGGGTAAGGCAATAGCATATTAAACCAAGATCTGGCTCATCTAATCCCTAATCTCCTACAGATTTCTATGGGAAAATTAGGGAGAATATGGCTGTGTATGACTGTGTATGACAATACATGTGTGCATGCTCACAACTGTTGTGAATGGAATGTTGCACATCCTTGAAAACATACATTTGAAACATTTACAATTGATACTTTAAAACATGCATGTGACATCACACATCAAATATCAGCATAGGTAGGTTATTCTAATTCTGTACATGGCAAATTATTATATGTTAAATGAAGTGTGCCTTGTCTGCATAACTGTAGTGGATTATTGAAGAGTTCCAATCTTCCTGGATATCATTTACACTTTAAAATGTTAGCCCTTTCTGAATCATTTGTTTTGTCTTCATCTGTCACAATATCCTCTTACATCAATCACACATCAGTTAAAAATAATGGGGTATATTCTCTAGACATCGAATTGAAAACTACATTTACAAAAGGCCAAATTAGGGAAACTGTGAGTACAAGAACATTGTTGATTTTTGTTTAGCCACCGTGTTGCAGAACATTGAGCATGTTTAAAGGACCACTATAGTGTCAAGAAAACAAACTCGTTTTCCTGACACTATATAATCCTTAGGTTAAAAACCCTTCAGCCACTTACCTTACTCCAGCGCCGGGCTCCCTCAGCGCTGGTGTTCTCTCCTCCCTCTCCAACGTCGGCTCCCGAGTGGAGCGGGTGCGCATGCACGGCCAGAGCCACGTGCGCATTAAAAACTCCCATAGGAAAGAATTTCTCAATGCTTTCCTATGGAGGTTCTGCATGCTTAATGCGATTTTCGCATTAAGCGTCGGGAAGCGCCTCTAGCGGCTGTCAGGAAGACAGCCACTAGAGGCTGGATTAACCCTACAATGTAAACATTGCAGTTTCACTGAAACTGCTATGTTTACAGCTGAAGAGTTAAAACCTGGGGGACCTGGCACCCAGACCACTTCATTGAGCTGAAGTGGTCTGGGTGACTATAGTGGTCCTTTAACCCCTTAAGGACCAAACTTCTGGAATAAAATGGAATCATGACATGTCACACATGTCATGTGTGCTTAAGGGGTTAAGTTTAAACAATGGTGGCAGTGATTGATCTAATCTTTGGCAAGCTAAAGAGAAGATGAAATGGAGTACCAAACTTTCACGCTGCACCAATGTAAGAAAGAAAATAAATGTGCCATAAAGCAATATATGTACAGTAAAAGTGAAAAAAAATAAGTTACTACAGGAATAGGTGCATACCAGGTATGTTCTGACAGGAAATAACAGAATATATTTCAGAGGATCATAGTTGTTTACAGTTAAATACTAAAGAAAGATTAAACATAGTTATGGTACATAAATAATACTACCATGCTTACTTCCATCAGTATTTACTTGTGTCTGTAGTAAACATTGGATCACACATATCTATCTGATCAGACTCCATTACCAGCCTCTATGATGACAGACTAAGCAATGAAAAGTGAAAGCTACCACAATTCATCTGTCTCACTTTTCACTATTTAGCTTACCACTTATGGCATTTCTAGAAATCCCTGTAAATAAACTGTGATTTAGATTTGATAGGTCCCTTGACTAGACTCAGTTATTTTCAAATTTGCTCAAACTCTAGCTTTAGCTCTTGATTATGATCTGAAAACACCCATGCAAAAAAATACCGTATTTACTCAAATCTAATGTGCACCTTTTTTGGGGGAAATGGTTTCCAAAATCTGAATGCAGATTAGATTTGATGGCGCATTACATTTGTGGCAACATTCTATATTTTCAGACGAATTGCATTCCGGCGAATTAAAACTGGTGAATGAAAACTAGTGAATGAAAACTAGTGAATTCAAACAGACAAATTCAAACAGGTGAATTAACACAAGCAAATTAAAGGGAAACTATAGTCACCAGAACAACTACAGCTTATTGAATTTGTTCTGGTGAGTAGAATCATTACCTTCAGGCTTTTTGCTGTAAACACTGTCTTTTCAGAGAAAATGCAGTGTTTACATTACAGCCTAGTAATAACTTCACTGGCCACTCCTTAGATGGCTGTTAGAGATCCTTCCTGGGTCATGGCTGCCTAAAACGCATCCAAACATTCAGTATCTCCTCCCTCTGCATGCAGACACTGAACTTTCCTCATAGAGATTCATTGATTCAATTCATCTCTATGAGGAGATGCTGATTGGCCAGGGCTGTGTTTGAATCATGCTGGCTCTGCCCCTGATCTGCCTCTTTGTCAGTGTCAGTCAATCCTATGGGGAAGCACTGTGATTGGATCAGGCTACCACTTCTGATGATGTCAGCAGACTGCGTGTTTATCTGAGTCAAACAGCATGCAGAGTTACAGCTTCAGGCTTGAATACAGTAAGATTTTGCTATATTTATGGAGGCATGAGGAGCCCAGGGGGGCTAGATGGTGGTTTTAACACTATAGGGTCAGGAATACATGTTTGTGTTCCTGACCCTGTAGTGATACTTTAAAACTGGTGAATTCAAACAGGTGAATTTCATTCCAACAAATTCACACAGGCAAATGTTGTTACTGAAAGAGGGCTTAAGAAAGAATAGACTTAACATGTAACACTAAAATTGAAATACCATCCGTGTTACTATGCTATATGGCAATAAACATTTTCATTGTAGCACGATGTTGTATAGTAAAATCTTCTTGTATAAATGCGCATTACATTCGTCAGCAAATACATTTTTAAGCTTCCAGGTTTCAAAAATTGAGGTGCGCATTAGATTCGAGTAAATACGGTAATTGTGTAAAAAGCCAAAAGATACCAATTTACAGATGAAACTGAACACTCTGCAAGCAGTGTTACAACCAGATGTTTCTAAACCACAATCAACCATATTACAATTAAACCATAGATTAATGATGACCACATTGCTTAATGTAATGCATAATATCCAGTAAAATTACCATCTCATATGTCACACCATCTATTCCTTCTAGACTTCTGGGAAGAACCCAAGGTCCCTCAAGGTTCTTTTCTTTGTTCTGGTACAGTTTGGAAACAAGTGGGGACCACTGCTGCAGGGATAGCTGAGGAAGACACAAAGCACATTGCTCACTAATTAAACAGTGGCATCTTGCTTTCATAGAATAGAAATGCTGAGTGGCAGGAGTGATGATTGTTTAAAGTAGTATTTTATGATATTATTTACTAAAGAGCTGTGCAAAGTTTGCATGTTAGTTGAAATACAAGCCAGGGTATCCAAAAAGAAAACTATTTTGCAAAGTGTGTTTGTTTCTTCAAATTTAGCTATTTGGTCCACATTTTCTAACTTTTCTCAACTCATGACAAATCATTGTTCATTGAATAAACAATGGACAAGATTATTTACTATAGTGTAAATAATAATACATTCAAAACAATCTAACATTTCAGACTAAAATAGACACTAAACACTCCAGATCATCTGTTGATTTAAAAGCAATGCTTCTCAAAAAAAAATGCCCCTTAGAAGGTTTGTTAAAAAGCTTATCATGGCTTCACTCGTCATCAGTTTAGGCATCAGTTCAAATTAGTAAAATGCACATATATGATCAATCACAAAGCTGTGTGTGTTGAATTTAATTTCCCTTTCAGATTATACTTGCATAAAAATAGATCTGTATACAGTTTTTTTATGCCAGCAACCATTTAGCTCTTCACTCCTTTTTGGGATTCTGTAATGTGCAGTTTGTGTATTCATTTGGATACAGTTGGCCGAAAGTTCTATTGTTTTCCATTGTTACATTCTTGGAATAAAGTTCTCTGGCTAAAACCTTCAAAGATCTAAAATCGTATATTCCTTTTATTAAAGGAAAACTCATAAAATGCTGGATAGTAGTGTTAAAGAATCAGAGTTACAGAGCAGCGTTAAGCTTAGCATCCTTTCTTGACTAAATTTCTCATGATGCTCACAATTAGCTTTCAAAACTTACTATGCATGTCGCACATAATTTAAAAAAATGCTTTCCTATGGGGAAAAATCTGACACAGGAAGTCCTCATGCAGAGCGTGAGGATGTCCAGCGTCAGATAACGGACCAAAAGTACTTTACGATTCCGGAAGCGCCCGACTAGCGCTCAGTGGTACTGAGGGCAGACTTAGTGCTGCAATGTAAACACTGCAGTTCTCTGGATACTAACCTTGTCGACGCTCCGCTTCAGGGGAACTGCCTGACAGCCCAGGCAGTCCCCCTTAGACGAGCCATGTGACTCTGTGTTTTGTCCTGATGAAAGTTCCTAGTCTCGAACTGAAATGTTAGTTGTTTGACACTGTTAAAGTAAAGGAGTAGATGTGAAGAATCCTGGTGTAACGGCTACCCAGATAGAGAGAGGGTTTCTGCCGTTGAAGACGTCCTTTTTCCCTGCAAGCTGCTGTGGAGAAGTAAGCTGATGTAATCCCATCCACGATATCCAGAGTGAGGAGCAGGTTCAGCTGTAAACAGGAGCAGAATAATATCCCCAAATAATCCCCTTCCAAGAACGAGACGAGGCTACGTTTTGAAGGGTCAAGATGAACTGAGGACTGGAACACCCAGCCTGCTTTTTATTAGAAATAGATACACACAGAACACTCCCAGGGGGAGGATGAAAACAACCAATAATAAAGATGGTAACACCCCCACGTCTCCTCCCCTCAGATAACTACATAACCCAATTAAAATGTCCACATTTTTCCACCAGTTCTGGATGTACCCCAAAAACAGGGGGTACAGCTTTAAATCCGGTAGCGCTGGATAGCTCTCCTTCAGGGGGACAATATATCCAAAAATCACCCCATTCGGATGTACAGTTCGGGAGATACAACGTTCCAAAGTTTTGACCGACCGCACAGACCAACTAGCCGAAATTAGTTCCATGAGTTTTGGCCTTGCGGTCGGTCTCCGTTCGCACGGTAAAAAGGTATGATACTCTGGCCATCCATGCGAATCGCGGGGTTCGCTGGAATCCCCATAGATGATTGCATATAACTACCGAACGAGGGGACGTTCGGTAGTTTCCGTACGAACTTATGGAGGTCTGGAGGATTCAGCGGTGTTCGCCTGTTTGCGTATCCGTTTTCAGTTCCATGCGATTGCAGGCAAACACCGCTGTTCGCACACAAGATGGCCGCGAACACGTGGAAAGTCCCGAAATGGCGGCCACCTCTGCATTACACGTGAAATTCGCACGGAACCAGACGAACAGAGGAATGGAGCGAATGGATGTGTAAATTGTAATTCCCTGGTTTGTTTCACATCCACCAGAGGTTGTTAGGGATCTGTTACAATGCTCCCCTTTTGTGGAACACTCCGGCAGACCCGGATTGATCCTTTTCGGGTCAACTTGGGGCTGTCCGGTCCTTTGTTAGGGCAATAGTTCTGTTTGTCTGGACAGACCGTCCGCGTTCCCATTAAACTTGCCAGGGCGGTATTGGATGGAGAAATTGTATGGCTGTAGTGCGAGACTCCATCTCAGTAAGCGTCCATTATCTCCAGCTACTCTGTTCAGCCATACAAGGGGGTTATGATCAGTAATTAAGGTGAATTCTTGACCATACAGATATGGGGTTAATTTCTTTAGGGCCCAGACCAGGGCTAAGCACTCTTTTTCCACTGCCGCGTAACTCACTTCTCTAGGTAACAGTTTTCTGCTGAGATACGCGACAGGGTGTTCGCCCCCGTCTTCGCCGACCTGGCTTAGCACTGCCCCCAGTCCGTACATGGACGCATCTGTGTGGACGACAAATCTTTTGTTAGGGACGGGGGCAGATAAAACAGGTGCATTGATCAAGGCTTGTTTCAAGGTTTGGAAGGCTGTTTCACAGGCGGGAGACCACAGGACTACTCTAGGTAGATTCTTCTTTGTTAAATCTGTCAAGGGTTTGGCGATGGCGCTGTAGTCAGGGACAAATCTCCTGTAGTACCCTGCTGTCCCTAAAAAAGCTAACACTTGTGTCTTAGTGTGGGGTGTGGGCCAATTGGCTACGGCCTCTATTTTAGCGGGTTCTGGTCGTTGTTTCCCACAACCCACCCGGTGTCCCAAATACTGGACTTCAGCCATGCCAAAGTTACACTTCTCCGGCTTTAGAGTTAGGCCGGCGGCCCTAATCTGATCCAACACAGTCTCTATGTGTTGTAGGTGTTCCCCCCAAGTCTCGCTATAGATCGCAATGTCATCCAGGTATGCGCAAGCGAAGTCCTGGAAGCCATCAAGGAGGCGGTCCACTAAGCGCTGAAAAGTAGCTGGGGCGTTTTTCATCCCGAAAGGCATGACCTTAAACTGGTATAGGCCAAACGGGGTGACAAACGCCGACTTAGGGATAGCGTCCTTGGCCAGGGGAATCTGCCAGTACCCCTTGCACAAGTCAATGGTGGTCAGATAGCGTCCCCTGGCAATGCGATCCAATAGCTCGTCTACTCGGGGCATGGGGTATGCGTCTGTCACAGTTCGGTCGTTGAGGCGTCGGTAATCGACACAGAACCGGGTCGTCCCGTCCTTTTTGGGGACTAGGACGACGGGAGATGCCCAGGGACTGTCGGATGGCTCTATAACCCCTAGTTTTAACATTTCCTGAATCTCCTTCCTCATCTCTTCTTTTACAGCCTCGGGAATTCTATAGGGAGTTTGTCGGAGCGGGGCTTGTCCTGGGGTTTCTACGTAATGGGTCGCTACAGGTGTGTAACCTGGCTCCTGGGAAAAGGTTAATCTCTTTTCAACTAGTAGTTGCTGGAGTTGTTCTCGTTCTGTGGGAGTTAATCGCTCCCCTAGCTGTACTGTATTAAGCAGAGTTTTGGACTCGGGGTTGGCTAATAGATCAGGGATGGGGAGACTGTCAGGGTCCTCAGTGGCGGGGATGCATATGGCGGCTATGTCTTCGGGCCGTTCTTGGTATTCCTTTAATAGGTTTATATGAAAGGACTTCTGTATCTTTTCGTCCTTGCTACTGGCAATGATATAGGTGGTGTCACAGACCTGGGCTACTACTTTGTAGGGGCCTTGCCAGGAGGTCTGCAATTTATTTCCTCGAACGGGTTTAAGTACTAGAACTTTCTGTCCTACCTGGAATGTTCTCAGCCTAGCGTTCCGATCGTACCAATGTTTCTGCCGACCCTGGGCCGCATGGAGATGATCCCGGGCCATCCGGGCTAACTGTTCCATACGGTCCCGCATTTCTAGCACATATGGTACGATGGGGACACCTTCGTGTTCCGTCTCTCCCTCCCAGTGCTCTCGGATGAGGTCGAGAGGGCCTCGCACCCTCCGTCCATAGAGCAGTTCAAAGGGAGAGAACCCAGTGGACTCCTGCGGCACCTCCCGGTAAGCAAACAGGAGGTGTGGCAAAAATCGCTCCCAGTCTCTGTATTCCGCCGTAAAGGTCCGTAGCAATTGCTTTAGGGTACCATTAAAGCGTTCACAGAGACCGTTAGTCTGGGGGTGGTACGGTGAACTAAGTAGGGGCTTAATACCACAGACCTTCCACAACTGCTGGGTTAAGTCTGCGGTAAACTGGGTCCCTCTGTCCGACAAGATTTCCTGGGGAAATCCTACTCTGGTGAATATCCCGACTAGCGCACTAGCGACAGTGTCAGCCTGGATATTCGTCAGAGCGACGGCTTCTGGGTAGCGGGTGGCATAGTCCACCACGGTAAGAATGTATTTCTTACCAGAGGGACTGGGGTTAGGTAGGGGTCCTACTAGATCGACTGCCACCCTGCTAAATGGTTCCTCGATCACAGGCATAGGGGACAGTCGAGCTTTCGGATGATCCCCTCTCTTCCCCACCCTCTGGCATACATCACACGTGCTACAGTAACGGCGCACGTCCTTCGAGATTCCTGGCCAAAAGAAGGTCTGAGTGATTCTGTATGTTGTGCGGTTACCCCCCAGATGTCCTGCTAACGGAATGTCGTGGCCAATTCGGAGAAGCTCCAATCGGTACTTTCTAGGTACCACTAATTGGCGCTTCTGCGAAGGAGCACAGCCTCTCTTCCTGCCTTCGGTTAATCTGTATAATCGGTCCCCTTCCCATATAAAACGTTCCCGCTCATCCCCTCTATTGTCAGCTAGTTCTCGGTACTTTCGGAGGGTGGGGTCCTGTCTAGTTTCCCTCCCAAACTCCTCTGGGGTGTCCCAAGCTAGCGGTCTATCTGTAGTGTCATTGCTAGGTGTCTGTCGGTGGCTTACCTGGGTCTCCCGACCTGTTGGCGGATCGTCCTCGATACGGGTCTGTGAGCGGGTGGTCACGGGGCAAGCCGCAGCAGTAGTGGGTAAAAAGGCCGAGGCTAGAGGGCCAATATCATTGCCCAACACGACCTCAGCGGGTAGGTTGTCCATAATGCCCACCGTGGTCTTTCCTGACCCGACTCCCCAATCCAAGTGTACCCGGGCGGTGGGTAAGCGAAAAACAGCCCCCCCTGCGACCCGAACAGCAACAGTACGGTTAGACACAAGTTCTGGTTTCACCAGATGCTTTTGTATTAAAGTGATGGTAGCGCCAGTGTCCCTTAGGCCTTGTGCTATCTGTCCATTTACACGCACCTCCTGACGGTGGTGCTGGCGATTATCTGGGGAAGCCGCTTGTATGGGGTTGGCCTCATATAATATTCCCAGGCATTCCTCAGGGCTCCCTTCAATTTCCAGGCAGTGAGCAGCAGCGGGGCGTGAAGATGGGCTTTCGTTGTTAGATGTGCGCCTCCAATTATTATTGGCTGATCCCAACGGGCAAACACGGGCAATATGTCCCAGGTTGCCGCAGCGATGACACGTCACTCTGTAGGATTCCCGGGGCTGGTTGTTAGACCCTTGAGGACGTGGAGGTCCTGGGGGTACCGGGGCCCGGAATTCTGTGCGTGCAGCGTGTGTTGGGGTGCGGGCCTCTGTTCTAGGTGCTGGTCGTGTAGTACCTTGGCTCACTTTTCTCGTTTCCACATATTCGTCCGCTAGTCGTGCTGCCTCATTTAAGTTGGCTGGGCGGCGATCTCTCACCCAATCCTGTGTATCCGCCGCCAAATCTTGGAAGAAATGTTCCATCAAGAACAATTGTAGCACTTCTTCTCCGGTGTTAGCATTGCACCCTTGCATCCAATGTGATGCCACCCTTTGTAGTTTGTTTGCCCATTCCATGTGGGAGTCCGCTGCCTTCTTTTTGGACTCCCGGAAGCGACGGCGATATGCCTCTGGGGTGACTGCGTATCGGGTGAGTAGTGCGGCTTTCACCCGCTGATATTGTGTGATATCTTCGGCCGTGAGTGCCCGAAAAGCCTCATTTGCTTTTCCTGAAAGTTTTCCAGCCAGAATAGTAACCCATTGGTCTGGGGGTATCTGGTGCAGTGAGCACTGCCGCTCAAAATCTGCCAAATACCCATCAATCTCTTCCTCATTTTCTGCAAACGCTTTAAATGCAGTAAATGGTATTTTCCTCCCTGCAGCAACGGGAGGAGGAGTAGGAACTATATGTGTACTAGCTTGTTGCGCCAATACATGTTCCGTGTCTTGCCTCCTCTTAGTCTCGATCTCCTCTTTTGCGTTCTTGAACAGTCTGTCTAATAGCTCCGTGGTCTTTTCCGGATATAATGCTAATCTTCGCTGTACAATAGCAGTGAGTACATCGTTCTCGCTGACCGGTGCAATAGGTTCAGTTACCTCCATGGATCTATCCATTTCGTCCAGCTCCAGTAGGTCAGCTATCAGCTCTCTCCTTGGTCTGTTACTAGCACTCCTACCACGATTTTCCAATAGATCTTTCAGTGTGGGTCTTTTCAGCTTGGCATACTGAGACTCCATTCAGCACTTGCTCCTTGGGCAAAAAGAACCATCCCACCGCTGCCAACCAATGTAACGGCTACCCAGATAGAGAGAGGGTTTCTGCCGTTGAAGACGTCCTTTTTCCCTGCAAGCTGCTGTGGAGAAGTAAGCTGATGTAATCCCATCCACGATATCCAGAGTGAGGAGCAGGTTCAGCTGTAAACAGGAGCAGAATAATATCCCCAAATAATCCCCTTCCAAGAACGAGACGAGGCTACGTTTTGAAGGGTCAAGATGAACTGAGGACTGGAACACCCAGCCTGCTTTTTATTAGAAATAGATACACACAGAACACTCCCAGGGGGAGGATGAAAACAACCAATAATAAAGATGGTAACACCCCCACGTCTCCTCCCCTCAGATAACTACATAACCCAATTAAAATGTCCACATTTTTCCACCAGTTCTGGATGTACCCCAAAAACAGGGGGTACAGCTTTAAATCCGGTAGCGCTGGATAGCTCTCCTTCAGGGGGACAATATATCCAAAAATCACCCCATTCGGATGTACAGTTCGGGAGATACAACGTTCCAAAGTTTTGACCGACCGCACAGACCAACTAGCCGAAATTAGTTCCATGAGTTTTGGCCTTGCGGTCGGTCTCCGTTCGCACGGTAAAAAGGTATGATACTCTGGCCATCCATGCGAATCGCGGGGTTCGCTGGAATCCCCATAGATGATTGCATATAACTACCGAACGAGGGGACGTTCGGTAGTTTCCGTACGAACTTATGGAGGTCTGGAGGATTCAGCGGTGTTCGCCTGTTTGCGTATCCGTTTTCAGTTCCATGCGATTGCAGGCAAACACCGCTGTTCGCACACAAGATGGCCGCGAACACGTGGAAAGTCCCGAAATGGCGGCCACCTCTGCATTACACGTGAAATTCGCACGGAACCAGACGAACAGAGGAATGGAGCGAATGGATGTGTAAATTGTAATTCCCTGGTTTGTTTCACATCCACCAGAGGTTGTTAGGGATCTGTTACACCTGGGAGTGCTGATTTTTTCTTATTGTGTGTGTGTGTGTGTATGTATATATATATATATATATATATATATATATGTGTGTGTGTGTGTGAAATTAAAGCCCTGTGTCTCCTAAACAAAATTATATATAGTACGTGTGGGAGTAAATTACGGTTCAACAGACATAGTCAATTACAGGGTTTGTTTTGATCAGGACACAATTGTTCTCTGTCCTTAAGGGGTTAAGAAACTGCAATGTTTACATAGCAAGGTTAAAACAACCACTGGAGATTCTTCCATGGCACTCACAGAGTAAAAATCAGTCACCTGATGCAGAAGCCCCAAAGGAAAGCATTGTTTTTACAATGGGATAGCTTGGATGCACACGCCATGCTCGACAGAAATGTGCATTGGGTCCCCAGTGCTCCACTATTGCCTCGTTTCCACTGAGCGGATCGGTTCGGTTCAGTTCGGTACGGTTCGCTATTTTGGGTGTTTCCATTATGAAAGTGGTCCATACAAGCGAACCGTACCGATCCATTCAGGGTCCTGCTTCAGATGTAGGGCCATAGAAAATGGAACGGTTCGGTTAGGGCGGAACTACTATACAATCCATTGATTGGTGGACAGGAAGAGCATTTTTTCTAAACCCTGCATGGCCCTGAAGGTCTGACTTGCAGTGGAAACGCTCACCAGAATGGGCTGGTCCATTCTAAACCTTCCAAACTGTACCAACCCGAACCGATCCGCTCAGTGGAAACGAGGCATTAGAGGAGCATTGAACTGGACATCAGAGAATGTTGCGGGAGGCAGAGGTAAGCAGGAGCATCATCCCTGGAAAAATGTAGGGACACTAAATTGTTAGATCAAACCTTAGGACAAAGGTTTGCCTCAGAGATTATGGGTTTGTCACATCATTACTGGGCCTTCAGGGCAGAGCATCAAACCTTGTGCAATAAAGTGCAATTAATCCCACCAACTAATCACAAAAAATGGTACTATTCATTTTCTATACTGAGATCGATATCTTTTGCCAAGAAACTGTACACTTTGTGATCTCATTGGAATAGTAAAGAGAGAGAGAGAGAGATATATCCAAGCTAAGAATCCTACAAAGCTACCAGTTAAGCTTAACATGCCTTAGAGGAAATGAGGCCTGTTCTTCACATTGCCACTTTATTGATGATATAAAGCAAGAATGTCAAACTCGCGGACCGCAGGCGGCCCACAAGGACCATCTTTGCGGCCCGGCGAGTCGCGAGTATATGCTGGTGTTATAGCAGAGTAGGCACCTGCTTTCCCCATATTGCAGGTGCCTACTCTGCTAACATTTACCCAGTCGGGGAGGAGGGCCGCGAGGGAGCTCAGTGTTCCTGCTCCTCACTGCTTCCTCGCCCGCGCCGAGTGAATTGAAGCCGGGCGCCGAAATATGACATCACATTACGGCACCCGGCATCACTAAACCGCGCGTGGGAGCAGTGAGGAGCAGATAGAAGGACCCCAGGCAGATGCCCCCCCATCGGCTCCATAAGTTAAGGAGCAATAAAGAAAAGTATGTGTAAGTGTGTGTGTGTGTGTCTGTCTGTCAGTGAGAATGTGTGTGTCTGTCAGTCAGTGAGTGTGTGAGTGTGTGTGTCTGTAAGCAAGTATGTGTGTGTCTGTGTCAGTGTGTGTGTGTCTGTCAGTGAGTATGTGTGTGTGTCTGTCAGTGAGTGTGTGTCTGTCAGCAAGTATGTGTGTTTCTGTCAGTGAGTATGTGTGTGTGTGTGTGTCTGTATGTGTGTGTCTGTCAGTGAGATTGTATGTGTGTGTGTGTGTGTCTTTTTGTGAGCATGTGTGTGTGTCTGTATGTGTCTGTCAGCAATTATGTCTGTGTCTGTCAGTGAGTATGTGTGTGTGTGTGTGTGTGTGTGTGTGTGCGTCCCACATAAACGTAAACCTTGTTTGACATGCTTGATATACAGGCTTAACTGAGTCATCTCTTGGCATGTGAAGACCAATAGAAATAAAATGCATTCAAATGCGCCATCCTAAACTATCAGAACCACAGTATTGTGATTTTATATTACACCTATAAACATAAGAGCTTCAGGGATACAAACTGCAAACTAAGATGGCTCACGGGCAAGTTTATTCCATGGAAAACCCCTAAAATACATATTTAAATCATACTTTAAAGAAATGTTACTTAAACCTGTGATACAGGTTCTGGTTAGACACAAACATATGTTTTTTTGTGATAACACAATATTTATTTTTCATTTACAGTAAGGACAAGGTTTATCAGATACAAATTGCAACTTGCAGTTTTTTTTCCATTATGTGCTTAATAAAAAAAAGACAGATGGCGACTTTTCATTAGCAAATGCTTATCACAATTTTTAAAGGGTGCTTTTAAGAAAGCAGCTGTGTAACGAGCAACAATTATAGGACATTTTATTAGTGCATTTAAAAAAATACAATAAGACATGTATTAATGTGCAGCTGCCCTATAAGCACCTGATAATGAAAGTGATACTTACAAGAAACTATTTGAATATTCATGTTATGTGTAAAAGATTCCATAGCCAGTAATGCCTAAATATGATTTCCTTTTGAATGAAAAAATAGCACAGGCAAACATATGTAAAAATATATGACCATTGTCTATTATGCATTTTACTGCAGCAATAAGCTCTGTATTTACTAGAAAATTGCAAGACTGGCTGCTGACATTGTTTTATCAGAATAGAGCTAAAATGGAAATCACAGTGAGTGACCAGAAAATGCTAAGTTGAGGGGCGGGGCCGGACCGCAGAGCTGAGCGGCAGCAACCCTTAACAGCTCCTGCGACCAACACCTGCAAAAGCGACATAAAGCTACTAAAAAGACACCAAAAAGCCAAACTAGAGCCACCAAGCGTCGGGGGAAGTCGGGGCAGACAGAATGATACCCCACAAGAGACAACGGACCCGATCTACACCCGCTGCACCGATGAGGCCTACTAGCGTGGCAGTTCCTGCCGCCGAGAACAAAGGGAAAGCAGACACAGAGCCCTCGTCCGTCCCCCGTCCCCCCCCCCTCTGGACCGGCAAGAGTCATCCTGGTCCTCCCTCACAAGATCAGCCGGACAAGCCATACCCAAGCAACAGGACCACAGAGTCCAGAGGCCTCTTGCGGAGTACACAATATGGCGGTCGGCCCACACACCACCACCATGTGCGAGATCAGGAGGGAAACGGAGCTCCGATACGAACGCTTATTCAGGACAATCTGGGAGAAGCTGGAGGCCCTACTGCAGCCCTCAAGACCGGAACGCTCACCCAGCGGTATGCTACAGGGCAAGATGTGCAAAGGCAAAGAGAGAGATGGGTCAAACACCACTCTCACAACGAGTACACACCAAAACAGGCGCGGCCCAACAGCACTGAAACGGAGCCGCACTGCGACCAGACACAGCCTGCACAAAACAGATCAAGCTAAGGAGATTCCTGGGACACAGCCACACAGACAGCCCAGCCGAAAGGCAGCGACCCAGCGCAGACACAAGAGGGGCAATACACATCCAGGCAGCCCAAGCAGAAGGCGGAAAGTAAAGCCTAACCCGGCCGAGATCGCTACACCACCACCACGAACCAGCAGCAGCCAGCGTCTACTCTGACCCACACAAATCTCAACCGGGAAGCCACGCAAGCCCACCAGGCGAACCTGCACTTAGAACTGAAGCCTCCCTGCCGCACCGAGATGCCGCAAAGTCCCCTCAAGGCATCGGCTGAGGACCTCGATGGCGGGACGGACAAGCAGAAATTAGGACAGTAACCGCCTTAGGGGAGATGTACCACACGCAAAATGTCTGACCCATCACACACACTCCTGTTACCCTCCAGCTGTAGCGAGCCTCACCCACTCACACCTAACAAACCAACAACCGGACATAGATACACACCAGTCAGGGAAATCTTGAGGGACACATACATAGACACGGCTGACCACACATTCAAGCGCGACCACACTCACTCACATACTAAAAACTGAGAATGAATAGCCAGATCACTGAGTAACTCAGCTATATATTGTTTGAATTTATCCCTATAATTGTGTCTAACTCAAATGCCAGCTAACTTCGCATGCTTACACTTGCACTTAATGTTGTAGTTACTTATGATAGGTACCTCTATTATTTTATCACTGTCTACCCTAGCTAGACTAATCTGGGTGTATACAGCCCTTAAAATGCTTGTCTCAAAGTTTACCTTACTCAGCGCTTCAATTTAAACATTTTACTATTCTTTTAAAAATGTGCTGATGTATCGAGATGCTTAGTCTGCCCTGGCATGTACCTCGCTGTAATGGTTCAGTAACATGTTCTGAGGAAAGCTACTGGTGGTCTCATTAGTTAGCAGAACAACACTAATCTCTAACAGTTTAATACCTTATATTTTGCAATGTGCTAGCTGTTAAGCGACCATCACTTGCTCCTTCTAGTGTTAGCAAAATTACTCTAGCAATGTTAAACGTGAATCACCCTACCTTATGCTAACGTTTTCGCTGTTTAACCAATCTTGTTATACTTATATCAAAATGTGCAATTTCTCATGCCACTGTCAAACCTAAATACACCTTCAAACACGCTGTTGTGGCGTATGTTGATAACATGTAACTAACTGCACAACAAAAATAAAGAATTAAAAAAAAAATTTTAAAAAAAAGAAAGAAAATGCTAAGTTAAATATGAACTAATGCCAGATTGTATGCAACAAACTTTCATGGACAATATAAGTGCTCCTACACATTTACATATATTTCACAATTTACGGAAACAAATCTATGTCAAGAGAGCCTTTTATTTGACAGAATTCAATGTCAATTATTAAAACGGAAATCTCCTTTTGAGAGTACTGATAAAGTCTTAACTAATAGATAAATTGATGTTACTAGGGATCGACCGATTATCGCATGGGTAGTCAACCTGGTCCCTACCGGTTTGGGATTTCAGGTGGGCGGTGGTAGGCTGCAGAGTCAGCCTTGCTGTAAGCCTTCTTGGGCTGGTGAGGAGATCAAAGATCTCCCACACAGGCCCGCTGTTACCATGGTAATGCTCCAATACAGTGCTCTGCCCCCAGGAGGACAGAAGTGTCAGTCTGCAACCAGAGGAGCTGCAGGCTAAAGTGAACATGCCACCACTGGACCATCAGGGCTTGGTAAAAGGTAAGAAGAAGGGAGGAGGAGACATTAATATATATTTTTACATCTTACACACCCACACAAAGCAAAGACCTTATGCACCCTTCATACACGCTCCTTACCCCTTCACACACACCCCTTACACACACTGTCCTCCTCACACACACACACTCCACCCCTTACACGCACAGTGCCCCCCTCACACACGCACAGCCCCCTTCACACACGCACAGCCCCCTTCACACATGTACTGCTCCTCTCACACACACTGCACCCTTCACCCACATACAGCACCTCTCACCCACACACTGCACCTTCACACACACACACACTGCCCCTCTCTCACACACACACACACTACACCCTTCACACATAAACACACACACACACACACACACACACAGCAACATTCACACACACAGCACCTCACACACATATAAAAAAGGAGAATTAAAAAAAAAGGGAAAAAATAGATAAATGTAAGTTTTATTTTAAAGAAAACCCTCATTTCTAAAAAAGAGAGAAAAAAAACAAAAAAAATGTTTAAACGTGCTATAAAATTAGTTACTGGGGCAGTAAGGAAATTTTACCCACTGGAGTGGGCGTTAAGGAAATGTTACCATCAACAAAAATACAAAAGTGGGCGGTAGGTATTAAAAGGTTGACTACCCCTGGATTAATCGGCTGATATTCTGTATTTTCAGCAATATCGGTATCAGCCAATAAAGATACCGATATTGCCGATAATGCAGACCAGGGCCGCCATCAGGGTCATGGGGGGCCCAGCACGCACTTACCTTCCCAGCAGCTCCCCCTTGTGAGTCCCACGGCCGTCAGAGCGTTGACACGGGATATCATGGCAACGATGGCGAGTGGATCACGCAGGCCGTGAGAGTTAGACAGGGGAGCAAAAGGAAAGGTAAGTAAGAGTGTGCTGGGCCCCCAGGACCGATGCGGCCCCCCCAGGTAGTGCTATATTCCCCATCTCTAGCCAGGTAAGAAGCAGGGAGCCGGGACTATAACAAAATGTAATTTTTTTTATTTTTTAAGGACACGTGACATGAGTGACATGTCATGATTCCCTTTTATTCCAGAAGTTCGGTCCTTAAGGGGTTAAAAAAGTAAAAATACCCCCCCATTTTACATTATACACACACTACACAAACACAATGCATTCACTATACACACACTACACAAACACACTCTGCATTCATTATATACACACTCCACACACACTGCATTCACTATATACACTCTACACAAACACACACTCTGAATTCACTATACACACACTACACACACACAGTGCATTCACTATACACACACTACACAAACATTTACTGCATTCACTATACACACACTACACAAACACTCACTGCATTCACTATACACACACTACACAAACACACACTGCATTCACTATACACACAATACACAAACACTTACTGCATTCACTATACACACACTACATTCACTATACACACACTACACAAACACTCACTGCATTCAATATACACACACACTACACAAACACACTCTGCATTCACTATACACACACACTACACAAACACACACTCTGCATTCACTATACACACACTACATAAACACACACTGCATTCACTATGCACACACTACATAAACACACACATAAACAAATTCCGAATGGCATGTATATTTTGTGCATTTACATTAATAAAAAAAAAAAATGTGCAAAAATAAATAAATAAATAAAACATGTTCAGTTAACAGTAGTAGATAGTGTAGATTGTGTAGAAATAGTTTTGTTTTTTTTTTTAAATGGTAAATGTACAGAATATTGGTATCGGCCTGAAAGTTCACAGATTGTTTGTATCGGCTCTAAAAAATCAATATCGGTCAATCAATAGATGTTACTACATGAACTTCAAAAAAAGAAATGATGGTCCAAGCACTCAAGTTCAATCCAGTGGGCAGAGTTTTTTGAGAAAAATCAAAACAACATTTCAGCCCACAACAGGGCCTGTCAACTACAATAGCACTGTGTGGATGGTGCTCAGTAAAATGATAACCTGTGCTAATTGTCATAAAAGCCCGACAGACTTCTGTCGAGATATGTGGACAGAAAGTGTAAAATGCCCTGTGTAAGTATCAACAGAGATGGATGGTGATGCACATTTCAAACCAGAGAGACTGTATTAGACTGCCCAAGACAATGTAAATATCCAGCCATGCTTAATAAGTAGACCTCAAATCAAGCCACTTCAAGCCCAGGTCAAACTTTCTCCTTATGTCCCAAACAGAGGCGCCAGGCTTATATGACCTTCTGAAGACCGTTTGGGGGGAAAAAACAGAGGGACATCATCTATGGCATCCATGTACCATAACAATGACGATAAGCTTAGAGTGCTCCTCTAAATATCTTAAATATCTGCCTATAGTGCCAGGAAAACAAAGCGTTTTACTGGCACTATAGGTTTAATAGGGGCCCCCTACCTGCAGGGCTTTAGGGATTAAAACCCCTTCTGCCACTTACCTAAATCCTGCGCCAATGTCCTTTAGTGCTAGGTCAGGCTCCGCCAACACTCCGCCCCAGTCGATGCTTTCCTATGGGTAAAATCTGACGCTGGAGGTCCTCATGCAGAGCATGAGGACATCCAGCTTCAGATAACGGACCAAAGGTCTGTTTGGATACCGGAAGCACCCCCAGTCGTTGTCTGGTAGACAGCCACTGAGGGAAGACTTAGAGCTGCAATGTAAACAGCAGTAAGTGCAATAGGGACACAGCACCCAGACAACTTCAATTAGCTGAAGTGGTCTGGGTGTCAACAGTGTCCCTTTAAACCTTTTATATTTATAGGGGCTCCTCTGTGGCTACATTCTATACTAGTGTTCAGTCCATCCCATGAAGCTGTAATCAGAAGAGCAAAATGATAAGCTATTGATATTGTATAAAAAATTCCAGGAAAGTGAAGTGAGGGCATGTAATTTCACTTAAGTGGAATTGTCCAAGAATAAATAAAAATAAACAACAAAACTGTGACTATATATTATCTTAAGTTACTTAAAAGTGTGAATAACATAAATGTTTACCTGTGCTGTAATTCACTTCCATTAGTCAACATTTCCCAAATGAGGAACTTTGCATAAACAGCATACAGAATGGCCATACACAGTGACTGTTGTAAGAAAATCTTTTCAGCAAATGACTCTATTAGAAAACAGGGAGGGTGGGGGCGGAGCCTAACTGCCGAGCCGGGTGGACGCAACTAGCCAGAGCTCCGGCAAAAAAGCGACTAAACTGGGGTATATACCGCTCGAACCGAGCCCATTCACAGCCAGGCCACTTATCAGAGGCTGGAGAGACAGCCGATGAACATTTTGAACCGCAACAAAAGTGTTAACTCAGACATCGGCAGCAGCACGAGCCGCAGCCTACCACACGTGTGCAGACGGGAGGCGGCCGACCCGCTGCTCAGGTACCTGGAGGCTTAACGCCCAGTGTAGATCCCACCAGAGACCATCCCCCCCCCCTGCCGGCGAGGGCAATCCCGGCACCCTTAATAACCCACAGCAAATATGGGGCGCAAAAAAAATAAAAGACATGCAGATAGAGAGGCAAGCACTGCAGGACATAAGGCTGTCCTTTGAGAGAACACCCCAGCACCCGAACATTACAATGAGCAAGATACCTCAGATGACTCCCCTGAAGAGGGGGAATCAAGTAATCCACCTCACCCAGCTGGAGTATACCTACGAGCTGACTCAGATGAAGATTCATCCCCATCCACAAAGGGAGACATAAAAAGGTTATTGGTGGACCTGAGAAAAGTGTGGAAGTCAGACCTCCAAGAAACACAAGCTGACATAAAAGCCCTGCAGCATAAAGTGTCAGCGGTCGAGGTCAGAGAACAGGCTTGAGACACTCAACTCAAGACAACTGCACAACAGGTCAAGCAACTACGCAAAAAGGTGACCACACTGGAGTCCCGGCACCGACGACGAAATGTACGTTTGAGAGGCATTCCTGAACTGGTATAGGGGGGGACATACTGCCATATGTCCAAAAGCTGAATACCTTAATGGGTGTTCAAAAAACTACAGACACATATCCCACGCTGGCAGCCGACTAGGATGGAAGCTTAGCAAGAGAGCTCCCGCGCATCCACGCTTAATCAAGCACCGGTAACAAGCATCGCAACCTTAAACTGCTACCTACATGTCCCACACGGGCCCTGGAG
Source organism: Pelobates fuscus (assembly GCF_036172605.1). Taxonomy (NCBI): domain Eukaryota; kingdom Metazoa; phylum Chordata; class Amphibia; order Anura; family Pelobatidae; genus Pelobates; species Pelobates fuscus. The sequence continues at coordinate 162,279,438 of NC_086324.1, forward strand.
CCACCCCACGCAGGAAAAAACGGGGGGAACAGCACGATTCATCCCCCACAGTAGCAGACATGTTCGCGGCCTCGAAATCCACACAGGCCGCACAAGATGGCCGCCGGACGGGCGCACGAGGCTCCCAGTCCCCTTCCGCAGAAACAGACAGGGGACAGCCAGGACAAAACAGCGATACTACCGCACAAATCCTGCAACAACTAGCAGAAGTAAAAAAGTACCTGGCGGGCGAAATCACGCGCAGCACGCTAGATATAAAGGCCGAAATCCCGGCCCTAGGCGCCCGCACCTCGGAGCTGGAGCAGCGCATGGAAGTGATGGTACAAGGCCATAACACGGTGATACAGCACTCCACATCCCTAAATCACCACCTCAGCGAGCTGGAAATGCAAGTAGAGGATCTCTCCAACCGCACAACACGGAACAACCTTCGCGTCAGGGGATGGCCAGAAGCACCACAAGAAGGCCCCCTTGCGCCCATTATGGAAGCGTACTTCAGCAATTTACTGCCAGACATACCGAAAGCCCAGTGGGCGATGGACCGGGCACACAGGGCTCTGCGTGCCCGGCACACGAACACAGATGTGCCCCGAGACATAATAATATGCTTCCACCATTACACCACTAAGGAGGCTCTCCTGAGACACAATAGAAACCATGAATTTACATACAAGGGCAAACCCATCTCCCTCTATCAGGATCTGGCCCCGAGCACGTTGCAGAGACGGCGGGATTGGAGGACGTTGACAGACCTCTTGCGGCAAGATGAAATGCGCTTCACCTGGGGCCACCCATTTAAAATTGTGGCCTTCAAAGCAGGAAGAACGATCGCATACTCACCGGGACGGGACCCGCGAAAATTCCTCCAGGACCTGGACGTCACACCACCACGGGATTTCGCCTTACCGGGACCTGCTCGACAAGCCCTCACACCTCTGCCAAGAGACTGGTACACGGTCACGGCGCAAGCTGACCGGGAGAACCGAAGCCTAAAGCTGAACTGCACGGCCCTATAGGGGCACCCACAATGATCAAAGCGGCATTATCTGCACGCAAGACAGCTAAGTTTCCAGAGGGGGACACTATACCAAGCCATACTTTACTTTTACTAGCTTTGTCACTAGCATCGAAGATATGATTAGCGTACTATTAGGGTGGGTGGGTGGAGGGGGGGTTAAGGCAGAATGACAGAATGCATAATACACAAGAGATAAGTGTCAGGATCGGGACAGGGATCCAACACGCAGGGTACAAAGAGTGGAAAGGTACGTATACCGGGCCTTAGAATGGCCGGACTAACGTACCGAGAGTGATAGAGAATAGTCAGAGACAAGCCGAGGTCGAGGGAACGAGAAGACAGATAAGCGAGAGACAAGCCGGGTCAAGGGATAACAGAGAAGCAGGGTAGTACAACAAGCCGAGTCAAAACCAAATAGAGCAAACTAGAATACCAGAGCACTGAGTGACTAGACAAGCTAGAACCACGACAGGGCAATGAGCTGAAGAGAGAAGCAAGCTTAAATACCCTGGCTCCGGATGGTAAGCACGCCTCTGACAAGTGCCGATTGGATATCGGACACTTGAGTGACAGATCGCTCGTGATAGCGTCATGACGTCACGTATTGAGCGTCCTGCTAGAAAAGGATGTAGATTCCTCGCGGCCGGTGTTTAAGTGGCTGGATGAACCGCGAGGAATGGAGGAAACAGCTCGCCTGGATGGATAAACCACCAAGTCTCTACCTCCCTTAGAGGTAGAGGCCTCAGGTACCCTGACAGTACCCCCCCTCTCAGATACGCCCACCGGGCGGAAGGAACCGGGGCGAGATGGGAAGCGAAGGTGAAATGCTCTGCGAAGGCGAGAAGCATGAACGTCCTCCTGAGGTACCCAACTCCTCTCCTCAGGACCATATCCCCTCCAGTTGACCAGATATTGCAATTTTCCCCTTGAAATTCTGGAATCAACGATGGAGCTTACCTCGTACTCCTCCCGACCCTCCACCTGAACAGGACGAGGCGAGGAGACCTTAGAGGAGAATTTGTTGCAAATAAGGGGTTTCAACAAGGAGACATGAAAAGAGTTAGGAATGCGTAAGGCAGGTGGCAGAGCAAGGCGATACGCAACCGGATTGATACGAGTGAGAACCCTGTAAGGGCCTATGTAGCGAGGAGCAAATTTCATAGATGGAACTTTTAGTCGAATATTCTTAGTACTTAACCATACCCTATCCCCAGGAACAAAAACAGGAGCCGCTCTTCTATGCTTGTCAGCGTGTTTCTTGAACAACGAGGAACTATGTAACAAAATTTGCCGAGTCTGATCCCATAATTTCTTCAGGTTGGCGACATGATCATCAACCGACGGTATCCCCTGAGAAGAGGAAACCGAAGGAAAAATCGAAGGATGAAAGCCATAGTTCATGAAGAAAGGGCTAGAGCGAGTTGAATCGCAAACAAGGTTATTGTGTGCGAACTCCGCCCAAGGAATCAGACCGACCCAATCGTCCTGGTGTTCGGAAACAAAGCAACGCAGATACTGTTCGATTTTTTGATTGGTACGTTCAGCAGCTCCGTTAGACTGAGGGTGATAGGCCGAGGAGAAGTTCAATTTGATGCCCATTTGAGAACAAAAGGATCTCCAGAAACGTGAGACAAATTGAGAGCCTCTATCAGAAACAATCTCTGAAGGAATCCCATGTAGGCGAAAAACCTCTTTTGCAAAAATCTCCGCCAATTCAGGAGAAGTCGGAAGTTTAGGTAATGGCACGAAATGGGCCATCTTAGTAAATCTATCCACCACCGTGAGAATAACAGTCTGTCTCTTGGAAGCAGGCAAATCAACGATAAAGTCTATGGATAAACAGGACCAAGGTTTCTCAGGAATGTCCAAGGGGTGTAACAGGCCACATGGAGATGCATGAGGTAGTTTAGTTTTGGCACAAGTTTCACAGGCTGCGACAAACTCCTCAATATCTTTTCGAAGTGAAGGCCACCAGAAATCCTTGGATATCAAAGAGTATGTCTTGCGAATACCAGGATGACCAGCTACTTTACTTTCGTGAAAACATTGTAAGAGCTCCAGTTGAAGTTCAGGAGGAACAAAGTTTCTTCCCTCAGGAGTGTTTCCGGGAGCTAGATGTTGTGACTTCAAGATCTGGTCAAGTAGCGGAGAATGAATTTTGAGACTGGTATTAGCAATAATATTGCATTTGGGTACAATGGAGGACATAAGTGGTTCAACTGAAGCAGAGGGCTCATATTGGCGAGATAGCGCATCGGCTTTAGAATTCTTTGACCCAGGTCTGTAAGTCAGAACGTAATTGAAATGGGTAAGAAACAACGACCAACGAGCCTGCCTGGAGGACAACCGCTTAGCCTCTCCGATATAAGACAAATTTTTGTGGTCAGTTAGAATGGTAACAGGATGTAATGTACCTTCCAATAAATGTCTCCACTCTTTCAAAGCCTTGATAACCGCTAGTAATTCTCTGTCACCAATGTCATATCTGCTTTCAGTACCGGTCAATTTTTTAGAAAAAAATCCACATGGATGTAATGGTTTATCAACCCCCAACCTTTGAGATAGAACAGCACCTAAACCAGTCTCTGATGCGTCTACCTCAAGCAGAAAAGGCAGAGAAGTGTCGGGGTGAACTAAAATTGGAGCGGAAGCGAAAAGCTCCTTGAGAGTTTTGAACGCAAGGAGAGCTTCAGTAGTCCAATTCTTAGTATCAGCCCCCTGTTTGGTCATATTAGTGATAGGTGCGATAATGGAAGAATAGCCCTTAATAAAGCGCCTGTAATAATTAGAAAAACCAATAAATCTCTGTATGGCTTTAAGACCTGTGGGTAAAGGCCACTCTAGAATGGATTGGAGCTTATCCGGATCCATCTTAAATCCTTCCCCAGAGATCACATAGCCGAGAAAGGTTACCTGGGTTTGATCAAAGCTACATTTCTCCAACTTGCAGTACAAGCCATGCTGGAGAAGCTTGTGCAAAACCCTCCTGACTTGCTTGTGATGAGTCTCAATCTCACTAGAATGAATGAGTATATCATCTAGGTATACAATGACGCAATCTTGCTGAAATTCCCTAAGAACCTCATTTATCAGATCCTGGAATACAGCTGGCGCATTGCATAACCCAAAAGGCATAACAGTATATTCATAGTGACCATATCGAGTATTGAATGCCGTCATCCACTCATGTCCCTGCTGGATTCTCACCAAGTTATATGCCCCTCTGAGGTCTAACTTGGTGAAAATTGTAGAGCCCTTCAAACGATCGAAGAGTTCGGTGATCAAGGGAATCGGGTAGGCATTTTTAATGGTTATCTTATTCAAGCCTCGATAATCAATACAAGGTCTCAAAGAACCATCTTTCTTTTTAACAAAAAAAAATCCAGCCCCGGCAGGGGAGGAGGACCTCCTGATGAATCCCTTGTCTAAATTCTCGTGAATATACTCCTCTAGAACTGAGTTCTCTTTTATAGATAATGGGTATACATGACCTCTGGGAGGCATGGTACCAGGGAGTAGGTTAATTTTGCAATCAAAGGACCTGTGTGGGGGTAAGGTATCGGCTTTCTTTTTGTCAAATACTGCCTTTAAATCTAGATACTGAGGCGGAATTTGTGTCTCTGTAGGATTGTCAGAGGTATTCGATGTATTAGTTAATCCGAGAGGTAAGACCTTCCGCAAGCATTTTTCTTGACAATTCTCTCCCCACGAAACTATCTCCCCTGACTCCCAATTAATAATAGGGTTGTGTCTCCTCAACCAGGAGTACCCCAGGACTATGGGAATAGACGGAGAAGAAATGAGCATTAAGGATATATCCTCTTTATGCAGGATGCCAACAGTTAAGTTAATCGGTATGGTCTCATGGAAAATAACAGGCTCAAGTAACGGTCTACCATCGATGGCTTCGACAGCCAGTGGTGTCTTTTAACTGGGATGGGATAGCATGCTTGGCAACAAAACCCTGATCTATAAAGCTCTCAGCAGCTCCAGAATCGATTAGTGCCATAGTCTTTACTACTCCCTTCTCCCACCTCAAATAAACGGGTAACAGAAGCCTGAACTCTTTGTAATTGTGAATAGAGGACAAAGTAGAAACACCCAAGGCCTGTCCTCTAGAGAAACTTAGGTGCGAGCGTTTCCCGAACGATTAGGACAATTTAGGCGTAAATGTCCTCTGACTCCACAATACATACATAAACCCTCCCTCCTTCTGTACTGTCTCTCTCTCTCTGTGAGATGAGTACTGCCTATCTGCATAGGTTCAGAAATACGTAAGTCCTCGAACTCAGAATTTTGAAAGGTAGGCGCTAGTTTAAAGGAGGGTCTACGGGTGCTATCTCGAGTGTTCTGCCTCTCTCTTATGCGTTCATCAATACGAGATATAAAAGAAATTAAATCCTCCAAATTCTCAGGGAGTTCTCTAGTAGCGACTTCGTCAAGAATTACATCTGATAACCCATTCAGAAACACATCTATATAAGCCTGTTCGTTCCACTTAACTTCTGCCGCCAAGGACCTGAACTCTAGTGCATAGTCCACAAGTGTTCGATTGTCCTGTCTAAGGCGCAACAGTAATCTAGCTGCATTGACCTTTCTACCAGGAGGGTCAAAAGTTCTTCTAAACGCAGCTACAAAGGCATTATAATTATAGACTAGTGGATTATCATTCTCCCATAAAGGATTGGCCCATCTCAGAGCTTTCTCAATGAGTAAAGTAATAACAAATCCAATCTTCGCTCTATCTGTAGGATAAGAGCGGGGTTGTAATTCGAAATGGATGCTAATCTGGTTCAGAAAACCACGGCACTTCTCCGGTGACCCGCCATAACGTACTGGTGGGGTAATACGGGAAGAAGCACCTACAGTGGCTACCTCTAGACCTGAGACTGCAGGAGAAATAGAAGGAGTACGTGTCTCCTCAGGTGGGTTACTAGCACGAGACAAAAGTGCCTGTAGTGCTAGGGCCATCTGATCCATCCTATGCTCCATGGCGTCAAACCTGGGATCAGAAGAACCAAGCTGACTGTTTGTACCTGCAGGATCCATTGGCCCTGTCGTAATGTCAGGATCGGGACAGGGATCCAACACGCAGGGTACAAAGAGTGGAAAGGTACGTATACCGGGCCTTAGAATGGCCGGACTAACGTACCGAGAGTGATAGAGAATAGTCAGAGACAAGCCGAGGTCGAGGGAACGAGAAGACAGATAAGCGAGAGACAAGCCGGGTCAAGGGATAACAGAGAAGCAGGGTAGTACAACAAGCCGAGTCAAAACCAAATAGAGCAAACTAGAATACCAGAGCACTGAGTGACTAGACAAGCTAGAACCACGACAGGGCAATGAGCTGAAGAGAGAAGCAAGCTTAAATACCCTGGCTCCGGATGGTAAGCACGCCTCTGACAAGTGCCGATTGGATATCGGACACTTGAGTGACAGATCGCTCGTGATAGCGTCATGACGTCACGTATTGAGCGTCCTGCTAGAAAAGGATGTAGATTCCTCGCGGCCGGTGTTTAAGTGGCTGGATGAACCGCGAGGAACGGAGGAAACAGCTCGCCTGGATGGATAAACCACCAAGTCTCTACCTCCCTTAGAGGTAGAGGCCTCAGGTACCCTGACAATAAGTTGGAGCAGAAGCACTGCAGCAAGTTGGGCCCCGGGGGGCTAAACACACAAGGGGGACGTACAGATCTTGATATCACACAGTTGACGTGCACAAGGCACAGGACAGACCCACACTTTCTAGACGGGGCAGGGGAGACATGCCTGCCACAAGATAGAGGGGAAGGACGACACGGACGGCACTATAAAAGATAATACCCCCCAAGGTGGGCCGGGGGGGAAAGGGGGTGGGAGAAAAAAAAAAGGACATACCCCAATCCCCACTGCCTGCAAGACAGGAGACCCCTGGCAACGCCACAAAAGCAACGAAGGCACTTACGCACTGCAGACGAGGGGCCTTAGCTCTGACCCAACGTACCCGCTGACATCACTGTAGGGACCACCCATAACTACCCTAAATCTTACCGTAGCATTCACAGCTCAGACAGGACCGGGGTGTACCCCATAGCGAAGACTCAGCAACACACGGAGTAACAGGAACCCGGGGTAGACACTGCAGTATAGCGGTAAGGGTGCAAATACTGTGCACGGGGGTGCAGGCAAAATTTTTATTGTTCCACTGAAACACCCCAGAGTGCGGGCTATAACACAAAGCTGGTTGCCCACCACACCATGGTGGAAAGGCGCAGGGAGATCATCAACTCCGAGAGGTGACCTTTTACACACCACTCGGGATGGGTGAACACCCCCACTTTAATCTGGCACAGGTTAAGACCAGATTGTTATCATATGTTTATTTTACATGTTTATATGTATGTTTCTTGATAATGTTCCTTGACACTCAACTTCTCTTCCTTTCTCTTACACTATTGATATAGATTATTTTAAAATAAACAAATATGTTTAAATGTCTGTTCCTGTCCAAATCTGAGATGATTAAATTGCGTATACGCAGAAGTAAATTCACACTGACACACGGAGTTCAGGTTAAAAGCACTTCGAGAAAATGTAATGGCATCTGGTTAAAAGCGGGCTCGCAGACCCTTATAAGAGCAATATTACATCATCATTGAATATCAAGATAACAACAAATAAACATCATTAATTGGATTAGGTGTTAAGTGGCTATGTCAATGTCCACCCATCAATATTATTAATTGGCTCAAGTACTAAGTGGCTGGCTAAGTGTCCTCCCACCGAGAGGTGGCGTCATCTTGGACACGGGTGTGGACAGTTGGCTCAGGCGCCATCTTACTCAGCACGAGGCTTTACTCGATGGGAGGGGGGCTTGGGGCGTCATTTTGGGTAGTTAGTGATGTCAGACTCGGGGTCAGGTTCAGGGCCTTTTTTATGAAAGAACATTTCATTAGAGCAGTTTCTCATGGGCTAGCTATGATATACTTTGTTTCATGTTACAGGAACTTGATAATTCCAGTGTTAGTCATATCCTTCTAGAAAATACATACAATACATTCTCTTTCCAATATTCTAAATGCTGTTAGGAAAATCTGTCATATAATGAAGTTAAATGGAGTTAGTGCAAAAATTTAATAAAGGTTTAATAAAGGTTTTTAATAATTCTACATCACTATCTCTTAAGACAAGTACTGATCTCCAATCCAATCTCTCTGCCTGGATGCCGCCCGCGTCACCGGTGGGGGTTCCCACAACCGACCACACGCACAATGCGTTCTGCGGTTCCCAGAGGACCAGGGATCCCGCAACATCAATTGTACTGCTTGCACCTCCTCATGGCTCTCAAGGTACTATCATTTAATGTCAAGGGTCTCAACTCCCCTAATAAGCGAAGATTACTGGTAAGGGACCTAAAGACCAAGAAAATAGATATTTCACTGATACAGGAGACACATCTCCCCAGGTCGGCACCCACCAGACTGACAGAACCTACACGACCGTACACGAAGCACGCTCACAACATAAGCGAGCAGGAGTGGCGATCCTCCTACATAAAAATTGCCCACTGCACATCACTACCATTCAAGCTGACCCAGAGGGGAGATTCATATACATAGGAGGCACCCTCTACACCACAAAAGTGCATATCATCAATGTGTATGCACCCAACGAACCGGACCAACTGTTCTGGGCGAGCCTAGAGATGTTGGTGGCTGGGGCTGGGGGGGGGGGGTCCTCCTTGTTGGAGGCGACTTTAATGCAGTACCAAGCCCTGCAGCTGATAGAAGCCCAAAACCAGGCACCGTGAGATCACAGGGCAGAGGGAGCCAAGACAAGCTATTACACACATTCTTGACACACACAGGCCTACTAGACGCCTGGCGGCTGCAGCACCCAACCACCTCCGACTACACATTTAACTCCGCACCATACAACACCTACTCCAGAATAGATAACATGTTTCTCAATGGGGCAGGGATGGCCAAAGTCCTTCACACGGACATTAACAGCATCACATGGTCAGATCATGCGGACATAACACTCACCCTAGGCAACTTATGCTATAAATCCAACTGGTCGTGGAAACTCAATACTAGCCTCTTGAGGGACGACAAAACACAAGTAACAACCCGACAAGCTATCACAGAATACTTTGAGCTTAACGCGACTCCCGAAGCTAACCCCACCACGGTAGGCAGCACATAAAGCAGTCTTACGCGTCCATTTTATAAATCTAGCCACTCAGAAAAAGTGAGCTAAAACTAAACAGCTCAGCCCTACGTAAAAAGGAGCAACAACACAAAACCAATCCGACTGACTTGAACCTCAGGGAACTCAACACCCTCAGACACTCTATCAGGGATATCACTTTGGAGGCGGTATCGCGCTCCATACTGTGGTCGAAACAACTTTTTTACGAAAAGGCGAATAAAACAGATACACTCTTAGCCAGGGTGCTTCGCCCGAGGCCGCAAGGCAAAACCATAACGAAAATGCGCACAACAGCAAACACACTAGTTAAGACGCCTGATACTATTAATGAAGTGTTTACATCATATTTCTCAGACCTATACAATCACTCCCCCCACCTCCAAGCCACTAACACGACTTATATGATGGGCATACACCAATTTCTCTCCGAACTTAACATTCAAAAAGTGAGCGGGGCAGAAGCAGACACACTACGAGACCCGATCACACAAATCGAGGTAGAATCAGGCATAGCATCCCTGAAAGGCAATAAGGCACCAGGACCTGACGGATACTACATCAGTTATTATAAACAATTTAAAGATGTGTTAGCCCCTCCCCTCACAATCCTCAGTAACCACTTTATGCAGGGCGGGACGCCCGACAGAGATATGGCAACGGCAAACGTTGTATTCCTACCAAAACCCGGAAAAGACGACACACTAGCCCCTAGCTACAGGCCAATATCACTTATCAACACCGACCTCAAGATATTTGCTAAAATCTTAGCATCCAGACTCACCCCCCTACTCCCGCGCCAGATCCACCCGGACCAGGTGGGCTTTATGCCCGGACGCCAATTATATGAAAAAACATGGCGAGGGGTTAGCACAGTATGGTACATGGGGAAATCCAAGGCGCCTTCTCTGGCACTCTCACTGGATGCGGAGAAGGCGTTTGACAGGGTGCTATGGCCTTACCTATTCAAACTACTCATTTTTCAGGGGTTCCCAGAGACCTTTGTGGCAGCGATACAAGCACACATATACCGACCTGAGGGCACAAATACTCATCACAGGGGCACATAAAACACCCTTTACCCTGGGAAAGGGCACCAGACAGGGTTGTCCTCTGTCCCCCTTACTATTCGCCTTAACCTTAGAGCCACTGCTACAAGCTATTCGGCAACACCCGCACATCAAAGGCATTGAGATTGGGGGCACACCATTCACAGTCTCTGCATACGCCGATGATGACATGCTGACGCTCAGGGAACCAATGAACTCACTCCACCATTTAACGCTCGTACTAGAGCGATTCGGGAATATAGCAGGGTACAAAATCAACTACTCCAAATCAGTAGCAATGCCCTTCCATCTGGAGCCCCCAGACGTAGCACACATACACAGCAAATATCACTTAAAGATTGCCACCGAAGAATTTATGTACTTTGGAGTCCGCCTAACAGCAAATACATCCTCCCTATTCGCCCGCAACTACCCGCCCCTGCTCCAGCCGCTCCTCGCGGAACTGGAGCAGTGGACAGACAGGCCTATTTCCTGGCTGGGGCGGGTAAACTCTAAAAATGAATGTGCTACCGAGGCTCTTATTCCTCTTTCAGGCACTCCCGATACGAGTTACCCGGGGGAACCTGACAGGCATAGAACGGAAGAGCGACTCCTTCATCTGGCACAACAAACGCCCAAGAATAGCACGCACCCTCATGTACAGACCAAAACCCAGGGGGGGATTGGGACTGCCTAATATCTACGCCTACTACTTAGCGGCACAGCTGACTCAGGTCATACAATGGAAAACACCCCCAGACAGGAGACGATGGGTAGATCTGGAGTCGCTGATGACGGGTCAAGACCTCCCACAGTTTTTCATATGGGCACCTAGAACACAAAGAGCCATACTACGAACCACGAATCCGGCCATACTCAACTCCATACAGATATGGGACCAAACCAAGACGAAATACGCCCTCAGCCCCCATGTGTCCCCCATGGCGCCGGTCCTTAGAAATAGGGCATTTCCCCCAGGAATGAGGGCTCGGGACTACAAGGGGATAGAGGCCACAGGGCTCCAAAGATACGTCCACCTATTTGTGAACCAAAACGTAGTCACATACGAACACCTAAGCACCAAAGCCACCTTACGAACAAGAGACTACTTCAGGTACGTACAAATCCGAGACTTCACGCAAAAGCCCGAAGTGCAGAAGGCGGTGTCAGGGTCTTACCTGAGTTGGGAGTCTGTAGCGCACATATGTCGCTCACCCTTGCAGATAGCCACAGGCCGAGGTGGTCAGGTAAGAATTCACCTGGCCTGTGGGTCTGTGCACGGGGGCTGTGCAGGATGCAGTACCAAATTCGCAGGACAGGCAAGGGCAGAACCAGCAGGATAGTCGAGGGATAGCCGAGGTCAAAGGATGCCAGAGGTTAGAATAAACGTAGTCACAAGCCGAGGTCAAATATACGAAGCAGAATAAACAGGAACACTGGTACGACACAGGAACACAGATCAAAGACTTGACAATGAGTGCAGGGCGAGGCTGGGTTTAAATACCCTGCTAATGAAGATCAGAGTCAGGTGAGAAGCAGACAAGTCAAGGTGCAGCCCCCGGTGTAGTAGCCAAGCCAGGATGAACAAGACCGGAATCAGAAGTCTCTGGTAAAGCTGCTGTGGCTCAGAGGCAGAGAGCAGGACTGGGATAGATAAGTACCCCGGTTCAAGTCCCCTGTTGGGAATTCCAGGAGCGACCACGTCTGGCCGTCTGTCTCACAGGTGAGTACCCTGACAGGCGGTCCCCACGCCACTAACCTTTTTCGAAAAATTATGTTATAATGAGACTACACAAACTAAACTTATCACATTACTGTACAACCACCTCAACGGGGCTCCAGACATGGAGGGCACACTACGATACACTGACCAGTGGGAAGCCGACCTGGGGGAGGTACTAGAGGGAACGGAGTGGCAAGACATATGGGAAGCATGCACCAAAACCACAATGTGTGTAACACTCCAAGAACAGTCTTATAAAACGCTATTCCGATGGTTCATGACTCCAGTAAAACAGAAACACATGGGATTGAGCCCCACAGACGACTGCTGGCATGGGTGTGGGGGGCGAGGCACATATATACACATGTGGTGGGAGTGCCCGGGGGTCGCGGCATACTGGTGCAGCATCGTAGAGCTCAGCTCACAAATCATACAAAAACGACTGGCACTAGACCCATGGGCGTGCCTACTATCAAGACCCACAGAGGGCCTCCCCAGACACGAACAAAGGCTTCTCAACATGCTCTATTTAGCGGCCCATAGGGCCCTAGCACAACAGTGGTCATGCCCAGACCTCCCGCAGATATCTCTGGTCAAGACAAAAATGCGAGACAACTACATAATGGATAGATTAACCGTCCAGGTGCGAAACACTATGACCAAGTTCCAGAAGGTATGGGATCTATGGGAGCAGTACGACACTTAGAATCATAACCCGGGGCATGGGGCGGCATCCACGCGTTCCACAACAGTGGCAATAATTGTGATTCACCCAATGCCAAATATCACACCAGAACCCGGACAAGTGGTAGCGGCACCACTACAGGACGGGTATATGGTCAAACCTAGAACAAGGAGCGCAGTCTGAGGAGACTGGCGACCTCTGTCTCTAGTCCCTCAGGAGACCATCTCAATATGATACCTATATACATCTACTTGTCTCTAACTATCTATCTTTCCTTCCTACCTATTTATTGAATGCAAGCACTCTAGACTTGCAAGCCGGCAGGAGGAGTGTCAGGCTAAAATAGGCTTACGATCAGCAGACAACAGGGGGGAGTGTGAGAACCGTCATATACCCCAAGGGGACTAAGACCGAAACTCTACTCCCTAAGCCTACTCCTCCACACTACTACCACTGTATATAGTTACTTTTGCTTGCCAACATAACAGAAAATATCTGACGGAGACACCCACAGAGAGCACAATGTATGTAACAGTTCTAAACTAACCACTGCAATTTGCATTCTGTAAAACACTGTATGACACTGCGCTGTCACTTGCATACATATGCCTGCATATTTGTATATCGACTTCTTCGTCAGACCACAAACAAAGAATTTAAAAAAAAAAAAAAAAAAAAAAGCTACACACACCACATGCATCCTGGCTGCTTTTCGGACGCACCAAGAGACGTTATTGTAACAACCAGAGACATTGTGGTGCGGTCTGCCATCCTGAATAAATCCAGAACAATGGGTCAGGTACATTTTGAGGGTCATACTCTATCCATCTACAGTGACCTCCCATTCCCTGTCCTTGCAGAAAGAAGGCAGCTGGCGCCGGTGGCTAAGAGGCTGCGAGATTGCTCAGTCAAATATTGCTGGAATGCAGAAGGCTCCCTGGCCATCACACAAGGCACGGAAACACTCACTGTGACAGCCTCGGATAACCCAGAGACATTCTATATTAAACTGGGCCTATCAGCCGCCAGCGCATCGGAGGAGGCAAACAGGGCGGATACACCACACTAGAAAAGGGCCACAGCGGAGCAGCTTGGCTAAGAGACACGTACCTAACGCCAGGGACAGTTCGGACACGCCATAGCGGTTACTACTAGACTGACTATATGCTATTTCTGTTGCCCTTGGTGTTATATACGCAGTTGCCATTCACTTATATGGTCTATCGCTACACTCAACTTATAGACAAATACTGTTGTTTTTGACCAATGCCTTCCATTTGTCTTTTGTCTCTATTCTTTTATCTCTCCCTGTTATAACTGTGTTTGCTGAACCATATTGAACCTTACAATACTCTCTAATTTTTTATTCCTCACATATAATGGCACAGATGTCTACATATGTATAATTCTAATAAAATACAAATTAAAAAAAAGAAAACAGGGAGGGTCATTATACATGGATTATTTAAATGGAAGATGTTAGCAAAAGTACAATACCATAAACCTGCCACTTGCTGTGGTTCTTTCTCCTAAAGGTATATGGGAGCTAGAATCAGTTAAAAGCTGTATGCCCAATATTTGAATATTCGGGGGCGGGGCCGGGCCGCCGAGCTGAGCGGTCGCAGGACAGCTCAGGGCGGGGCCGGGCCGCCGAGCTGAGCGGTCGCAGGACAGCTCAGCTCCTGCACATAGGGCCACAAATAGCCCACAAATAGCCAACAAAGCGCACTTATAAGGGGAAATCCCGGCAACTACTTACCTGCGACCCTCGATGTAACCGGGCTGCCGAGCCGAGGAGAGGCTTGCTCCAGCAGTTCTAGTCCCTCGGAGGATGGGGCCCGCTGCACCAGGCGAGACCTATGCTGGCGGTGAGTGAAGCGGACGGCCGCCGCAACACTATCCCGTCCGACGGAGCCCGACCCGCGTGAAGAGCCGGCGGACCCGGTCCTGCTTCCCCCCCACCGGACCGGGGGGTGATCCCGGTCCAAACCAAACCAAGCCAGAGTCCTCTACCCTCGGAGACACGGATAACGGGTAACCCGCGACCAGCACACAAGATGGCGGTGGCCATGCGAGCACAGCAAGCTACCTCGAGCACAGGCCGACCAACAGCCTTCCTGTATTCCTGCATGAGGGGTAATGCCACACGGGGTCCCACACACGCAGAGATGCCCCTGACTTATGTCGCCCTCCAACTACCACACCTACGCATGCCACCGTCTAGAGGCCCGCTCACTCTTCTTCTGAGCCGGGCGCTCACAGGGGAGGAATTTTCCCCCCACAGCCTGCCATACACCCAGGGAGAAGCCGGGGAAACTCCTGCTGTTTCGGCACTGATACCTTTAGCCGAACAACTGACCGACTACTGTACCGACCCGGCGGAACCCTGGGCCCACGGACCTGGTGATGGGCCCAATGGCAAAAGGCAAGAGCACCTACACAGGCCTCAGGCCGAAGACCGACCACCGGCGGATTCGGGGCGCACATCAGCGGACTGACACCTAAGACCTACAAGCCAGGATGGGACTGTTCTACAAGCCAAATGGGACTGTTCTGTGGACTAGTAATACCTGTTCTCTCTACGTCCCCCTGCGGGAACTCTCACCAATTCACACTTTGGTTGACCAGTTATGCCACCCCTCACCGATTCTGGATGGGCTACCATAAAGAAGCCTGCTACCACTCTTGTCTCCCTGCTTACCGCATGGTATAATGTTATCTGGGCTGCAGAGATGCTTTTGCCAGCTAGCTTAACGTGATCTTCCATATAAACGTGTCTTTAATCTGCATGTAACCTATGGTGTAGTTTTACCGTGTTTTCCAGTAGCCAACACTGCAGAATCTTATGTGCCCTACCATACCTTTTACTGTAATACTCATAGTGTGACATCATTACTTACAATAGCAACCGTAGTAAAGCATGTACACCCATCTAAAGCGAGGACACTCAACGTAAATGTTAAATTAATGCTCTTAACCGATTGATATTCATTTGTATTAACTAAAAAAAAAAAAGTGCTCTGTTCATCTATTACCCTATGTAACAAATGTCTTGAAACCTACGTATGGAATGCCGTTGGGGTACCATATGTAAGCACGTAACTACTATAAGCACTGCAAAAATAAAGATTTACAAAAAAATAAAAAATATTTGAATATTCCTGTGGTTGAAGGGACACTATTGTCCCAAATATATATATTTTTTTTTTCCTGACTATAAGTTCCCTGGCATTACAGTGACTTCAGTGGTCCTTTAAATGGGTTAATAGCAACAGATTATTTAGATCCCAAGATATACTTGGAATGAAGAAAAACAAAATTTAGCGGGAGGTTTAAGTGCCATGCTGAGTGGTTGCATATTGCCTGAGCTCCAGGAGACCTGCTCGCATATCGCATGAGCTAGAGGCAACCTTTCCTGGTGAAACACTTTTCTACAGTTAATATTATTATTCTTTAAAATCTAACACAACAGGAATATACACAAAACTTACAAGTAATTGCAAGTTTTAGGTCAAAACAACCTAGATCAGTCAGTAGCTTGTAGCAGCTACAAGTTACCACCAGGCTTACAACCTTGTTGCTAATTTTTGTAACCTTTCTTAATAAACAGTTGCCGCTACAGGTACCAACCAGCGATTTGCTTGTAAAGCACAAAAACAACACTTCACCATGCACACTTCACCCTGTGTGGCAAGTAGCGCCAGGCAAGTAGTGGCTGGCCAGGAAAAAATGGCAACAGGGATGGGACAAGATTTTTTTGCTTCAACAGGATGTGTAGAGATTTAACTGTCATCATTCTCCTCCCACCAGGCTAGAGACTTGGATTAATGGCAGAAAGTAATGAGTAACAAGTCGGAAATCAGTCACTAAATAGAAGGTAGCAGCTCTTTTAGTGAATAATGGGAGATAGTAGCCGCAACTTAGTGACTGGCTTTCAGAAGGGACAGCTGGTAACTACCAGTCAGTAAACCGAATTCTAAAAGTAGTGAAAGGTACGGTTATGAGAAGCATCTAGTCTCTAAAAAGTAGCAGCAACAGATTGTAAACAAGACCCAAGTTGAAAAAATAGCCAGGATGCAGAATTCATTCAGAAAATCTAAATTTTCCAATGTGTTTACTGGTTCTCTAGTAGCATGTCAATTCTCCATAATGCACAGTTTAGTGAATACAACACTGTAATTTGGATGACATGGGTTCCTTTAAGTGTAAAAGCAGAATATTACCTCTGGACTGGCTTAGTTATTAATATATATAATTTTGTTTGCCATACTAGTAAGAATGCCTGAAATCACGGTCTTGATATATACCTGCAAAATTAACAATTCTACATTGCACTGTGCACCAGCTGATCATCAACATTAACCCCTTAAGTACCAAACTTCTGGAATAAAAGGGAATCATGACATGTCACACATGTCATGTGTCCTTAAGGGGTTAAATGGATGTTAAAACAAGATACCTGTTCATCAACTCATTTGCAAATAATTTTCCAAGTACAAGGTGTATATTAAACTTTGTCCCCTGTCTAAAGTACTGCTGTCATCTTTAGACATAAGCTTTGCTTTTTATGGTGACCTTCTTAGGAGTTTTATCTTACTGATGACAGATAGAGCTACACAGCATTGCAAACGAACAGGAGGGACACAAGCCAATCATGTCATGCTCACCTGCTAAGTACACCACATTATCCAGTGTAAGCATTACATTACCCTGTGTTTCCTTTGCATTCTGCGTCAGAAAAGGAAGTGAGCTCAGTGAGCATCTGTAAATGGCAGTGTGGTCTGGACAAGGGCAAGTAAGCATGAGAAGAGTGGGCCACACAGGATGACAACATACGCTGGCAATAGATTCAAGCAGAGATCCGATACCTTCCTGGCAGAGATACAATTATTCTAACCAGCATCATATTTAATGGGAAGCATGGATTTCTTTTCTTACTTCTTCTGGGTTAGATAGTAATTTAAGTATGTCAGTAGAAGTATAATATGCCATTGATTTACTCCATTGTGTGACCAAGGGACTAAAACTGGATTTCATGAACCAGTAATGTTGCAATATATTATATTTAATTTAAATAATAATGTGGATATGGGGGAGTAACACTGTGTTCATGCACAGGTGCCCTAAAGCAGAGAAGTACAGCTCTACTAACAAGACAATTAAACCAATGTAATCTTGGTTGGAACACTTTAATACATATTAATGACATCAGCATGATGGTCTATCCTCTAAATGCTCCCAGGTTAGATGTAGAACATTATAATTTCAAGTATGTACGGAGATAACATTTTTAGCTCAACTCAGTGACTTGCCACCCTTTTCCAGGGAGACACCAAAACGTGTCTCATGACAACGGTGCCAATATGTTTTGTGGATTTGTCCTGATTTGCAAATGGTGTCATGGCTTCCCTCTTCTTCCCTGGTGTGCTATTGCTTTGAGAATACTAGAGCATCATAGGCACAGCTAATGTGCAAACATTCTGTACATACTCATGTTTACTATTTTGTGTGTATTCACTTGAGTAATCACACAGCTTGTTAATAAGCCCAAAGTAGAGGCCAGATCACCTCACATCTTGCTGAATTTTAGAAAGTAGAGGCCCCCCTCAGCACCTGACACCTCCCATATTCCATGGTTAGCTGACAGCTGGATCCACAATCAGTTGAAGCAGATAGTCAGTGTGATCTAGGCACTGTCCACTGCCACAGTCTAACCAAAGTGATGCTAAAAATACAAATAAAAGTTTAATTTATTAACCCATTAAGGTGCTCAATCCTCTTTGGCTATTCATATGTTAAACATATTTGCTTGTAGTTATATTTTTTTATGGCTATCTGATTTTTACCAGTACTAATTAAGATTAGTTACAAATGTGTTCGATTGTACAGCACTGATGAATGTGATGAAACACTTATTTTTCACCAAGCCAAGAGTTTGTGCAGAATTGACAAGGGAATTGTAAATTTTAGGCAAAAACAGCTGAGCTGGAATTTAGTTCCACATTGGATATAATGGGCAACAATTAGCAGTTCCTTTTATAATTATCCACAATAAAAGTTTAGTGGCTAACCTCCATTTATAGTAAGTGATAAAAGAGACCCCAAGCACAACTGTTTGACATGCGTCACAAAGCTCAACACAGAATTGCAACTAAGTTTTCTATACATATAGTTCTTACTGCATAAATAGGGGGGGGAAAGGTTTTGTTCATTACCCCATATCCAATACATTGGATGAGATGGGCTGCTATCAATCCATAGAGGACTGCAGAATTCTGAACACTAACTTTAATTAGGTTTCAACAAATAGTTCTACTAGGCAGGGTTTAGACTAAAATTGCATGAGATGCTGTAGTTCAAGTAACTGGGATTCCATTACAACTCAAGATCCATAGCATTGTATAACAAAATTTCAAAGAAGCAAATGCAGACTCCCAAAATAAGCAGTTTACAAATCCTCGGGATAAATGGGACTCCTGGTATGGTTAACTGAGTAACAGGGACATTCAAACACTTTTCACACTTAAATGTGGGTGGCTTCCCCCCCCCCCCCCCCCCCCGTTTCCTCTTCCCCCTTTGACACACTCCAAGTATCTTTCCCTCCCGTTTTTCTTTCCAGTCCCCCGGATTTTTCAGAATTCCCATTCTCATCTGTCTGTGAGCATCTAAGAAACATCACTTTCAACTAAGCCCTCACCTCCTGCCCCTCCCTCTAATTACAGATGCAGAAGGCACATAATTCCCAATTGTACCCCTACAAACACAAGATGGAAGGGTTAGTGTGTGTGCTCCTGTGTGAGGCAGATCCTTCAGTTTCAAACCACAAAGAGAAGGGGGGCTGCCCAGGATAAGTAGAGAGCGAGAGAGAAGTATATATAATTAGGACAATGGATCTCTGTTAAGAAGTGAAGATATTTTCATTGGTGAGGGGGAAGGCACACTGGTCTTTTGACCTCTTTGGTCTGAAGCAGGTGCACTGGTATCCTTACACTTACGTTAGCAGAAGGGTCATAGGGTCTCATTGCTTCTCTGAGTTAGTTAAAACACAAGTTCCCCTTGTCCTCTTTACCTAAATGGTGAAGTTCGGGTAACAGACATGATGCTATTAGATCTCCAGGGAAGAGGCCCCTGTTTTGTTTCTAGACACAAGAAAAAAAATTTAAAAAAACTATTCTACAAATATAGGTAAAAGGCAGTCAGGAGAGGTTTTTTTTTTTTTTTTTTTTAAATTCTTTATTTATGTGTGCTTGGTTTAGCATGTTAACAGAATCATATGGAAACAGTGGCATGACAATTTTGAATGGAACAATGAAATAGCGTTAACATTGATGACAAGGTTGTAAGCACATTTTCATATAACAAGCAAGTTGGGTGACATACCCGGGGTCGACAAGGTTGTGACAGGCATGGTGACATGTACATTATTCCCCTGATATACTACAAGTGTGAGAGTGGGAGAGGTTTTTTTTGTATACCATACAATAGGTGAAACCTTTTTAAAGCTCTCCAGAATAGGTTATAAGGGTACAGCTTGTAAACCTTTATTAGTTCCTTGAAAAAAAATTATTTCACATGGTTTCTACAGAGTTCAGGATCAATAAAGTAAAACGCTGCAACATGTTCGTTTTCCATGAGACCACATATCCATGCACCTTTTCACAATTTTTTTTAGACCAGTGACTAAGTGCTACAACTGTGTGTAGTGTTGCCAGATCCAACATGTATTTATGGACTAAATGTCACTTATAAATGTTAAGAGTCAGCACTTGACAAATGCTGACATGTAGCATGCAGCATTCAAGTCCTGCAGGCAGAAAATCAAGTCATAAATGAGAAACTCTTTAGCACATGAATTCTACGTATTGCAACATTCTGATGTGCAGTCCATCAACATGAATAAGTGATGCATGTCTAGAAAAATATAGTGGATATGGAAACCCCAGCTAAGCTGTGCTGCCATGTGTGACCACGCAGGTTGTACACTCTGTAAAAGCCAGCAATTGTAGATGGCAATTCAATCACAAAGGTCCATGCCACTTTACACAGAAAGTCCTGTTGTTGCCTAATCACAAATTTGCTTTCAATCCTGCCATCAATCCTCACTTGGAGCTCAAAACACCTCAATATGTCTCTGAGAGAGGCCAATAGAATATTTGAAAATTGTCTCATGTAAACATTGTATTCTTGTAAAATTAAAGCTCTTGAGTTTCTGCCCAGGACACACAAACCTTCAGGCACTGTTCTGGAAATATAACCCTTCAGAGCTAGGATGTGTTGCTCTTTTTTCTGGCATTCATAGAGTTACTTTAGTAATTTTACACAAATGTGCATTTATTTTCTACTAAAAGCATATGGGCAAACAGGATTTCCTCTGTGTATATATTTTTTTGGGGGGTGAGGGGATAGAAGTGGGTTTATTCAAAAAGGATTATTTAGATGAATAAAAAAAGATTTACATTTAAAGTAATTTGTCTTCATAAGAAACATAGCTCATGATGACATAGGACTAATACATACTAATTGCCTTGGATGGCAATGAGAGGATGGCAAGCAGCATCCATGGAGATTCAACATAATTTTCTTGTGAGAACACACTAGAAGCATTCTTTTTCTTCTACCCACATTCTCACAAAACCCAAATTATGCTAGATGTCTATGGAGGCTGTTCAGTTAATGTATCAAACTGCACTGAGAATGAGGAAAAGCATGAGTGCATGGATCTGTCATTTTCGAGATCACAGTTAGGAAGGATAAATGACGGTCAAAGAGGCGACTGTTGTAAGTGAAGGAGCATTTAGAAGACTTTACAGAATATTAGGGATTAATTAATACAGT
The DNA here is from genome assembly GCF_036172605.1 of Pelobates fuscus. Classification (NCBI taxonomy): domain Eukaryota; kingdom Metazoa; phylum Chordata; class Amphibia; order Anura; family Pelobatidae; genus Pelobates; species Pelobates fuscus. The sequence continues at coordinate 162,300,938 of NC_086324.1, forward strand.
CAATGTGGCACTCTAAGCAACATAAACTATATATAGCTCACTGTAGTACATACACCCTGTTCCAAATTATGCAAATTATATTTTTCTCATTTACCTAAATAATTGATGTAAATAACAGTCAGCATAATTCTCATGTTATCAACTATTAAGAGTACAATTCCAATTTTATTGAACAAACCTCCTAATGATAACAGTATTTTTTAAACATAAAAAACTTACAATGCACTGTTCCAAATTATTATGCACAGTAAGTTTCAAAACACTTTATAGGTTGTAAAGAACTGGAAATTGTCATTTGTTGTGTTTGCAGCATATTTACTGAAATCAAAAGCTATTTCAATCAAACTTATAACAACATTTTAACTTTTTAAACATTTTAACAGGTCACACTGCATTTTAACATAGGACCCCTTATTTGATAGCAGCTTCACAAGTCTGGCATCCATTGAACTTGTGAGTTTTTGGACAGTTTCTGCTTGAATTTGTTTGCAAGATGTCAGAATAGCCTCCCAGAGCTGCTGTTTGGATGTAAACTGCCTCCCACCCTCATAGATTTTTTGCTTGAGGATGCTCAAAAGGTTCTCAATAGGATTGAGGTCAGGGGAGGATGGAGGCCACACCATGACTTTCTCTCCTTTTATCCCCATAGCAGCCATTGATGCAGAGGTATTCTTTGCAGCATGAGATGGTGCATTGTCATGCATGAAGATGATTTTATTATGGAAAGCATAGTTCTTCCTTCTGTACCAGGGAAGAAAGTGGTCAGTCAGAAACTCCACATACTTTGCAGTGGTCATCTTTACACCTTCGGGGACCCTAAAGGGGCCGACCAGCTCTCTTCCCATGATTCCGGCCCAAAACATGACTCCACCACCTCCTTGCTGACGTTGCAGCCTAGTTGGAACAGGGTGGCCGTCCACCAACCATCCACTACTTCATCCAAATTAGTCTTCATGTATTTTTCTGCCCAATGCAGCTGCTTCTGCTTGTGAGCATTGGTTAGAAGGTGTATGCACAGTTGCAAGACTCTGGAGGACTCTACACCTTGATGTCCGTGGGGCTCCAGAGGCACCAGCAGCTTCAAATATCTGTTTGCTGCTATGTAATGGTATTTTAGCAGCTGCTTTCTTGATCCAATGCATGGATGTGGCAGAAATCTTCCTCAATGTTCCTTTATCTGCACTAACCCATCTGTGCTCTGAATCAGCCACAAATCTCTTAATAGTGCGATGATCACGCTTACGTTTTAGTGAAATATCTAATGTTTTCATACCTCGTTCAAGGCATTGAACTATTTCACTCTTTTAGGCAGCAGAGAGATATTTTTTCTTCCCCATATTGCAAGAAAATGGTGCTCTGCTTAATAATGTGGAACACCCTCCTTTAGTAGTTTTTCCTTAAATTGGGCTCACCTGGCAATCTAATTATCACAGGTGTCTGAGATTGTTTTCAGTGATTAAAAGAGCCCTGAGACACAATGCCATCCATGAGTTAAACTGAAAAACAGGGGGGCGGAGCCTGACCACTGGCCGGATCAGACATGCTTTGTCTGAGCTCCCGAGTCTGTGTGGCTAAACTGAGACTAATCCCGAGACACAAATGGGCACTGACCCACAAAAGCAACCAAATTACTCACAAGCTGGTGCTGAACACGATGGTACCACTCTCGACCCGATACGGCATCAGAACCGCTGGACGAAGGCCTGAGGCCTACCCGAGCTTGAGCTGGGGTGAGAAGGCCGCTCCCCCAGGTCTCCGGTCGGTGTAAAGCTGTGTCCCCCCCCTTTGGCCGGTCGGTGGGAGATATCCCGATCCCCACGGGCAACAACCCAGGGCTACTGCACAGCTACAGCACCAAATTTCCAGCGAAGTGCAAACAGGGTGGCTCACCACAAGATGGCCGACGCCTCCCAGCCATGTGCATGCCTGAGGGGCGAGGAAGCAAGGAACCGATGGGCGCCCTCACCGCAAACTGTACCCGCACCCACTGACTGCCTCCAGGATGAACCTGCAGAATCCACAGTGAGACCAACGACACTAGCAACGCAAAGTAAGCGGTGCGACATGAGGCGGGCGGAGGGCAAATCTCCCTTGGGCAATCCCTATAACACAAGTTCAAAGCCCCACACGATGGGCCCACCTGGGCTGAAGACCACAAGGGGAACAGCCCCCAAGCATCGGTTACAGCGGCAGCTGAACCAGCGCCACAGAAATACTCACCCTACTGAAAGAAGCTGCGGCCCCTCACAAGGGCAGAACATGGCCCCCTGCAGGAGAGGCCTAGTTCACGACCGGAGGATGCAGGCCTTCACGACGGCCCAGGGCACTAGGGGGAACCCTTCTGACCTCTGACCCCTAAACATGCTCTACCGCCTGAGTTTACTAACAAGCAGAGGTGTCGGCTGACCGGGACTTTAACGCTACTATGCACCTGCTATACCACACCTCACATCCCGGACTAACTGGCACCCTTGCACTGCCCATCTCGACAACAGGCAGCTCAGAGCAGGCATAGACTACCACACACACTGGCGTACTCACACCTACCAGCTCTAAAAACCCACACGTGGGCATCACCCGAGCCCATAACAATGTAAGAACTGGCACCAATTACCGACACTTTGTGCCCTGGGCATTGAAACCCGTGGAAATCCTGATGCACAACAAGCTTAGCTTAATCTCTGTTCATATTCATGTCTAATTAAGCGATATATTACCTAATCTATTGGTTACTCGTAAACTACTCAATTTAGAACATGCTTAGGCTCCTACAAGAGTATTTGCATATAATATGCTAGAATGAATCTACACTGCATGACAAACAAGCGTAGTATAAATTAAGCAGAAAGCCTGCTAATCGACACTCATCCTCAGTTTAAATTTACTTAAGTAAAGCAAGTGCATAGTTACCTCATGTTCATGTTTATTTTGCTATGTCTATCTTTGTTCACTTTGGAAAAAAAAAAAAATGTAACACATCTCGTACCTGACACCAAAATGTTATCAATTGCTTACGACTGTACTGTCATTTGGGAATTTTGACATATGTAACTAACAATGCACTTTCAAAAATAAAGAATTTTTAAAAAAAATTTAAAAAACCTGAAAAACAAAATATTTAATCTTTGTGACACTTAAATAGAATTTGCATTATAATTTGGAACCGGGTGTATATGCAATTCCCAAAACCACTTTTCTATTAGCCCAGAGACCTCTCTCTCTCAGCTCAGCCACAGTGAAAATTCTGACCATCCCAAACAGCACTCCTTGATTAAGAGCAACAAGTAAATCTTCCATTACCCAGCACTCTCAACCAATCACCGTTATCCTGCTTTGACAAAATTCACACTGATATGCAAAAATGTTATTTTCACATTATCAATGTTCTCAACATGGGGTAGGTTATTTGGCATCAAGAAGATCCTCCTCTGTTTATATCAACCAGTTCCTAAATGATATCACTCTGGGGGATGGGCACTCTAGACAACTTAAAGGATCACTATAGTGTCATGAACACGAACATGTATTCCTGACCCTACGGTGTATAAACCTCCATTTAGGTGGCTTGCCTTCCCCCTCCTCCAACCCCCTTAAAAGGTAATAAAACTTTTATTTCCAGCACCATGCGGGTCTTCCAGCGTTGGCCCCGCCTCGTTGCTGACATCACCAAAATGTATGATTTCCAATAGGGAAAGCATTGGATTGGCTGAAATCAGCAAAGAGGCAGGACGGGGACAGGGATGGGGCCAAACATCCGCTTGGCCAATCAGCACCTCCTCATAGAGATGCATTGCATCAATGCATCTCTATGAGAAAAGTTCAGTGTCTCCATGCAGAGTGTGGAGATGCTGACCAGCCGTGCTGTACACTGTGCAGCACTGCCCCAGGAATCACCTCCAGTGGTCATGAGTTGGTCATCTGAGGAGTGGCCACTGGATGTGTCCCTAGGAAGCAATGTAAACACTGCTTTTTCTCTGAATCATTCTCTGCAGGCATGTGTGCTGCACCTAAGTTCTGCATCTCCATGCTCTGCAATACGTTGCTGGGTAACGTTCCTCTCACATATGATTGGACAGTTCTCACCAGCTCAGAGCACATGCGCATTCTCTGAGCCAGGGAGGCTTTTCAAAATGCTGGACATCCTCATGCAGAGTGTACAAATTACTTTGTCTCAGTTTTTCTTTTGATTGGATTGGAATTTCAGTGAAATTCCAACAAAGTCAGTATGAATATTTCATAAAGATTTTACCTCTAAGAAATTTAGGTGAACCCTAACCTTAAGCAGGGAGGGTGACAGTGCTGCTTAAGGTTAGAAGTGTTCATATAAAGTTTTCTTCAATGTCAGTCTCATTATCTCTGCAAGACTATTCTTTGCAGGAATAACATGTCTAAATAAAATGTTAAACAATATTTTAAGTATATTCATCAAACTCTGAATTGTGGAGAAGTGTGACACACAATTGACAAATTTAAAGACAAACTAATGAAGTTATAAAATGTGAGGTCTACATACTGTTAATTCAGTTTAAAATTCACTAGAATAAGGTTTTTAGTGAATTTGGGTTCCATATATCACTACTCTTTGCACAGCCTGTATGTGGATGATGCATCATTAACATGGAAACAGACACAGCTTACTCTCGGACTGGAAGTGTGTGGCTTTGTGGAAAGGGGAGGCTGTAGGTTTGGCTCGCATTAAAAAAGCGGCTTCCTTGAATTTGGAAAGTAACAGATTGACAGCTACACCAGCATTTTTTTCTCCCACATTTTCGTCATAGACAATTTCTCTTTTTCCTCTGTCTCGTCTGTTTTCACTTTTCCTGCTTAATTCTTCCATTTCACTTGCTGCCTTTTTCTATGCTTTCTGCAATTTTTGTTTGCTTCTAACCTTATTCCAGTGACAGGCACCCTCGGCGCTGGTGACCTCTCCTCCCCCGCCGACGTCAGCTCAGCCGCGCGCGCATTCAATGTGTCCATAGGAAAGCATTTCTCAATGCTTTCCTATGGACGCTCTGCACGATGGAGGCGAAATGTGCCTCCAGCGTCACAGATGCGCCTCTAGTGGCTGTCCAGAAGACACTAGAGGCTGGATAAACCCCAAATGTAGTTTCATAGACGTTTCAAGTAAAATATCAAGTAACATAAAGTTATAGAGGATAAGGGTGGTTGGAGAAAAATCAATATATTAAAGTGACACTATAGTCACCAGAACAACTACAGCTTATTGAATTTGTTCTGGTAAGTAGAATCATTACCTTCAGACTTTTTGCTGTAAACACTGTCTTTTCACAGAAAATGCAGTGTTTACATTACAGCCTAGTGATAACTTCACTAGCCACTCCTTAGATGGCTGTTAGAGATCCTTTCTGGGTCATGGCTGCCTAAAATGCATCCAAACATTCAGTATCCCCACCCTCTGCATGCAGACACTGAACTTTCCTCATAGAGATTCATTGATTCAATTCATCTCTATGAGGAGATGCTAATTAGCCAGGGCTGTGTTTGAATTGTGCTGTCTCTGCCCCTGATTTGCCTCTTTGTCAGTCTCAGTCAATCCTATGGGGAAGCATTGTGATTGGATCAGGCTACCACTTCTGCTGATGTCAGCAGACAAGTCTAAAGGAAACAGGGACAAACTAAGCAGCAACAGACTTGAAAACAAGTAAAATTTTACTAATTTTAGGGAGGCATGAGGGAACTGGGGGGCTAGATGGTGGTTTTAACACTATAGGGTCAGGATTACATGTTTGTGTTCCTGACCCTATAGTGCTCCTTTAATTGTATTGAATGAGTATGAGCTGAGTAATTTATGGGCCATGTTTATCTACAGTGCGCATTATGAGCCGTGAGGCTTGTGGCTGCTGATATAGACTGCTGATATGCCTAAAAATAAAGTGTATATGTCGGTTAGGAAATTAAATTATTAAGTACTGGGAATAGGTGATAGCGCACGAAAGAGGCGCCAAGTAGCTAGCCAAAATGGGGCTTGGTACTATCATGATGAAAGAATAGTTAAATACAGTGCTCATGAACCCCTGAGCACCAAGGTAGGGTGGGTGTAAGTGTACCTGCTTGGTCGCTGACAACTTGTGTGCAAGCTCTATAAAATTAGAAAAGCAAATGAATTAACATTAACAAAACTGCCCTTGAAAAGTAAAAGAAAACGAAAACCATGGTCTCAGTGCAGTGGCATACTCCAATGAGAGTAGGCAAAGCTTTGTCCAAACTATTGTTGTGAATATTGTTTGTTTTGCGCCCGCCTACTGCTCCCTCCACAGGTTTTCCTAAAGTAACTGCCCCCCACAAGGTTTTCTGAGGTAACTGCCCCCCAAAAGGTTTTCTGAGGTAACTGCCCCCCAAAAGGTTTTCTGAGATAACTGCTCCCCTACAAGGTTTTCTGAGGTACCTCCCCCCCACAAGGTTTTCTGAGGTACCTCCCCCCCCACAAGGTTTTCTGAGGTAACTGCCCCCCCCACAAGGTTTTCTGAGGTAACTGCCCCCCCCCACAAGTTCACAAGTTTATCTGAGGTAACTGCCCCCCACAAGGTTTTCTGAGGTACCTCCCCCCCACAAGGTTTTCTGAGGTACCTCCCCCTCCACAAGGTTTTCTGAGGTACCTACCCCCTCCACAAGGTTTTCTGAGGTACCTCCCCCCTCCACAAGGTGTTCTGAGGTACCTTCCCCCCACAAGGTTTTCTGAGGTACCTCCCCCCCACAAGGTTTTCTGAGGTACCTCCCCCCCACAAGGTTTTCTGAGGTACCTCCCCCCCACAAGGTTTTCTGAGGTACCTCCCCCCCACAAGGTTTTCTGAGGTACCTCCCCCCCACAAGGTTTTCTGAGGTACCTTCCCCCCACAAGGTTTTCTGAGGTACCTTCCCCCCACAAGGTTTTCTGAGGTACCTTCCCCCCACAATGTTTTCTGAGGTACCTCCCCCCCCCACAAGGTTTTCTGAGGTACCTTCCCCCCCACAAGGTTTTCTGAGGTACCTCCCCCCCCCACAAGGTTTTCTGAGGTACCTTCCCTTCCACAAGGTTTTCTGAGGTACCTTCCCTTCCACAAGGTTTTCTGAGGTACCTTCCCCCCCACAAGGTTTTCTGAGGTACCTCCCCCCCCCACAAGGTTTTCTGAGGTACCTTCCCCCCCCCCACAAGGTTTTCTGAGGTACCTCCCCCCACAAGGTTTTCTGAGGTACCTCCCCCCACAAGGTTTTCTGAGGTACCTCCCCCCACAAGGTTTTCTGAGGTAACTGTAACGGAACCTTCCGTTAATGGACGCTTCCTAGCTTGCGCCGAGGACCACAAGCACCGCACCAGACACCACAACCACTGCAGATTCCACAACCGCCGTAGCTTAACTGGAGTCTCGCCGTCTTCCTTCCACCCTGGATCAGCTTCTGTCCTCCAGGACCGTGTGGGGAAGAGCTTTCCTCCAGGAGAGCGTATCAGGAATAAGCTCTTAAAAGAGCTAAGTGATTAAAGCTCAAGGGAGTATGCAAAAATCAGACAAATCCATCCAGTAGATAAAAAGTTAGCTGCGAGTCCTTTATGACCGACCGCAAGCACATTTTCCTGCCCAAAACAGTTCCATAGATTTGAGCTGTGTGGTCGGTCTATTTTACACAGAAAAATGACTAAGTCCCGTTCGTGCATTTAGCTTAGTATAGCAGTGAGTTCAAACTGCCGAACGGGACTTAGTCTCTGCAGCTGGAAACGGAGTGTAGGAGAAGGTAAGGGTCAGCGGTGTTCGTTGAAATGTGTAGCCAATTTCCGTTCCATGTTTTTGGCTCCACATACCGCTGACCTCGTTCGAATGAACAAAGATGGCCGCCACCACGTGTTCGTTTGTCGAATGGCGGCCACTTTGACTACTTCGGCTGCATCCGAAGTGACAATTTAAAGCTGCAGAACTGCTCTAATACAATTTAAAGGGGCAGCAAGAGTCTTTTAAAATCCAATCTGCTAAAATAGTCATTAACAGTCACTATCTTCCATGGGCCATAGTCTTAAAGGGGCATTGTTCACCAAAGTCACAATGTGCCCACAGACAATTCTTAAAGGGCCATACACAGTCCAGTAAAAGTCCATAAGCCCAAATGCTGGTTTAAGAGGGTAAAATCTCCCAGGGGCCATAGTCGCAGGGGAGGAGGCAAGCAAGCAGGCCTCACCAGGACAAAGTGGCGAAGGGCACTTCGTCACAGTAACTGTCCCCCCCCCCCCACAAGGTTTTCTGAGGTACCTCCCCCCATAAGTTTATCTGAGGTAACTGCCCCCCCACAAGGTTTTATGAGGTAACTGCCCCCCACAAGGTTTTCTGAGGTAACTGCCCCCCACAAGGTTTTCTGAGGTAACTGCCCCCCACAACTTTATCTGAGGTAACTGCCCCCCCCCCCACAGGGTTTTCTGAGGTAAATGCCCCCCCCCCCACAAGGTTTTCTGATGTAACTGCCCCCCACAAGTTTATCTGAGGTAACTGCCCCCCCCCCCCCCCAGGGTTTATCTGAGGTAACTGACCCCCACAAGGCTTTCTGAGGTAAATCCCCCCCGGTTTTCTGAGGTAACTGCCCCCACCCCACGGTTCTCTGATCCCCTAGCTCCCCTCCTACCTGTCTTATTGGGCCGCTGGTTTCTCTGTTCCGCGAGACTCGGCTAACGGTTCCCGCGGTCACAGCCCGGCCTGCATGACGTCATGGCGGAGTCACCTGACTTCGCGCGCCATTACCAGCGGCCCAGCAGCAACAGCACGGGGATAACACGTGGTCAGTCTCAGCCTCCCAGAGTATCAGGAACACGTGGTGACACGTTGACACATTGATGCTGCCCTTGGTGTTACAGTTACATGTTATTTATCATATTGCTTTCAAGCAATATCATGTGAGAGCCCAGGTACTCACTATGTGATGGTGTTCAGGGCTCCCCTCTTTGTTTTATAAGCTCACAGTTTGCCTCTCTAACATTCTTGAATTCCTAGGGTTTGCCCTTCACATACTGGAATGCCCACAATTTGCCCCTAACATGCCACCATGCACAGGTTTTGCCCCCCTAATATAATGGAATGTCTGGAGTGTGCTCTCTAATATACTGGAACACCCTCTCTAATATACTGGAACACCCTCTCTAATATACTGGAACGTCCAGAGTGTGCTCTCTAATATACTGGAACGCCCAGAGTGTGCTCTCTAATATACTGGAACGCCCTCTCTAATATACTGGAACACCCAGAGTGTGCTATCTAATAAACTGGAACGCCCTATCTAATATACTGGAACGCCCAGAGTGTGCTCTCTAATATACTGGAACGCCCTCTCTAATATATTGGAAAGCCCACAGTGAGTTCTCTAATATACTGGAACGCCCTCTCTAATATACTGGAACGCCCAGAGTGTGCTCTCTAATATACTGGAAAGCCCTCTCTAATATATTGGAACGCCCACAGTGAGTTCTCTAATATACTGGAATGTCCTCTCTAATATACTGGAACTACCGGCGTGTGCTCTCTAATATACTGGAATGCCCAGAGTGTGCTCTCTAATATACTGGAACGCCCAGGGTTTTCTCTCTAATATACTGGAATGCCCATAGTGTGCTCTCTAATACACTGGAATGCCCAGAGTGTGCTCTCTAATATACTGGAATGTCCATAGTGTGCTCTCTAATATACTGGAATGCCCATAGTGTGCTCTCTAATATACTGGAATGCCCAGAGTGTGCTCTCTAATATACTGGAATGCCCAGAGTGTGCTCTCTAATATACTGGAATGCCCTCTCTAATATACTGGAACGCCTGGAATGTGCTCTCTAATATACTGGAACACCCAGAGTGAGCTCTGTAATATACTGGAACGCCCTCTCTAATATACTGGAACGCCCAGGGTTTGCCCGGTAACATACCACAATGCACAGTTTTTGCCCCTTAATATACTGGAATGCACAGGCTTTGCTCTCTAATATACAGGAACGCCCGGCGTGTGCTCTCTAATATACTGGAATGCCCAGAGTGTGCTCTCTAATATACAGGAACGCCCGGAGTGTGCTCTCTAATATACTGGAAGGCCCAGAGTGTGCTCTCTAATATACTGGAATGCCCAGGGATTGCTCTCTAATATACTGGAATGTCCAGAGTATGCTCTCTAATATACAGGAACGCCCGGAGTGTGCTCTCTAATATACTAGAATGCCCAGAGTTTGCCCCGTAACATACCACAATGCACAGGTTTTCCCCCCTAATATACTGGAATTCACAGGTTTTGCTCTCTAATATAGTGGAACGCCCGGAGTGTACTCTCTAATATACTGGAACACCCAGAGTGTCCTCTCTAATATACTGGAATGCCCAGAGTGAGCTCTCTAATATACTGGAACGCCCAGGATTTGCTCTCTAATATACTGGAATGCCCAGAGTGTGCTCTCTAATATACTGGAACGCCCAGAGGGTGCTCTCTAATATATTGGAACGCCCTTTCTAATATACTGGAACGCCCGGAATGTGCTCTCTAATATACTGGAACGGCTCTCTAATATACTGGAATGGTCGGAGTGTGCTCTCTAATATACTGGAATGCCCAGAGTGAGCTCTCTAATATACTGGAATGCCCAGAGTGTGCTCTCTAATATACTGGAACGCCAAGAATGTGCTCTCTAATATACTAGAATGCCCAGAGTTTTCTCTCTAATATACTGGAATATATACCAAAAATATCAGCTACTATCTACCAATTACAAATACCTTCATACGGAATATATACCAGAGTTTACTTGTATTGAAACAATAGATAGAATGGCACCCACTGTTTACTTACTGCATATAAAGGCTGAATTTATCTCTGACAGACTCTATGTAAATTACATTCTGAAACACTCCCTAGTCCAAAACATGAATTTAATATGTTTTGGCTGATTGCTAGATTTTCATATGGAGTAAACTATCTTCACAATAAAGCCTAATAAGGCAGACAGACAGAAGGACGACAGAGAGGTCAGCTTCAGTCCTACCATTCACTAAACATCTTCTAATTATCTTGTTCTACATAAATTCACTCTTGTTTTGGGTACTATTTTGATCTGCTGCTGAATAAACCTATCTCTATGCTGAAGGATCTTGCGCCTTCCACTGAATTTATTTTATATCTGAGGCTGCTGTTAGCTTTTCTGAGGTACCGTATATACTCGAGTATAAGCCGAGCCGAATATAAGCCGAGGCCCCTAATTTTACCCACAAAAACTGGGAAAACTTATTGACTCGAGTATAAGACTAGGGTGGGAAATGCAGCAGCTACTGGTAAATTTCTAAATAAAATTAGATCCTAAAAAAATGATATTAATTGAATATTTATTTACAGTGTGTGTATATAATAAATGCAGTGTGTGTGTATGAATGCAGTGTGTGTGTATGAGTGCAGTGTGTGTATGAGTGCAGTGTGTGTATGAGTGCAGCGTGTGTGTATGAGTGCAGTGTGTGTGTATGAGTCCAGTGTGTGTGTATGAGTGCAGTGTGTGTATATGAGTGCAGTGTGTGTATATGAGTGCAGTGTGTGTGTATGAGTGCAGTGTGTGTATGAATGCAGTGTGTGTGTATGAGTGCAGCGTGTGTATGAGTGCAGTGTGTGTGTATGAGTGCAGCGTGTGTGTGTATGAGTGCAGTGTGTGTATATGAGTCCAGTGTGTGTGTGTGTATGAGTGCAGTGTGTGTATGAATGCAGTGTGTGTGTGTGAGTGCAGTGTTTGTATGAGTGCAGTGTGTGTATGAGTGCAGCGTGTGTGTGTGTATGAGTGCAGTGTGTGTATATGAGTGCAGTGTGTGTATGAATGCAGTGTGTGTGTATGAGTGCAGTGTGTGTGTATGAGTCCAGTGTGTGTATGAATGCAGTGTGTGTGTATGAGTGCAGTGTGTGTGTGTATGAGTGCAGTGTGTGTGTGTGTGTTACAGAGCCTTGGTGGGGGGTGGGCAATTTTATTATTATTATTTTTTCATTATTTTAATAATTTTTTTTATTATTATTTTTATTTAATTATTATTTTTTATTATTATTTTATTTAATTATTATTTTTTATTATAATTTTTTATTTTATTATTATTTAATTGTATTTCGTCCCCCCTCCCTGCTTGATACATGGCAGGGAGGGGGGCTCTCACTCCCTGGTGGTCCAGTGGATGGGCACTGTGTAGGAGGGGGCTGACAGAGCTCTTACTTACCTCTCCTGCAGCTCCTGTCAGCTCCCTCCTCCTCCGCGCTGGCCCCCCGTGTAAGTCCCAGTGTAAGTCTCGCGAGAGCCGCGGGGTCATAGTGCACGGACCGGCGCCAAGGAGGAGGGAGCTGACAGGAGCTGCCGGAAAGATAAGTAAACCCTCTGCAGCCCCCACAGCCCCCAGTCTGTATTATGGCAATGTAAATTGCCATAATACAGACAATTGACTCGAGTATAAGCCGAGTTGGGGTTTTTCAGCACAAAAAATGTGCTGAAAAACGTGGCTTATACTCGAGTATATACGGTATTTCGCGACCTGAGATGGTCTTACTATTATTATTATTATTATTGTTGGCAGGGCCGGGCAGGGTTTAAAATTTGGCCCGGGCATTTTTCAATCATAGCGGCCCCCTAAGAAGGGGGAGGGGCCAGAGAGGGTGTGTTTTGTCATCACTAATGACAAGCATGCCCCCTCTCAAAGTGAGCATGTTGGTTCAATGCGCAGAGCCCCGCTGAAGAGCTCTACCATTAGAAAAGGCCCTGTATTTGTTCTGCGCAGCACAAGCAAATTTAATACCATGCCTGCGCTGTGTTTGCTTTTAATTTGTCTCTGGTGTCTCCATAAGTGGGATACCAGAGGACAAAATGGGCCAGGAAAGCGTATCGTCCATGTGGGATTACGTGTGTGTAGAGTGAGCTGGTTATGATGTAGTATTGTGTAAATAAGTCGATTTCATGTGTGTGGTGTAATATATGTAACTATGGGCTGTAGAGAGTGTGTGTGTATAGGGGGCATAATGTGTAAAGGGGATGTAGCGAGTGTGTGCATACGGGCTGTAGTGTGTGTAGGGGTTGTAGAGAGTGTGTGTTTAGAGAATGTAGTATGTGTTTGCTTACAAGGAATGTAGTGTCTGCATAGGGGATCCAGAGTTTGTATGTCAGGAATGTAGTGCGTGTAGGTGGTGCAGTATGTGTGTGTGTAGGGGATCTAGTGTGTAAAGGACCCAGAGTGTGTATAGGAGATCATGTGTGTATATGTGTATGTAGATTAGCTGATCCAGAGTTGGGTAAGGGATCTAGCGTGTATCTGGAGCGTAATGTGTGTAGTGGTGCAGTGGGAATATATATATTTGGACATATTGTATGTGTGAGGGGCGGAGTGTGTTGGGTGTGCTGTGTGTATGTGTAAAGGGTGCAGCTTGTGTGTGTGAGGGGTGCAGTGTGTGTGTAAGAGGGGTGCAGTGTGTGTGAGGGTGTTCTTATCTGCCGTCACATTCTATGTTTCTAGTTTTCTTTGTCTGTTAACTCACTTTGGGTTATTTTATATATTATATATGTGTGTGTGAGGGTACTGTGTGTGTCTGAGGGTGCTATGTGTGTCTGAGTGTGCTGTGTGTGGGGGGGTGCTGTGTGTTTGAGGGTGCTGTGTGTGTAAAAGTGGTGTGTGTGTGTGTAAGTGTAACGTTATATCCCCCCTCCCTTCTTACCTTTAGCATGTGGGGGGAGGGGCGTGCTGCAGTCCATTGTGGTCCTAGTGGTTAGTGAACTCTACCCTGCTCCTAGAGGAGTTCACTCCCTCCCAAGCCGGTGGCTTGATCTCCCCACCGGCCCATGAAGGCACATAGCAGGGCCGGCGCTCTGATAGCGCGGCCGGGGAGATCCTGTGATCTCCCCTGCCGGCCTCGACGGCCATCGCGGCCCATCAGGCGTTTGCCCGATGGCCAGTCCGGGCCTGATAATTGGTATTTATATAGCACCAGCTTATTCCGCAGCACTTTTTCAATAAAAGGGGAATTTACCAAATGAGACAATAACAAAATGTAACAGGAACAATAGGTAGTTGAGGACCCTGCTCAAACGAGCTTACAGTCTAAAGGAGGTAGGGTATAAAAACACAATAGGAAGGGTATTGAGAGAGACAGCAAACCAACGTGGTGAGAAAGTAGCAGAACTGGAGATGAGAGTGGAGTGTGGCCCTATTGGATAGAGCGAGAGAAAGGTTTGAGAGATAGAAATTACTTCTTAAAGGAATGAAGACTAAGGGAGAGTCTGACAGGGGTAGGCAGGCTGTACCAAAGGAAAGGAGCCGCCCGTGAGAAGTCTTGCAGGTGTGAATTTGCAGTAATAGTGCGAGCAGCAGACAGGAGAAGGTCACCAGCAGAGCGGAGAGACCGAGAGGGGGCATACCTATAAATCAGTGAAGAAATGTAAGACGTGGTAGAGTTGGTTAGAGCTTTATAGGTAAGGGTTAGTATTTTAAATTGACATCTGTAGGGGACATGAAGCCAGTGTAAGGATTGACAGAGGGGTGAGGTGTGAGAGGAGTGACAGGAGAGAAAGATCAGCCTGGCGGCAGCATTCACCACAAATTGTAGGGGGGCAGTACGGCTTCTGGGAAGACCAATTAGAATAGAATTACAGTAATCTATGAGAGAGATTACTAGAGCATGAACAAGCTCCTGGGCAACATCTTGTTATCTATCCTAGGCAATTTCTGCCTTTGAGTGACTGTTTCTAGACCATGGCTATGTCTGTGAGTGGCTCTTGTAGAGTAGATCTGTCGGTAAGTGGCTGTCGTGGTGTGTAACTGTCCATGAGTGGCTGTGGTGATGTATATTTGTCTGTGAGTGGCTGTTGTGTTGTATATCTGTCTGTGAGTGACTCTTGTGAGTTGCATTTGTCTGTGAGTGACTGGTGTGGTGTATGTCTGGGAGTGGCTGTGGTGGTGTATATCTGTCTGTGAGTGACTGGTGTGGTGTATTTCTGTCTGTGAGTGGCTGTGGTGGTGTATATCTGTCTATGAGTGACTGTGGAGGTGTATATCTGTTGGTGAGTGCCTGTATTGGGGTATATTTATGTGTGAGTGGCTGTTGCAAGTTACTTTTGTCTGTGAGTGGCTTTGGTGGTGCATATCTGTCTGTGAATAACTGGAGGTGTATATCTGTCTGTGAGTGGCTATCTTGGGGTATATTTCTCTGTGAGTGGCTGCTGCAAGTTACATTTGTCTGTGAGTGGCTGTGGGTATCTGTCTGTGAATGACTGTGGTGGTGTATATCTGTATGTGGGTGGCTGTTGTTGATTACATTTGTCTGTGATTGGCTGGTGTCGTGTATATCTGTCTGTGAGTGGCTGTGGTGGTGGGTATCTGTCTGTGAGTGGCTATCATGGGGTATTTTTGGCTGTTTGTAACTGTGGTTGTCTGTGAGTGGTAATCATGGGGTTTATCTCTCTTTGAGTGGCAATTGAAAGTTATATTTGTGTGTCAGTGTCTGTGGTTGGGTACATCTGTCTATGATTTGTATTGTAGGGTGTATTTGTCTGTGAGAGGCTGTTACTAGCAGCTTTGCCCAGAATCTGTGTTTCAGGCTAGCTGTACTGAAGTATATCTGTCTGTGAGCAACTGCTCTTAGTTGTCCTGGCACAGTGCTCTACTCATACCCCATATATAACTATGTTTAGTTTTTGTCGTAGAAGTATTTTAAGTTTTTTTTTTTTTTTAATCTCAGCTGGGCAACCTTTCAACTATGTGCTCTTAAAAGAGAGTGTGACTGAGACTTACATCTGGCACATTTAACCCTCTCCCTCTGAGGCCTGTCTTCCCAAACTAGAGTAAAGTTTTATGCAGAAGTTTTTACATTAGTCGGAATGCAGCTGCTTGATTTAGCTGTCTGGGGATGATGGGAGCTGTGTTCCCAGTGCTCTTGGAGGGCCTTCCTTTTGTTATGTTTTTTCCTGATTCCCGAGCCGGCCAAAGATACAAGGAAAGCTATGGAAGAAAGGAAGAAAGTTTTTACTTTAGGGCTGCACTTGTTGAAAAACAGTTTTTGCATGTGAAGCGACCTCACATAACATATTTAATATAGGACCACTTTGCTCAAAGTGCATCATCTTGGTTCAGCATTAAGTGACTGATGACTTGGTCAGTCATTGCTACACACTGCTATAGGTAGCCTTAACCACAAGTTAGATGGTTAGTTGGTTAATGCTCCAATGATGCTACCTTTTCAACCCTCATTTCTGAAAATTTGAATCTTGGACAAAAGTGGACGGCGGAGCTCAGACTTTAGACAAACCTCAGGTTTGTCCATAAGACAAAGTAGTATGGTGTCTTTGGATTGTGTTGGGACTTTAGTGAAATTCCAACACAGTTTGATCAGTATTTCATATCATCAACCTGCTTCAATGTTTTTGACAGAGAGCTAAGTTATGCCGTAAGCAATGCGTCAGCCTTGGGCCCTATTCTTTAACCTCCTTTTTTGGTGTCAGAGGGGGCACTTGGGAAGGCAGAACATCCACAGTGACCAATTAATTGTGGGTAGTTACCTAAAGCCCGACGATTTTATCTGTGCCTGTTAAAAAGTTTGATGACCCACTGAAATAGAAAGGGAACCCAACACAAGTCATTGAACCATTGTTTTGGCATATAAAGCCACAATTTATGTTACAGCATAGCAAAATGGCTAAACAAACTATATCACCAATAGGGTCATTTACTAAAGCAAAAATTGAAAGTGAATTTTAAATTTAAAGGGTTTCTCCTACCCTTTTTCACAGTTAATAGAGTAATGCCCTATTGACATTATTGTATATGCCCCCTCCTAGGAAAATGTGCAAAGAGAGTTTTAAACAAAAGTTTAACTTTCCTTAATCCAGCGCCCTGCTCGGCACACCCCGTCTCACATCATGGCAGCTGCTTGTTGTAGAGAAGTCTTTGATTGAACCATTTTATCTGCTTAGTGCGCATGCTAGCACTCTAAGCCGGCATGGGGGGGGAGTGGAACAGAGGGAGGGCGTGCAGTTAAAAAAAATTACCGCAGGGGATTGGGAGGAGGTAGGGTTACATTCAGTGTGGGTGGGAGGGAAGTACTGCACAGCCTGCAAGGGACAAACAATTACGTTTGTTGGCAGCATGAAGTGCACGATGATGACAGACGTAATTTATGCACATAATTTAAAAACAGCTGAAGTTGTCATGGTGGTTGGAGTAAGCTTTTAAGGCCAGAGTAGCTGAACTGAAACTGTAACTGACTTTACTGAGATAGTTTTTCCTGTTCGGTTACTTTGATCTTAAATTTGTATTCTCTCTTTAGTGAGTAACCCTGTAAATTGTGAAAATTTAGAAAAATATTAAAGTTAACATCAATAAAAAAAACAGGTTATTTAAATGTCTTATTATGCAAACATACAATGCTAGTATTCCACAGTCCTCAAACATCTGTATATTTTCTTTTTGGGTGCCTTGTATTTATCAATGCCGTATTTTCCTAATTTGACTTAGATGTTGAGTAACAGACTTTTAAATAACTGGTGTTATGATTTGTTTATTTTTTTTTGCTGCAGGTTTACAGGATTCTTTCAAAAGATGCCTCCTCTTCTCCAACTCTTTCTTCTCTCCATCTTTCCTGTGCTTCCTTGTTCCGCACCAGCACCGTTTTCCGCACAACAGCAGCAGCAGCCCGTCCCCGACCCCTGCTATGATGAGAATGGCCTACCCCGGCGCTGTGTGCCCGAGTTCGTCAATGCAGCTTTTGGAAAAGAGGTCCAGGCATCAAGCACCTGTGGACGTTCCGCCACTCGCCAATGTGATGCTTCCGACCCAAAACGAGCTCATCCAGCCTCTTACTTGACAGATCTCAACACAGCCGGTAATATGACCTGTTGGCGATCGGAAAGTTTTGCCCGTCACTCTCCCCAAAATGTCAGCCTTACTCTTTCACTTGGGAAGAAATTTGAAGTGACCTATGTCAGCCTCCAATTCTGTTCTCCCAGGCCAGAGTCTGTGGCCATATTCAAGTCCATGGATTATGGCAAGAACTGGGTCCCCTACCAGTACTATTCATCCCAGTGCCGTCGATTGTACGGTAAACCGAGCCGTACAAGTGTTACTAAGCAGAATGAACAGGAGGCAATGTGCACGGATGGACAAACAGACCTTTACCCACTCACGGGTGGACTTATAGCTTTCAGCACCCTAGATGGGCGACCTTCTGCTGCAGATTTTGACAACAGTCCTGTGCTACAGGACTGGGTAACTGCAACAGACATCCGTGTGGTCTTCAGTCGCCTCAATCTGCAGGGAAACAGGGACTCTGAGATGACGGAGGATGGCCCAGCCTACTCTTACTCTGTGGGAGAATTCCAGGTGGGCGGCAGGTGCAAGTGCAATGGTCACGGGTCTCGTTGCATCAAAGACAAAGAGGGGCGGCTGATGTGTGACTGCAAGCACAATACTGAAGGTCCAGAGTGTGATCGCTGCAAACCCTTTCATTATGACCGACCATGGCAGAGAGCCAATGCCCGGGAAGCCAATGAGTGCATGGGTAAGTGAGTGGCACCAGTGCCAGTTCTATGTCTTCCATCTCCGCTGGTTTATAATGTTGATGGGAGAATGGCTAAACAGTGCAATGTGATAGAATAGGTGGAGCACGGAGGTGTTTATAGCTGTAAATTGTGTTCTGTGTAAAAAAAGACGTATGATTTGACCTTGGAGGATTATACAAGAAGGCACAATATATTATCAGATCTTATATAGTAATGTGTGCTTTGGGTTATCATGGTCAACATCAAAATGCTTTTTGCTTCAGAAAAAGTTATCCCAGAATGAAGGATTTACAGCTACTGCATGAAACATCATCCACAGAAATATTACAGCTATACGTATTGCCATTTACACTGTGCTGAGTTGTACTGATACAGCTATAATGCTATACGTATGTATAATGCTAAACTTACTGCTAGACTCCCCTTGCAGTGCCATAATATAACTAAACCTCTTTACTTACTGCCAGACGTGTAGTGTCTAACTGTTACTATACTCACTGTTACTATACTGCTATACTTACTGCAAGATGTGTAGTCTCTCACTGTTACTATACTCACTGTTACTATACTGCTATACTTACTACCAGACTACCTGTGTAGTGTCTCACTGTTACTGAACTCACTCACTATACTCACTGTTTATATACTGCTATACTTACTGTCAGACCCTCCAGTTCTGTGTCTCGGTGTTGCTATACTTACTGTCAGACCCTCCAGTTCTGTGTCTCGGTGTTGCTATACTTACTGTCAGACTCTCCAGTTCTGTGTCTTGGTGTTGCTATACTTACTGTCAGACCCTCCAGTTCTGTGTCTCGGTGTTGCTATACTTACTGTCAGACCCTCCAGTTCTGTGTCTCGGTGTTGCTATACTTACTGTCAGACTCTCCAGTTCTGTGTCTCGGTGTTGCTATACTTACTGTCAGACCCTCCAGTTCTGTGTCTCGGTGTTGCTATACTTACTGTCAGACCCTCCAGTTCTGTGTCTCGGTGTTGCTATACTTACTGTCAGACTCTCCAGTTCTGTGTCTCGGTGTTGCTAAACTTACTGTCAGACCCTCCAGTTCTGTGTCTCGGTGTTGCTAAACTTACTGTCAGACCCTCCAGTTCTGTGTCTCGATGTTGCTATACTTACTGTCAGACCCTCCAGTTCTGTGTCTCGGTGTTGCTATACTTACTGTCAGACCCTCCAGTTCTGTGTCTCGGTGTTGCTATACTTACTGTCAGACTCTCCAGTTCTGTGTCTCGGTGTTGCTATACTTACTGTCAGACCCTCCAGTTCTGTGTCTCGGTGTTGCTATACTTACTGTCAGACTCTCCAGTTCTGTGTCTCGGTGTTGCTAAACTTACTGTCAGACCCTCCAGTTCTGTGTCTCGGTGTTGCTAAACTTACTGTCAGACCCTCCAGTTCTGTGTCTCGATGTTGCTATACTTACTGTCAGACCCTCCAGTTCTGTGTCTCGGTGTTGCTATACTTACTGTCAGACCCTACAGTTCTGTGTCTCGGTGTTGCTATACTTACTGTCAGACTCTCCAGTTCTGTGTCTCGGTGTTGCTATACTTACTGTCAGACCCTACAGTTCTGTGTCTCGGTGTTGCTATACTTACTTTCAGACCCTCCAGTTCTGTGTCTCGGTGTTGCTATACTTACTTTCAGACCCTCCAGTTCTGTGTCTCGGTGTTGCTATACTTACTGTCAGACTCTCCAGTTCTGTGTCTCGGTGTTGCTATACTTACTGTCAGACCCTACAGTTCTGTGTCTCGGTGTTGCTATACTTACTTTCAGACCCTCCAGTTCTGTGTCTCGGTGTTGCTATACTTACTTTCAGACCCTCCAGTTCTGTGTCTCGGTGTTGCTATACTTACTGTCAGACTCTCCAGTTCTGTGTCTCGGTGTTGCTATACTTACTGTCAGACCCTACAGTTCTGTGTCTCGGTGTTGCTATACTTACTTTCAGACCCTCCAGTTCTGTGTCTCGGTGTTGCTATACTTACTGTCAGACCCTCCAGTTCTGTGTCTCGGTGTTGCTATACTTACTGTCAGACCCTCCAGTTCTGTGTCTCGGTGTTGCTATACTTACTGTCAGACCCTCCAGTTCTGTGTCTCGGTGTTGCTATACTTACTGTCAGACCCTCCAGTTCTGTGTCTCGGTGTTGCTATACTTACTGTCAGACCCTCCAGTTCTGTGTCTCGATGTTGCTATACTTACTGTCAGACCCTCCAGTTCTGTGTCTCGGTGTTGCTATACTTACTGTCAGACCCTCCAGTTCTGTGTCTCGGTGTTGCTATTCTTACTGTCAGACTCTCCAGTTCTGTGTCTCAACGTTAATATTTATATCATATTTTGGACATTACACACAGAAGGCAAAATGAAGTAAGAGATAGCTTGGGGTAAAAAGTGCCCCCTTTGCACACCTAAGTAATGGTGCTCAGTCAGTTGTCCATTCACAGTAATGATAAGCGACATAAGAGCCACAATCCTACTTTAGCAGACCATCATTTTCCTTGCAGTTTATCTCCTTTTCCCTGTGTTCGTACACCTTTTTTTCTCAGCTCTACAATCTCTTGTTTTTCTTCCAGGTTCTCTAAACTGCTGAAATGTTTCCTTTTTCATTTTAGCTTCCCTTCTCTGCTACAGCTCCCCCCTCTTCTCTCCTCGTACTTTTTAACAATGACACCTCATCTGCCTTTGTGAACAGATGCTCTAATTAGCACCAATTAAAGATATCCTCTCTGGTCTTAGCTGGAGGTCTTTTTGCACAGAGCTTCTCCCCTCGATTCTTTGCTCAGCCGTAAGGGAACCATCTGTGTGGGAGGCATCATGCAGTCGCAACCACTGGCCTAAACAAAAAAATATATATAATAATAGTGATAGCATGCCAACCATACGAAATTCTACACCTGTGAGACTGGCAATTTTCAAAGGCATTTTATGAGCATTCACAATATTTCAGTTTAAGCACACAACAGAAAAGGAAATAGGAGACTCTGTCTTTTTTTTGTTTCTTGTGTTCAGGGTTTCCTGGATTGCTCTTTTAAAAAAAAAAAAATTACAGTTAGAAAGCGCCAACATATTCAGTAGTGTCGTACAAGAAGATGTTTCTGCATGCTCACACTAGCTGATTATTCAGTAAATTGGAACTACACTGGCCAGGATATAACACATTTTAGGCAAAATTAGCTGATCTAGAAACATAGCTGACTTAAATGTTTCAGTTTGGCTATATTGGTTTAGAACCTGTAATTCTTTAGCAAATTTTTATATGGGAATTATGGGATTTGAAGTCCAATGCATGTGAAGGGAAACCGTCAGAAGCTTAAACTATAGATATCGGTTGTAACAATAACTCGTTCTGATACAGTTGTGAGCCATGGTCAGCCTGTGCAGTGATACTGTACTGAGATCTGCGTTTGTGAATGGAAACCAGAAAAAGAGTTTGAGGTCTATAGAACTCTCTGTAAAGGAACAGAAATGGACTGAGTGAAGTCCTACAGATGGCTCTAAGACCGTGACGTTCTGCAGATCTGTGTAGCGATACATTGTTAGTGTGAGTGATGTTCTTCAGACTTCTGTATTACTGAATGGATATATTGAGTAAGCTATAGCCTGCAGATATTCACAATGTTGATAAAGATTACAACACTCTTCGATTGTCCAATTGGAATTTTTGTTTTGCTTTTTTTACCCATAGACTGTAATAAGCTACGCCGTTGGGCCACCTTGGCAATATTTCCTTTCGGCTGTAAAATATCAAAAATTACCACCAAGAAACAATCCTCTTGACGTAGACTACCTGCACCAATCAATGTATGCAAAAGCACATACATAAAATACTTGACCCTCTTCCTTGTGTGGCAGGGAAAAGACAGGATTTTAGGGGTTGTAGGGATATGGATTAAGCATACTGCTTGGGTAATGCAAGAGCTTCTTAGAAAATGGATATAAATTTATAAGATTTTGAATGGTTTTGACAGTATTTAAGAGATGTTCTTCGGTGGAGATTCTGAGAGGTCACATAGTCTCTTGCTGTAAGGTTTGGTTTCTTAGTGTCGATTAGGAGGCTGTGCACAGTTCAATGGCTTCAAACCAGTGGAAGATCATTAGCTAGCGAGTTAGGTCAATATGAAGAATCCAAGAATGGAACCTTTGGACACTCTGCATTTAGCTTTGGGCAATGAATGATAAGAAAATGAACCCTTTTCTAACACCTGAGATTTTCAGTTTATTAATTTGTGATCAACAATGTGAAACATTCTAAACTCTACAAAAACATAGTAAATTCACCCTGATCCCTCACAGTCTGAATATCAAACTTCTGAATTGGTGCTCCAGGCACCATAACAGCCTGCACGCCTTGAATATATTATGCTGCAAGGAAGCCCTTAATCCCTGTCACCCTGCACAGACTGCAGTGATATACAGAGATCTCAGCATATATTGAAGACAGAAGGTATGATTACCCCTGGACATACCGGAACCGTACATATACTGGTATGGAGTGTTACTGAGGGTGACTGTAAAAGTAAAGCTCTTTGGATGCCTTAGGTCTTAATTTGCAGCTACACCTCTCCTGGGTGCCTTTCATATCAAACTCTTGCAAATTAGAGCCGCTGTACGGAGAATACTTTGTCTTATGGTAAATCCCTAACTTGACAAAAGGGTATAGCATAGCATCACGTAGTTGATCACACAAGTTGATTGACAGATGAAGAGCAGTAGTTCTCCCCTTCAAAGCGATTTCAAAGCAATTTTAGAGCATGTGTGGCATGCAATCTGATTGCTGTGATTGTCCCTGGCAAGTACAAAACTACAAGCATCTTCTGCTTTTCAAGGGAACCAACATGAAAGATGTCACTTACTTCACGGGCCAATTCACTGGAGATTAAGACAGTGTATTGCTGTGATTGTGGTACCTACCTTCAGAAGCATAGTTGTACTTCATAGGCAAATCCAGTAAGACAGATGGTAACAACATGCAGGATAACAATATCTAATGTAACACACATACACTTGGATCATAGCGACTGCGCCAACGCAAAACAGGGGGCAAATATTTAATTTTTTAAAAATTAACCAAATGCAATACAATTGTTATCTTTATGATGATGGCTTGATGATATGTAATTTGCAAACATTACCATGCCATGACACGTTCACTATGGGGGGAAAAATCTGAACCCTTTTGGTAACAGATAGACCCATTTCCACTTATTCCACTTATTCTTTCCCAAATATGATTTTCAGCTGTTACCTACAACCATAGCACAGGTTAGGGAAAACAGAAGAGGAAATACTGAAAATGATAGCTGGGTAGATATATATTTTTTTCTCCATACAAAATAGGTGGTGAAAGCAAAGCATTTTTAAAAATGATATTCTTTAGGACGTCAAACACTGAGTTCCTCCGAGTTCACTCCGGGGGTGAAGCTGGTTGGATAAATGTTGTGGGATAAAATTAAGATTAAACGCATGAATGGAGCGATGTTTTGCAGAATGAATGGATCCCTTTCCTTAGCATTAAGGTCAAACACCCAAGGTCACAGCTAGGGATTAAAATCTGGGCTCCAAATCTTCTTGTAAGGGCTTTTTAAGAACTACAGGAGGGGGGAACGACTACCTCGCAAGGTTATAAAAACATTACTGAGAGGGTTGCAATTAATTGGCCTAATTAACCCCTTTTCTAAGCCACTTTGACTGTCAGAACAAGATCCCAGCTGTCTGTCTATCACAAGTGTTTTGTAAAAGATCACTTGATATGTTTCATTACCATGCTGAGAGGGGTACGATTTTGTAAAACATCTTTATAATACTGACCTTGAAATGCTTTTTAATTTACCAAAAGCAGATAAATCTTAATCTCATTGCAGTGTACATGTAGTCTTAAAACAATATAAGAATATCAAACGTTTGACAAACATCCACAATCTGACTCGTTCTAAGCAACGGCAATACTTTAATGTCGAAGTTTATATACAATATAATAAATGCATTGTATAGCCCTTCACGCCTCATTCGTTTCCCTATTTCTGACATCTTTCCTATGAAACACAAGTCACTATAAAATGCTCCTGTAGCTGACCCTGGGTAACCCGGCTGGTTACCTCCATTATTAATGAATGAAGAGACCCATTTCCCCCCAGTAACTGGACGACACACAGTTCCAGGGGTACGCTACGGAATTTGCTGGCGCTATATAAATAGTAAAATAATAAGAATACAACAACTTTATTGGCCACACTCGGCTTTATACTTTCACACATAAAGTCCCCTCCCAGGGTCCTCCCCTTCCCAGGGGTCTCCTGATAAAAATGGAACTCCAGTACCATTGTCCCCTGTTCCCGCCACCCATCTTTAGGGCTTCCCACCTCCGGTGACCAGGGGGTCTTCATCCCATGAGCCTCTGTGCCCGGGAGCCCCAGCGTGGAAAAGCTTCCTGCCTCTTTGGCTCCCAGCTACAGAAGGCCCACCAAACCTCCATTGTCCCCAAAGAGTGTCTCCACCAATCTCAGGGACCCCACAAACTCCTCCATTTGCAGGATACCTGGGTGAAACCAGGCAAGGGAGTGTCTCTATTCAGGACACGAATGCTCCCCCTGGCCGACGCTCGTCTATACGAACGGCGGCCACCCGGGGAAGCACTCATTAATTGCTTCTCTTGCAGTTTCACACTTATGTTGCGAGTTGCCAACGTTCTAATTAATTAGTGTGGACATTCCAAGGGGCACTGGAGAGGTCCTCGTTCAGGAACCAAACAAAGTGGGAAGCAATCCACGAATGCTCCCCCTGGATGGCGTTCGTCTAACCGAGGCTAAAAGAGGCTTCCCTTGCAGTTTGCGGGTTTGACACCTTGTTATGAGGTGCAAACGTTCTAAAACAACATTCTAAATGAGGTTTTGAGGTGGTCCCTGTTCGAGAAGTGAATGGATTCCCTTTGTGGCGGCCCTCCCGAACGGAGAGCAGGCAGTTTAGACGAACACACAGAGTAAACTACAGGGGCATGACAGGGAAAATACACGAAAGGGAGGGAAAACCCCTGCCCCCAAGACAGTACACACACAACAGGGAAACCAGGGAAATTAACAGTTTAGCGGCAGTCCCGCTACAGCTCCGATCTCCACAAATCACCCATTTTTATAAAACATTTTTTTAATTATTTGCATAAAAGTCCAGGAAATTTTTAGAGTGATTTTTTTTTCCTTTCTGAAAATAGACAGTCTAGTATTCCAGATAATGAAATAATTAAGTGTATAATTATGAAGCACCAAAAAAAAGCAAATTCTAAAGACCATACAGATTTTTTACATTCAGAAGTTATTTTTTCAGCAATTTTAGGCTGAGACACAGTTCCTTATTTCTAGATGCTGAAATCCCATAGCTTATACTAGTGCAGACCCTGACAAAACCACTCGTGTCAAGACCCCATAGCTCCCACGGTTGCTACAGCAGGCACTCAATGTTTTGGGGTCTTTTACAAAAATATATGTTTTTCCATAGAAAGTCAAATTGATTTCCAGGTATCTCTGTCTGGCTGCTCAATTCTATTCTAACACCTGCTATCAGTATCCCATGAAGCTTGGCCCGTTTGCCACAACAATTTGGCACTGAAAGCGTTACAATGCCAGGCCTTTGTGAATTAGTGGTGCGCAGCCTGATGGAACATGCGGTAATTTGTCATTTTAATGTTGCCAAGTGGCTTGGGTAAAGATAATATATTAGGCTTGGTTGCCTGGATTTAAGCATCCCTATAACACTGTACAATTTACGAGCGTCCATAAGAGAGGGGCAGCTTGGGTTTGTTTAAGTTAAGTGCTTGTCATTTCTTTCTATCGATCCATCTGGGTCATTTTCAGCCAGACCATTAGGACTCACAATATTACAACACAGAGCAATCAGGAGAGCTGAACCGCAGGGCACAGTTACCACTTAACCTCTTATACCTACCTGTGACGAGGCTACATTGTGAAAATGTAATTTGCTCGTTTAAAGTGAAAAGATATCCTTTGAGAAAGAGCTGAGAATGTTTTCAATCCTACCATAAAATCATCAATTTGCCCTTTTCTGATAAATGTTTGCAAAGCATTATGTGAGTTGAAGCTCTGCAATATCTAGGTATTACCAATGAGCTATACATGTGCATGTTGGTGTGTGAGTTTTTCTACATTCAAATAAAACAGGTTGAGAATGATGGGAGTAGAAATAACAAAACTACAGTTAAAATAGTCAATCAGCCCCTTCTGTAGTTTAGGAGCCTCTGATAGGTCCAGCATTAAAAGGTTCAAGGCAGGATTCCCAAAAGTACGGCCCTCCAGATGTTGCTGAACTACAACTCCCATGATTCTATGAATGAAATAGATAGGCAGAGAGTCATGGGAGTTGTAGTTCAGCAACATCTGGAGGGCCGGAGTTTTATGGAAGCCTGGTTTAAGGTAAGGTGCATTTATTTATCTATTTATTTATTTTTAAATCAAAGATTATATGTAAAGTAGTCTTTGCCGTTATCATTTTATTTTGTAAAGATATTAGTCAATAGTGTGTATTGTGGTTTATTGTTGTTTCATGGGGGCAGCCATCTTTAATTCTCTTTGGTTGGATCATGTATTGCTTATACAATATAAAGCCGTGCAGGTACCCCAGAGCTAGTGCACTTTCACGAATCCTGCCAAACTTTGCAAAAATGCTTCTAAACTAAAGAGAACTTAATGGCGGCTGTCCCCTTGGAGCACGGGGATCTGAAAATAGGTATTTGCATACATGGATGTATTTTTAAATGGTACACACAGAGGCCATAACATGTTATTTATATTTGAGTGGGTATTGAGTGTAATTAACTCAATCTTACTGAGCATCACTGGGCATTCTCATTACTGGTGCTCTCTGTAATTAGTAGACTTACCAAAAAATCTCCATTTTACTGGAAAGCAGATTAAACATTCAATTGATGCTGTTGTTTAAATACGGCAGCTTTACTGTTTTATTTGAGGATTTAGACCAGTGAAATAAACTTTACCTTTTGCCTTCAACATTTCATAAGATGTTCAGCCAGCCAAGCATCATGGGAATTGAAGTCACCGTAGCTCTCGTGAGAGAGGTTAGTCTGGCTAAAAGTCTATCAGCCACAAGTATGGTAATCCTTATTTTTAATTATTTATATGTTCTGGCAGCAGTACTAACCAAGTCTGGCTGTGGGAAACTGCAGCCATCTTGAAAAGTAGGCGTACTGGAAACCAAATTTAAAAGACGTTTTCACGTACTTATCAAGTTAGATAGAGGCTCTCCTCTTGGATTCAAAAATCAACAGAATTTGCAGATTTTTGAGATATTTGCTGTTTAATGTCCCTTTTTTTTTGTTTGTTTAATACTTTGGCTAAATGATCAAATGGCTCCCTGAGGATTGTCCAGTAATGTTCTTACACATTATTAAACACCCAGGAAGCACACGGTGCCGGGCGTTAGACATTTGTTAAGTCAGTAGGCAGACCACCCACCTGTACACACGCTCAGTAATTACTTTGACACACACACACTTTGTGTGTGAGCTGAGCTTATATCAGTATGCCAGCAGAATTATAATTTTTTTTAACCATAAGGCCTTGAACAATTGGCCGGCCTTCCAACGTCCAGCGAGATCTAGTCACCTTTCTTTAATAAATTTGTTCTTCTCAGGATGCTAAATTATTTTCCTGACATGTTAATGAATTTCACAGCATGTCTGGAAAAACTCGCACCTTAGCTGAGGTTTTCAGGAAGGGGGTAGAGGGGAAAGGGTGTGGGGCCTATAAGGCAGGAGGAAATCTTGTTTTCATTATACCATGCCTTAAAAAAAAGAGAGAGAGAGAGTGAAGTGGAGATGGTCTGCGGAGTTTGGATGGATGGGGGGGTGGGGGGGTGCCGTGGGCCCTTGCTGTTGGTTTTTATAAAGCACATGTGGCTTATTAAGCCATCAGGCCCCCAACAGCTGTAAAAAGGTCTGAAATTAGAAATGAGTTTAACAAGGAATGGTAAGTATACCCGTTCTGGCACAGGGTCCAAACCAATGTTTTCTACAGCACAAGAACCAGTAAACTTTCTTTGTAAGGTCACGGAGGGCTAAAGCCCAAGAGCTGACAATCTACTTTAGTTTGCAATTTTCCTTTTTTTTCCCCCAACCCCCTCCTTCCATCTCCCATGTGCCCCCCTCTTTCTTCATTCCACTGCCGACCTTAATTTCTTTATATTCTGACCTTCCTCGCACCTGGCTCTGTGGGGTAGCCAGAACACACAGCATCTGGAATACAGATTGATTTTAGAATCTGCCACCATGCTTTCCGAGTGTAAATACCCACACAAGCACAAAAATAAAACACAAATCTCTTTTTATACAGATTGAACGGTTTGTTAACACACAAAATGTTTACAGGGATATGTGTGTGTTTGCTTGTATATAAATGTGTGTGTGCTCGTATATATATATATATATATATATATATATATATATTTATCATGTGTTTTTATATTATTATAGACAAACTGTCAGTGGGAGTCCGATTCCAATCCTCACACGTTGCAGAGGGAGCAGACTATTACTGGGAGTCAGACTCCATCCTTCACATGCTGCAGAGAGCGGATGCTGTCAAAACTGCCAAAATCTGAGCATACGTCCCCATTCCCCATCTCCTTCTACACTAAAGGCCCCGTTCCCAATCTTTTCTGAGCTCGTCCACTTTACAGCCCTCCCTTATGGACATACTTTGCTCTCTATTATCCTGCATTAACAAATTCAAACTGTGGTTGTTTCACAGGGGGGTCCATATAACATTTTGGAAAGGATGGGCGGTATTCAGAGGGGGGTGCAATCTATCTCTATTGCCTTATGCTGTAGACACCCGTCTTGGCTTGCTCATGTCCCCACTTCACAGAAACAAGCTTGGCTGGTGTCCAGTCTACCAACTATACATTCTTGCACCCTCATAAGCAAGTTCTGTTACAATCCTAAACCTCGCTACCTCTCTTTATTCATCTCCTGCTACACCGATGGTTCTCATACTTTTTATTTAACAAGGACTCAAATAATGGGCATGGTGTTAGCTCAGCAATCCGTTCTTCATTTGTAAATTTGGCTCAATGGTGCAATATTCTACAGTCATATAATAATAATAATAATAGTAAAATTAATTCAGCAAAACAGTCTCAATAGATTGTTGGCACTGTCAATAAGACAATGTATCGAGGGCAGATATTGGGACATAATTCCAACCAGTGATGACCCATTAAAATGGAATGGGAAGCAGATTGTGGATTCTGAATCTGTAAACCACCAAGTAACATCCTGACCCAGCCTCTGTATCCCTCTATCTCAACTATAACTCTGACCCTTATCTCTGTCTTCTTTCCCAGTTTAGCTCATTCTCCACCCTCCTGGTTCTAATGTTAAATGTGCTCATTGCTTAATTACTAATTTATGTACATTACACACATAAGCAAACAAATTGTCTTTGCTTATACACATGCACACGCACACACACAAACACGGACACAGAAAGTTAAATGCACATTTTAAATAGCTAAACACATTGGACAGAGAGTC
Source organism: Pelobates fuscus (assembly GCF_036172605.1). Classification (NCBI taxonomy): domain Eukaryota; kingdom Metazoa; phylum Chordata; class Amphibia; order Anura; family Pelobatidae; genus Pelobates; species Pelobates fuscus. Next base: position 162,331,005 of record NC_086324.1, read on the forward strand.
AGCTTGTTAATCTCCATCAGCATATAAATACATAAAAGGAAATATTTTTTGTATATATACTTTTCGCTGTCTTCTGCCACACACGCAGCAAGACATTTAAATAGCGAGTCACAGACAAGTACACACAAACACAGGCGGGCCCTGCCAAATACACTGACACACACAGTCTGACAGACAGAGCCTAGAAAGGAGAGCCCTGACAGCTGGGAGTGTGATCAGAATTCAGCGTACCTGCTGTGTATATAAATACACAATTTGCAGGGTTTTAATGAGGGGGAACTGTCACTACTAGAGAAACATTAACCTCACTGCTTGCAAGCAAACATGATAAAATATACAGTATGACAGCAAGAGGGAAGGCTGGCAAAGCTTATTCTTTCTGACGATTGCCATCATTCTCAGCCAGATCAGGAGCAACCAAGCTCTAGCTGAGAGTGATTGAAAGGGTGCAAATTGTCTTGTTTTACAGCGTTTTACTCAAGAGGACCTGCCGTTAATAAATGTGTGTGTGACAAGAAACAGTTTATGTTAACAATAAAATGTAGAAAATCCTTGTAGACAATGTTACTGTGCCGCCCTGGTGGTCTAAGTATGTATTGATGGGAATTCCACGCAAAGTAAGCCAAAATAGCAATTTTTCAGTTAAACTGAAAAATGGATATTTTGGCCTAAAATTTGACTTTGAATTCCCACAATTAACCCTGTGTGAGACAAATGGGCACATGCAAGCACTGTGAGCATCTTTTTCGTTACCAGTATTACCACTCTATATTGGCCATACACCAAAATATTATTTGCGGCAACATCTCACTGCCAACGTCGAAATGGATTTTCAGTAAATAAAGTACTTTTATTATATCAGCAAGTCTTTAACCCCTTAAGGACCAAACTTCTGGAATAAAAGGGAATTATAACATGTCACACATGTCATGTGTCCTTAAGGGGTTAATTATGCTGACATTCAACAACCACAATGTATAGATTACATTATTTGCCCTTCAAAATGGGACTCTCAAGTTTCTTTGTGTTTTCTCGTCAGTAACTTATATAAATCGTATTGGCATTCAAGCGAAGAGTATATCGGAAACTTTACTTTTTCAGTATACCGCTGAATGCAGTGGTTGTAGTGGAGCAATCTACGGGTGTAGTCCCTCTGGTTTTTGTCAACCAATTTTCATGTGGCTTGAAAGCAGCACCCAGCCAACCAAAGCCCATCCCTCAACTTGGCATGTCACAGATGGTAGTTTCTTCTTTGTTATGCGTCCAAATATCTGCACAGTTAAGCAGATTTCTACGCACCAAATCACCATTAGCCATTTCCAGGCCTCCCAACAGTCCTGACTTTGGCGTGACAATTCCAATGCACACTAGAATCACACATAAGCAAAAAGACTTGCAACCATAATCATTTGTGCACACCACTGTGGTACTCAAGTTTAATGCAGGTCAAACCTAACAGAGCAAACGTTTCGGGCTCCTGTCCTTTATCAATGCACATGTCCTTAAATCATTATGCACCCTAAGAAATGTTTAACAAAAAATGGTCCTGTATGTTGGCGGCTAGACAGACAGACTGTCGGTCAGGCTAAAATGCCCCTACAGTGGTTGGACCCGAGTGGGCTTACCTATTATGGTCTTCACTTGTGACACAAGTCACGTCACTGGCGACACCCCCTCAGGATGCACTCCCCTGTTACTATTTATACCACATACAAACACACATACACAATGTTGGGAGGTATACATGTATGTGCCCTGGATTGGCACAGGTCAACAAGTTCTTCCTAATTTGGGAGTGTCCCTTTATTTGTAACATCATCAGGGCTCAAAGTTTTCACTACTCCCTAGCCATTGGCTAGTGAAAATTCAGCACTGGCAAGTAGAAATTGACACTCGTTAGATTACCATGGGCCTTATAGGCCTGGAGTGGTAAGTAACTGTTAGGCTTGGCTAGCAGCCCAGGACTTGAAATTTCAAGCAATTATTTTGTTTATCACTGTCACATACAGTAATGTAAATCTGTACAAAAATATTTGCTTGGCACAATTTCGCCACAAACTGTATGTCCTATGTATTTACTGGTATTCACTGACATGGGAATTTGCACAAATCGTGTTAAAACTGTCTGCCAAATTTCACCCTGGCATTGGTAACAGAAGATGTGCTGATATGTGCAAATATTTTATTTATTACTTTATAACAATTATAATGACTAGATATTACCTCATTACTTGTTTCACAGGAAATACGTTTGACCACTCTCCTATTGAATTTGACACAGTTGTTGAAAAAGATATTGTTAGTCAGTACTGATTGAAAACTTATGAGAAAAACTCACAAAATTCCCGTAATAAGAAATATTTCACTTTACTGAATTTGCACCCCTAGGTACCGCTGTTATGTTCCATTGCATCCACCATGGAGGTATAATTCAGAAAGTGTATTAGATCTATATCCTAGCTTTCCAGCAAAGACAAAATGTTCTGCAGATTTATTTTAGTTTTTTTTTTTTTTCTGAGAAAATTTCCAAGATAATTTCTTATATTAGGCCAGAATAACTGTATTGAAAATATTTCCCATCTCGTGTCCCCTCCTTCGTTAGTAAGGCCTAATGGAAACTGTCACTTTTTTGGAATTCACATTGAATTAAAAAAAAAAAAAAACTTCAAAATTCACCTAGAACTTGTGTTAACCTTTTTTTTTTTTTCTTTCAAGAGATGCTTTCTTCTTTTTCTTTTTCATCTTTTCAATTTCTTTAAAAAAATTAGCAAAATACATCACCCAGTTCAGTTCTTGCCCATTGAGGGCAAAGATGGCGGCACCCAGTTACGGGATAAATACATGTGGATTTTTACATTTAAATTTAATTTTCACATCTCACAAATTAGGGATAAGTAAACATAATATGAAAAAACCTCGGACATCACAGACCACCTTTAAATTTTTGAATTCCTCGGTCAGTACCCAGTAATTCAAAGTTTAGTAAATAACCCTGTTCGTCGTCAAAATTTCACTCAATGATTTCAAAAGTCTGCTGCCCCTTTAAATTCTGCTAGATCCTGTTGGGTAAATGATAGCTGGCTTTAAAAGTAGAAACATACTTTGCAAATTAACTTTAACATTTTAATAACTTATAAGGCAAATCTAGACAGAGAAGGACGCCATTTTGTTCTTTAACCCCTTAAGGACCAAACTTCTGGAATGAAAGGGAATCATGACATGTCACACATGTCACGTGTCCTTAAGAAAACAAAAAAACCAACAATTTTAATTTAGCCATTTCATCTAAGCATAATGAGCAGATCATAATAGGAGTGCTATGCTTCCAAAACAGAGCCCCTTAGACGTGTACAGAGCTAAACATGGAGTAAGTGTATTGAAAGTACTCAATTGTGTTAATGTTTAATTGTTTTAAAGGGTTAGATACAAAAAGTACACGCAAACACAGACTGCATTTTTCTATTGTTTCGTCTAGCTGTCTAGTTCTCATTGAATTGTTTATCTTTCTTTGCAGCTTGTATGTGTAACTTGCACGCCCGCCGCTGCCGCTTCAACATGGAGCTGTACAAGTTGTCAGGAAGAAAGAGTGGTGGGGTGTGCCTGAATTGCAGGCACAATACAGCCGGAAGACACTGCCACTACTGCAAGGAGGGATACTACAGGGACGTCAGCCGCGCCATCAGTGACCGCAGAGCGTGCAAAGGTGGGTCCTCCTTCCGGGACACCGGTACTGTCAATCCTCAGCTAGGTCTAGACCAGGGTTGCCCAAAAGGTAGTCCCCCTAGATGTTGTAGAACCGCAACTCCCATGATGCTTTGCATGCCTTTAGCATCACAGAAACCGTAGTTTTAAAACATCTGGGGATTTACTTTTTGGGCACCCCTGGTCTAGACACTTCATTTTCATGAACATCTGGGTCACAAAGGTTAACCAGCTCCGATTTAGGCAGTATTGAAAACGCATAGTGAAGTTTTTTTTTTAAGTCTTTACGATTGTGAAACTTCTTAAAATCTAGCAGTGTATCTAAATGGGGTCACACCAGCAAACCTGGTGGTAAGATTGCCAGTAGTCCGTCTCACACATTGCGTCAGGCCATTAACTTACCCACCAATTTTAACACCTGCTTTTCTGCGCTTTTTCTTTTTTCTATTATTATTTTTGACTTGGTACCTCCTAGAGTTGAAAACATTAACCTTAATTATACGAAGAAAGATATCAGCGGTTTAACCACCCATTCTAAACCCCCACATCAACCTGTGAACCCCAAATTCCCTCTAACAAAATGCTCTCCCCCTTACACTCTCCTCTGTTTTATTTTTTTCCTTTCACTTCCTAACACGTTCTATTTTCCACCGTTAAAATTAAAAGAAAAAAAAAAACGACCCTGGAAAGAATTCCTCTCACTCCCTTTTTTTTTCCTGTCCTATAACAAGGTGCCAATTAGTTTCTTCTAATGAGGCCTAACGCGTCCCCCTTCCCCCCCTCGTCCTTTTCTTTGCCAGTTTGCCATTGGCTAAATGACTCTACCAGCTGTGAGTTTCCCCATTCGGGTTAAATTCCTCCCATTTTTCACACGGAAAATACAAACCTCTCTTATAAACAGCTGCAGCTGAGGTAGCTGGTGTGAGCGGGTCTAAGGACAGCTGTTTAAATGGCCTCCCTCTACAATATAAAGCATGCCTGCATTGCACACTCATTGGAACACTGTTGATTGTATACAGAGGAACCTACAAGCTATTTCATTTCAGCCACAAACAAGATCTTAGGAAACAAGCAGCGTTTAAAAAAAAAAAAAATTGTTACTAAAGGGAGTGAAAGAAACCTATGTTTCAGTTTTATTATCTAAAGGGGTTTCATCACTAAACTCCAAATTGCAAAGAATTTGAATCCAAATGGCAAAATTAAGGCTAAAACAGCCAATCTTTGTCGACTGTAACACAGTTGTTGTTTTTTTTTCCAAATAATCTACATTAGTCTGAATTTTGCCATTCGGATTTTAGCGAATAACTCCCAAAGGGCAAATTTTTGTGCACCAAATTGGATAAAATGGTAAGACCAAAATTGTCAAATTAAAAAAATAATCTCGAAGATCGCTATGTTTTCAGTTGTTTAAGTTGTTACTTGTTTAAGTGTAAAATTTGAAAGTCACTATGAATTACTAAAATACACACTGTGTTTCACATAAATAACAACATAATGCTTCCAATACAAATCTCAGGGTTGTCGACAGATTTATTAAACGCTGGTCAAATCTAATAGGGAATAGCTCTGCTCTGAAGTATACAATATTGGAAATAAAAATGCACACCCTTCCCCAACACTAGGGTGTAGATTTTCTTGTTGAAGGAATCTTGTGGGCATTTAGAAATGAAAGGAAGATGTATTAATTAAAATACAGTGAAATTCTTACTCCTCTACTGATCCCGTTGTAACGGACCGTTTTGCACACAAGAGGTTAAAAACCGTTTAGGCGATATTCCCCTTTTCAGATGCACAGACAGCTACTGCAATCACCACTCTCCCGAACTGCAAACACATAAATTCACCAATCTCCCGAACTGGAACTAGGGGAATGCTCCAAACTCCCGAACAGGAAACACACGAATGCTGTAAACAGCCGAACAGGAAAAAACATACGAACGGTTTACACTCCTGGCAGTCGCACTGTAACAGAATACAATCCAATTACCCCCAAGAACGAGACGACACTTCGTTTGAGGGTCAAGCAGAACTGATTTACTGGGGTTACCTGCCGGGCTTTTATGCAGGTCTCACACCTGGTGGACACTCCCCTAGGGGACCAGATGGGAAACTAGGAAACATATTGGACATTGACCAATTAAAAACTTACAATCCCACAATGCATCACAATCCCTCCTCTCTGTCCTGGAGATAATTGGGAAGTAATCCAATTATCTCCAAGGACAGAGGCAAAACTCCATTAACCACGTGGCAGACAAAGGACAATAAAAGACATAAAAATACATACTGTTCAATTTATCACATAGAACATACACATTCTACCTATCCCCAGATAGCTTAGATCTGAGCGCACATTATTACCGGATGGCGCTCAGATCACATACATACAGTTTAATCGCCATGGAGCCAAAGTCTTTCATACAGTCTTTCAGTATACGGCTGGGCTCCATGGCATAGCTATCTGGCTTTAACAGTCCGCAGAAAGGCACGAACCAGCCTTTCTGCAGGGAAAAAGAACAGTGTTAAACATGGGGCAGGAGGCGGGTGACCAGGCTCCTACAGTGGCCAGTGGCGAGGTTGGTTCCGCCACACCCGTCACTACACGTTTGAGTAAGAGTACATTCTTCAAATGTTATATAATGATTTTCACTGATTCTAGGGATAAAAAATGGGCTTCACTACCCCTTTTTACCCTCTATATTACATGTTGGGGTATATACGCATATAATGCAAGCAACTTTATCTTCAAGTGAGATCCTATTCAGGTCACTTTCTTAAACAGACCAGAAGGGTATAATAAAATTGTTAGAACTTTCACTCACGAGAGAGATGTATCACTGTTTAATACCTGTCTCCAGGTGTCAGGGGCAGCTGAGAGCCTAAAGATGTGACTTACCCTGTTTCTATTTCAGCTTGTGACTGCCATCCGGTGGGAGCTGCTGGTAAAACCTGCAATCAGACCACGGGGCAGTGCCCTTGTAAGGATGGTGTGACTGGGCTAACTTGTAACCGATGTGCCAAGGGTTATCAGCAAAGTCGCTCGCCCATCGCACCCTGTATCAGTAAGTTCCATATTTCCTCTGTCATTTACTGTTCTTACACTGCCTAACCTCCAGTGACTCTATTGATATACATTAACTGGCCCTCAGAGGCTATGCAATGCCCCGTCCTATCTGGAATTGTCATCTTTTGTCCAGGACACATTGCTCTCTAGCGTGGAAAGGAGTGATCTGTCACGTTACTTGTTAAAATACCCAAATGTCAATTTTTCACCATCATCTAGCCTGATAGAACTCACATTACATTCCTCCTGTCTTTATCTTTGGATTGATACCCATTGGATATGGGCAAGTAGGTTTTAAAAGGGGCAATCTAGGCACCATAGCCACCTCATGACATGTAGTGGTTATGGTACTATTGGGCTTTAGGAGCCATCACCCAGTTCTAGGTCAAACTGTTTTTGAGTGGTTTTACCAAAACCTGGGGTCCTCCTCGAGTCACTCATGGCTCAGCCCGATGTTCACTCATTGCTACTTTGGAGCTTATGGAAAACATATGGTGCCGGTAGACACTCATGTTTGGTCAAACCTCTTGAAAATGGACTGCGCTCTTAGCCTACTAGCACCATAACCATTTAATTGATTTAACTGCTCCTTAAAGGTTAGCGTGTACATATAGCTTGGGATTACACTTAAAATGGGCAGGATCCTTATCGGCCAAGTTCCGAATGGCAGAATATTATATAATCGCTATATTGACACTCAGAAACATAGAACACATTTTGTTTTAACGCTGAAATCTTCATAGTGAGTCCTTTTTACTCCTATCTGCATATGTACATCAATACACTTTGCTACATTCTTACAATTTCCTGACAATCCAGAAAAAATGTTTAAATTGTCCTTTTCATTCAGAGGTATTTTCTTTCCATCAATCCTTGTCATGTTCTGTTCTGTCTCCCCCAGAAATCCCAGTCGTGGTCCCGACTCCAGTCTTCACCAGCACAGAAGAGCCAGCGTGTAAGTTGTACCACATGCAAAAATTATGGGGTGGGGAACTTTTCTCGTAACTAGTTTAACTTATTTAAAATAAACTAAATTGCCATCAGTGAAAGTCCACTGTGTTGGGAGGAAGATGGAGGCTGCCAAAAGTTTAAAGCGTGCATCAAAACACTGGGAGTTTCACCTCTCCATGCTTTCTGACACAAACTGCTCAGAGGAAAAGCTTTCCAGGCTGACAGCCAGAGTGTGTGCCAGGCCACAAGGGGTGGAGGGGCTGGGGAGGAAAGGGTTAACAGTGTATGGCCTCTTTCCAATTATTCATGGAAACTGGGGCTGAAAAAAGAAACCAGGGCGCTCGGAGCTGGAGGGGACACGGATAAGTGAGGCAGGTGAAAGAGAAATCGGCGAGATGAGTTACGGAGTCAGACAATAACACGAAAGGTCTGGAAACGGGATAGGAATTGAAAGGAGAAGGGAGGGAAGCAGGATAGTCATAGCAGGGGTCTGTGAATGCGACATCAGAGTGACATAAACAGAGTCAGTGAATTAGTCAATGAAAGTGACATCAGAGTGACATAAAGCTCGTTTGAGCAGGGTCCTCTTCAACCTATTGTTCCTGTAAGTTTATTTGTAATTGTCCTATTTATAGTTAAATCCCCCTCTCATAATATTGTAAAGCGCTACGGAATCTGTTGGCGCTATATAAATGGCAATAATAATAAATAAATAAATAAAGGGGGTCGGTGAAGGAGTCAATAAGTGTGACATCATAGTGACATAAAAGGGGACCGGTGAATGGAGACAATAAGTGTAAAATCAGAGTGACATAAAAAGGGACCGGTCAATGGAGACAATAAATGTGACAACAGAATGACATAAAGGGGGTCAGTGAAGGAGTCAATAAGTGTGACATCATAGGGACATAAAGGGGGTCAGTGAAGCAGGCAATGAGAATTCCAAGCGAGAATGTCTGGTGGATAGGGTTTCAATAGTTAAGACTGAATTGTTTGTGAATTGTGATAACTATTATCTAGCAGCCTAGGCCAGTAATCTGTAAATTAAGTACTTAAGACTAGAGTATTGACTTGAGAAAGGTGGACATATTATAATGTTTTTTTTCTTTTTGGGGGATGGTTACAGTTGAACTTGTCGCAATAACCTTACTACCGTAATATTGTGACATTCATGCTAACCAAGCCGTCTCAGCTTCCCGAATAAAATGTGCTATAAAGAAATCACAGCCTGTATCTGCAATGGTTAACAGAGCTGGCATTCAGGGGACTGTGGTAAAGTCTCTGCCCACGTGTGGTTAGAATTTGGTGTACCCTCTACTGCAGTTCTCTGATGCTCCCGTCTCAGGATAAGAGTGGGCAGGGACTCTTACACAGAACATTCCTGTGGTCTGGCTGTATTAACCCAAACGCCACCAGGTTTTTACATTTCTTCCATGTGTCTGGTTGTGAGCCATTTTTATAATTGTACCTACAAGCCTCATACACCAGTAATACGTGGGTATTATTCCCCCAGGCCGGTGGTTTTCAGTCAGTGTTCTGTGGCACATTGGTTATGTCTCAAGCCACATCAAAGTGGGCCACAAAGACACTGACTTCAGGGCTGTGATTGGTTGAATGTTATCTTTACCCAGAGTGTGTGTCTGTGTTTTTTTTTTTTTAAATATATGTCATTTGGCATTCAAATTGGATTTCTCATCGGGCAAATTATTAAAACTAATAAGTCAATTTGCCTTAAAGTATATGCATATATAGTTAGTTAGGCTTCAAGTAAATGTGAAGTTTTTAAACTGACGATAAAGGTAGAAAGAAAAATGTATGCGTTCTTCGGAAAATATTTTCTTGTTAAAGTGTGCTTTGGTGCAAAAAAAGATTGGAAACCCCTTCCCTAGGCAGTACAGGTACTAAGCCAGCATGCTGGGCAATGTGGTTATACACTATACATTATTAAAGGGATTCTATGGTGTTAGGGATGCAAAGTTCTAATCCTAACACTATAGTGCCCTCTGGTTCCCCCCCACCGCCCCCTTAGCAGCCTTCTCCCTCCCCTCCCCCCAGCAGGACCAGCCATTGGCCATCCAAAGTATCCTCCTGTAGCCATGTGTACAGTGACTATGGGAGCCAGCGTTAGTATCTTAGTCACAGGTTCAATTCCTGACAAGCTGCCTGAACTTATTATCTTTTCAAGGTCAATAAGAAGGAACACTATAGTGTTAGCAATACAAAGCTTTATTCCTGACACTATAGTGCCCCCCTGTCCCCTCTGCCCTCCAGACCATGTAAAGGGTTAGAAAACCTTATAGAGAATCCACAGGTTCAACATGTAGGATACATCGTACAGCGTATTGAAGAAAGGAATACAAAGTACAATATGTGTATATATATATATAGATACTTATATGAATAAGGCCATATGGCCGAAACATTGTATTTTGTGTGTGTTCCTTTTTTCAATAAACTGCACAATGCATCCTATCTGTTGAACCTGTGGGTTCTCTATTGGATACTATTACTTGAAGGTTGCAGGCTTCCACCACGGAGTAGCAGGGGGGGCATCAGTTCCCACACCTATTCCCCAGGAGTGCCACACCACTCTATTTATTTTGGACTAAAACACCCTTTAAACACTTACCTGATTCTGGAGTTGATGTCCCTCAGCGCTGGGTTGGGCTCCTCCAACGTGAGCTAATGGGATGAACCTAATGTGCACGTGCAGCGTGCGCTGTGCAACGTGCGCTGTGCGCTCGTTAGGCCTTCCCCAGAGGAAAGCACTGACTGAATGCTTTCCTTTGGGGCTTTTCAACATGCTGGACGTCCTCACGCTTTGCATTTGAAACTGCAGGAAGCGCCTCTAGTGGCTGTCTGGTGGACAGCCACTAGAGGCAGTCTTAACACTGCAATGTAAACATGGTGGTTTCTCTAAAACTGTAGTGTTTTACATTGCAGCGCTAAGGGAAACAGGGACAGTGTACCCAGACCAATTCAATGAGATGAAGTGGTCTGAGTGCCTATAGTGTCCCTTTAAGTAGGGTAATAACACCTAGAGTTCAGAATGTAAGTGGAAAGTGGCAACACTTACATACACCTCTCTATTTATAAGTACTGTGATATTATTATTTTATGGAGCATGGTTAACTTTATTCAAGAATAACCAGAAGCGAATGCTACACCCAGCTATTAGGAAATACATCCCATTGGTTTCCAGGGCAAATGGTCTAAATACCACATTCTGCCCTTTTGCTATGGAACTTAGATGATTAAAAACCTTTTACGATCAAATACCATAAATAAAATGTATAATTATTACCTTAAAGGCTGAATATAATAATGCAGCTTTAAGCAGATAAAAACAGCTTGAAACAGCCTTATTTTTTAATTTAATTTATGTTTTTTACGCGATCCCCCTCCAGGGAAAGAGCCGGTTCCCCTATTTCAGTCCTGCAGCCAGGGTGGAGGCCCGTTCAGCTCTGTTTGCACTGACATTTTTCGCGAGGTTCTCCCCTCATTTTCTGAAACCAAATCTGTCGACGGAAATAATGAGCCTTTAACCCCTTTGATGCTGGTCCACGGTTTCCTTCTGGCCAGACGGGGAAATGGAAAGCTGAGTAATAAGGCCTGAAGCTAAGAGGTGAGGGAGGTAGGGGACTGCCTTAATAATAGCTAGGGAACATAGAGACATAAGTAATAACATACAGAAATATATATAGTAACGTTCAGATACAAAAAGATGCAATAAGATAGAGAAATATACAATAATATAAACACAGGTTCAGGAATATTCAGAGAGAGATGCAGAACCATGCAGAAATATATAATAAATACAGACTCCAAATTATACAGAGACATGCAATAATATGCAGAAAATCGATTTAAACAAATTCACATACAAAAATATTCAGGGGTGCGATAGAACAAATACAAATATAATATAAATACAGATACAGGAAGACTATGAGAGATGGAATAACATGCCGATATTTATAATAACATAAAAACACATCAATACATTTTCGGAAAAAAGCAATAGCATGTAAGCTCATTGAGCAGGGCCCTCAACCCCTCTGTTCCTGTGCATCCATTTGTCTGGTTACAATTACGTGTCTGTTATTCCACCCATTGTACAGCGCTACGGAATTTGTTGGAACTATATAAATAATAAAATAATAATATTAATACAGAATAACATAATAATAGCGTATACATTACGTGTCTGTTAGTCCACCCATTGTACAGCGCTACGGAATTTGCTGGCGCTATATAAATAAAATAATAATAATACAAATACACAGGTGCAGAAATATTTAAAGAGCTGTAATAAAATGCACAAATTTATAATTACATACATACAGTCACTTTACCACAGAGACAAAGCATGTGTGGGGATTTATCATGACAAATACACGCTTCTGAATATTTATAAATCTGTAATAACAAATAGAAAATAGAAATATATAATAATACAAATAGGGATATAAACATGTTCTGAGATATAATAACGAGAAATATATAACATAGTGTAATAAATTGCAGCAATACCATAGTGTGATTTACATGGTGTTATGAAGTTTCTATATTGCCAATAGTGCAACTCTACTTATTGTACAGCGCTGCGGAATTTGTTGGCGCTATATAAATAATAATACTATCAGGCAAATAACAGTGTGCATACGATTGCACATTGAGTGAAATAATGATATTCAGACACATAATATGTATAATATAGATCTAGATAGATATAGATCTATTTAATAACATAGAGAAATGTGATAATACACATATATTCACTATCATGATCATACAATAACATATGAAGAAATATATTAACACACAGAATTAAATAATAACAACATGTCAAGGGATAACGGCAAACAAAACATTTTATATTCTGCAGAATATGTTGGTTCTGTAAACAACAACAGTATAATTACATGCAGAGGGATATTGTAATGTACAGGACAATATAGTATCATTCAGGGAGTATAATAACACAAATATATGTAATAGGTAATAGTATATCATAAAAAAACAGTGCAATATAATGGTACTAAGAACTATTAAGAGGTTCAATGTAACATACGGAAAGATACCGCAACACTATTAGGGGTGTAATAAAACAAACAGAGAGATACAATGACATGATTAGAGACATAATAAAATAAACAGAAACCGAGATACAGTAAAATGGAGAGCTAATGACACTTGGTTAGATTTACAACTTGCGGAGAGAGTTAATAACATCTGGAGACTGTCAAGGAGCACATCATGTTTGAAAAACTCAGCACAGGCACAGAAATTTGGTGGTATTTATTTATTTGTTTGATCCTTGCTAGTTGTGCTATGTACTAACACTCCTGGAGAGCATTCTTAGATAGCTGTACACAGCAAGTTCAAACAGAGCTCAGTGGTAGCCTTCACTACATCGGCTGTTAATATAAAACCAGAGTCAGTTCTGTACCCATCTAGTTAGGTCTTACTGATGATAAACACTAGTTAAAGGGACACTGCAGACACTAATCAAACACTTCTGCATTTTATAGCTTCTGGCCTAAATGTTTGAATTCTCAATTTTGTATGTTTTTTGCAAGCAAAGAGAAAACAAATAAAATAAAGAAATATTTGACAGCATACAGTATATTAGCTACCGCCTCCATTCCAAACTACTTCCTGTTTGTTGGTATCTGAATATGCATACAACTCCTTCTTTGTTGTTTCCAGCATGCAGTGCTTCTCCACTAACACAGTTGTTAATGTCTTAAAGAATCGCAACAAAGGTTTCTGGGACTTGTGGTTCGGTTAAGAGGTCTCCTAAGAAAAAAAGATTACTTCGACTTCCAGAAATTAGTGCTCCGTCTATAAAGTGCTGTCCTACAGAGATTTATAATATAAAGTCAGCACTTTGACTAGTCACATAGAAAAGTATAACGATAGGCCAATTGCTTGCTTGTCTGGACAGTGTTAACCTGAAGCATACCTGCCAAGTGTCCCTATTTAGGTGGGGCAGTCCCTATTATGTGCCCAAATCCCTCTGGCCCCCTTTTCTATCTCAGTGTCCCTCTTTTATAGGAGCTCCATATTGTTGGTGTGACTGTGTGTATAACAGAGCTCCAATGTGTCTTTGAACTACAATAAATGTGTTTAGAAATCAGTCTGTGTAAATGAGATACATTGTTCTTGTTCTAAATTACATTATAATTGTAAACATTGCTATTAGTAAGTCAGCCAAATTTTACTCAGAGCTGCCCGGCCCCCCGACTCACACCCCTAGCTTTGAAGTTTTATACACAATGTTATCTCATGTGTTTGCAGACCCCAGAGTCCTGCATTTTGCTGTGTACTAGCAGTCGGTATGACTTGGAGATCAAGACGTGGATATTATTTTATTATTAATATTTTATTATTTATATAGCGCCATCAGATTCCGTAACCAAAAGGTTTAGCTAGGCTTATTGAGTTGGAAAAGTTTAAGCTGATTTACATTTATATCTGAAGAGTGGCTTTAATTAATACTGAGATCCTGGGACCTGCTCTGCATGGGACCAACATTCTGAGGCTGAAATGTGTATCTGTAACCTGTACAAGTTGGCAGTCACTGACTCTCCAGCTCAGGGGGACTATGTGACCACAGGAATCTTATATTGATAAACCGTCTTTCAGGGTTGCCTTGCATCCAAAGACGGTAGGACTTTGATTGCTTAAAGCCCTGAAGTATGGATTATTTTATACATGTCTAAGTAGGTAGAATAGAGAATATTACAACGTTCTGCCTGTGTCAGTTAAAGCCCCAATAGCTTACGGATAACCACATACTGGTAAATCCGGGAATTTGCCCCTTGCTCCAGCAGCTAAAGGGTTAAGGAAGTAGACCCCTGTAACCAAAATTATTTATAATCTTCCATATACCAGGTGATAATTCCAGTGTTAGCTCCTTACACGGCAAAGGACTAAAAACGGAGGCTGTACTTGTAAGTGCCCAGCTCTCGCCTGGCATGTGACAGGATTTCCAATGTTGCCCTGGCATGATTCACTGGCACACTTTGTACCCTCCACCCCAGAACAGATTTTCACCCTGGCTGGGACCCAGAATATGTTGGGGGGGGTGGGGGTATGAGACCTTTCCTTCCCTCATTCACCTTGCAATAAATCTCCGGCCCCCAGACACACAACCTTGATCTATGGATCTAGAGAGGGCGACATGACCCATACCTTGTTATCACTCGACTTTAAACCCTTCAGTACAAATTTGGCAAAATGCTAAGATTTTTAATTACAGTTCTTTAACGTCATCTGTTATAAAAGGGTTAAATGCTGTTTTCACAAATGTGTCCGGGCATAAATGTTCATATTGCTTCAAATCCTTGGCTCGATACAAGTTGCAAAGTCGGCCAGTAACACGTGGAATTTGAAGATGTCTTCCAAGACTTCAAACGACAAGCTGTCTGTTTATTGGACCATTAATGGTCATTTATGATGCAGTAAACGGATTGCCTATCGTTTGAAGTCACGTGAATGGCCAGGAAGCCCACACTGACGTCACTAGCAACACACAAACAATAGCATACTATGAAGTTAATAGAACACATATTTTAAAAATACACAAACATTGCTAGTTATTAAAGGTTGCCTCGATCGCACATCCAGAGAGACACAGATCTTTTTGAAGGATATTAAACTGGTGGAAGATTTGATGTTCTATGGAATGTAAGCCTGTTGCGGCTTAATTCTGTATGATACAATGCATGTGTGTGTGTATGTATATATATACTCACAACATGAAAAATGTGTATCATGGGGGCGGGGCCTGGACACCATGCCGGCAGGTCGCACATAGCCTGTGCTCCTCCCTAAACTCAATTAAAATAAGCTGTGCCAGACACAAATACCCTGCTACTGGACTTTCATAAATCGTTGCCTTTACCTGACAGGACGGAGCAACTTTGAAGAGTGTCTTTGCCTACAGCTGGTGCGGCCTGGTGGCTCCCCGACGGGTGAAACGGACGATCACTCGGCTCGGAGCTGTCCCAGCTCCCTTGGTTGGAGGTCTCTCAGAGCCCCGCACTCCCCCCCCTAGGCCGGTGGGGGTTATCCCGGGCCCCCTCCTAACAAGCGAGCAGTCACCCCGGGATCACTCCTGGTAGATATCTCCTGTAGACTGCTGACACAAGGCCTTTCAAAGATGGCCGACGGCACCGCAATCACTCTGGAACGGATGACACTAAGCGACTGGGAAGCAGCCTTCCCACTTAAATTTGAAGCAATATGCCAGCAATTCTGGGAAAGATTGGAAAATAGACGACAGCCACCGGCACTGACCGTGCCCAAGCAACATGCCATCGAGCTGGGGCGAAATGGATTTCCCCCAGGTGGAATAGCTAAACAAGCCTGGGCACACCCTACAGTCCGACCGCCTGGACCGAGGTCCCCCCGAGGCACAGCCTTCATGCATCACCCACGACAGCGGAGGAATGTCTGCCGGAAAAAGCACCTACCACACAGACACTCTGCTCCCCCCGGACAGGGGAAGGACTTGGCACTGCAAGGCTCCCGAGTCCACGGAATCCAAATGCAGGTCCTCATACCATCCTGGGGCCTGAGGAGCATCATGCCCTTCTACACCAGAGAGGTTACCCACCTGGACTTACCTGTGTCTCACTCACCTCTGCCTCTGGTAGGAATCGGCTAAACACCTCATTCTGTACCCACCCAGAGACCCACTGTAATAATGGAGGTGGCTAGATCAGATGACAAACCAGAGAGGCTACACCATATTTGAGTTGATAATTTTTGTTGTTTAAGTTTTATTTTAGCCCTCGTTCTTCCTATTTTGCTGGTTGATACTTGTACTGCTGGTCCCTCTTACATTACTGATGGGGTGCCCAGAAGCCCTATTCATACATGCTCCCACACATACAGCCTGTGATACCATATAGAGGTGACCCACCATATAGTAGGTACGGCAGCCTTAACATGTTAATCTTTAGAGCTTAGCGTATCTCTAACGGCAGACCAACTCCACAGGCTCATAGCCTGTATTGCCCCCTTGCACAGCACATCTTCATATAGATCATACGCAAATGCTATTTACTGTTCAGTCCTCCTCTGTTTTTAACTTGCCCTCGAAAGTGCTGGCATTCTTGACACAGGGGTCAGCCCTAACTTTATTTGTTGAACATGATTAATCCACAGGGTGAGCCAGGGTTACCTATCCTCTGAATTCCTCGTGTCGGCATACGACCCATCACGCTAACTAGTATTTACTGTTTATTGCTGCGAAATATAAGCTTACGATTTAACTTGTTCTCTCCCCCTATATAAAAAAAATGTGCAATGTCTTTTATGCCATACTACTGTCAACATATGTGTAAAAATCGGCTTGCACCAGCTGTTGTGGCAGTGCAACTATGCTTGTTTAATGTCTGCACGCATAAAATAAAGAATTTAAAAAAAAAAAGAAAAATGTGTATCATTTTCAATCAGATGTGACAGCACAGTGTGTTTACTTTATAAGTTTTTTATCTCCTGCTCTGTAAATTAAATTTTAATCATACACAGGAGGCTCCTGCAGGATCTAGCTTGCTAATAAAGGGACACTATATTCACCCAAACAATTTTAGCAAAAAAACAGTTTTGGTGTATAGATCATGCATCTGGAATTAAATCACTTTTGTTTCTGTCCATGCCGCATAATCTACACCTACCCTGGCTGTGACTCACATAGCCTGCATGAATAAAAATGGTTTAATTTTCAATCAGATGTTAACTTACTTTAGAAGTTTTTTATCTCCTGGTCTGTACATTTACCTTTAATCACACACAGAAGGCGAGTTCTAGCAAACTATTAACTGTGCAGGAGATAATAAATTGTGAATTAAACCTTCTGTGCAATAAAGGAATTGTACACATTAGATATAATACATAGATATGATATTAGATACAGAACGTGTTTAGGGGGACTGTGTAGGTCACATACAGGGAAGGCTAAAGTTGTTTTGGTGCTCATAGTGCCACATTAATTTAAAATATAAGTATGATATTAATCTGAACAGCAAAGCCACGTCACCCTTTCCACGGTCAAAAATTTTAAAAAAATATCTTCCTCCCCATATGCATTATATGTAAATAAATGGCAGAACTGTGTGTTATTGGTGGCTTTTTTTGCCAAAATATTCTCTGTAATTTTTTTGTTAATAATTAATCACTGAAACATTGATAACAATTGAAATCTTTATAACTGACACAACCCTTAGTGTTTCTCCTTGTTGGCTATGAAGACTGTGGGATTTTATTGTCACAAAGATGTTATCTACCAGTGCTAGGCTGCTCGCTCAAAAGAACTTAGGGGACAATATATGCATTTCTGTAGCACCTGCGTAAGAATATGTGAGCTAATGATTTACCGTCTCTTTGAATTAGATTGTGAGCAGTACTGCAAGCCTCCCAAAGGAAATTACAAGATCAACTTGAAAAAATACTGCAAGAAAGACTTTGGTAAGACCTGTAGTTGTTAAGAAGGAGTAGACATAAAGGTTTCTAAGCATGTGGAATCCTGATGCAAGAAATGAGAAAACAGCATAAAACAAGGATTCTGGGTAATCACAGGGTTCTATTTTAGATGCTCCTATATTTCAGTTGCACATGATACAAATCTGGGCACTAAGTGGTTAAATGTCTATAGCTGCAATAACGTGTTTTTTTTGGGGGGAGGGGAGTGGAGAAGGCTTTTCTCTCTAAAAAAAAAAAAAGTCTTGAATAATCACCTTAATCTGGATGAGCATGCACCGTCATTCGGCATTGGAAGATGAATTAATAAATTTATTGTGTGTTTTCTCGGAATGCTGGCTGGCAGGCAGGGGTGATGTGTTAATGTAAAATCAATGAATGAGCAGTGAGAGGTGGATTAATTATGTTGGATCTTGGTCTGTGACTATATTCATTGTCTGCTCTGAGTGCGAGTGTAAGCTCAGACACCATAATCAATATAAATTTCCATCAATGAATATGATCCAGGGAGTCACATCGTGTGCACGGGCTGTTTAGAAGATTTAAGTACATAGGTCGTAGAGTTTATATACGTACAGGATAGATTTCTCCATGCAGTGACTCATACAGTAGGTTCTTTATACACAGACTATTACATCCCTAATGCCATCACTGGCTTATTGACAGGCAGGGAATGGACACTGCGTGCCCTCCAGTATCTCGGGAGTTAAAGAGGCACAGAGAGGGGGTATGACACTTGGTAATAAAAGGCCTCTGTCCTCATTAGGGTGAGAGGGGAGAAAACCCTTCTTCTTGCCTCTTAATTCAAGGGACAATCTCGTTCCTGCCTCTCTTTCTCCCATGTCTCCTCTCACTCTTTCTTTTCAGCCCTGTCCCATTCTCTGTCTGCCAAAAATGTTAAAAAGGATATCGGCCTCTTGGAAAGGAAAAAAAAAAAGTAGAAAAAAAATATATATCAACTATACATGGGAGGGAACTGTATGCTAATGAGATGGTAATATTCACCTGGCCGCGCTGCTATTGGGCAGATACTGATGGGCCATAATCAGTGTGACACGGCCACCATTCATCCTGAGCGCAGAGGGGAAGCAACACATTGATGTATGGCAGGGGCTTTTGGCGTTTTGAGAATAGAGGGGGCGTTATGGGTCTATGAGACAAGAGAATCTAAACTAGGCCTCCCCAAGCTGTCTCTGTCATCCACACAAAGACCTCCTGCTGATAAATAGAGCTTTTTGGGAGTGGGGGGTAGCAGCCTCATAGTATCCCCCCCACACTTCGTATTACCTCTCTTGGTCCAAACAAATAAGAGACAATATGTGCTCGGGATGTTAAGTATTCCATTGGACTGTAGATAGAGGGTGTGGTCTACATGAATCAAAGCACTGACCCACGGCACTGGCAGTCCGAGCATTCTCTATCAAGATCTATGATTATGGCCGTGTCATTAGACTGAAGCCTTGGAGTGATACATTGCCGATCACTGCTAAAAAAAAGCTCAATAAGGACCTTGTTTATCATTACAAAACGGGGAAAGCAGAGCATCTTTCTGTTTTTTTCCTTTCTTTTTTTTTTAGTTATTAGAGGGAGACGTCCTATAAACACCATTTGGATGTTTCCATTATGTTAAATGCAGGGCAAACAGTCAGCTTTTTTCGCAAGAGAAATGTCCAGTGCTGGAGAACAGATGGCGGACACAAAGACGGTGCAGTGTCCCTTTAAAGCGCAGGTGGACTCCAAGCTGAGTTTAAAATGAATCTCTCTCGTGGTTGTTGAGTTTATTTTTATACCTTTTATCTGAGATTTATATCCACCCATCCATCCACGTATATTGCATGTAGGAATACATATACACACACAGGTGTGTGTGGGTATGTGAAACATAGAAACATAGAATGTGACGGCAGATAAGAACCATTCGGCCCATCTAGTCTGCCCAATTTTCTAAATACGTTTGTTAGTCCCTGGCCTTATCTTATATCTAAGATAGCCTTATGCCTATCCCACGCATGCTTAATGTCCTTCTGTGTACAATACTCCAAGTGAGGTCTCACCAGTGTTCTGTACAATGGCATGAGCACTTCCCTCTTTCTGCTGCTAATACCTCTCCCTATACAACCAAGCATTCTGCTAGCATTTCCAGCTGCTCTATTACATTGTCTGCCTACCTTTAAGGCATCAGAAATAATCACCCCTAAATCCATTTCCTCAGATGTTGAGGTTAGGACTCTATCAAATATTCTGTACTCTGCCCTTGGGTTTTTACATCCAAGATGCATTATCTTGCACTTATCAACATTAAATGTCAGTTGCCACAACTCTGACCATTTTTCTAGTTTACCTAAATCATTTGCCATTTGGTTTATCCCTCCTGGAACATCAACCCTGTTACATATCTTAGTATCATCAGCAAAAAGACATACCTTACCATCAAGACCTTCTACAATATCACTAATAAAAATATTAAAGAGAATGGGTCCAAGTACAGATCCCTGAGGTACCCCACTGGTGACAAGCCCATACTTCGAATATACTCCATTGACTAAAACCCTCTGTTGCCTGTCACTCAGCCACTGCCTTACCCATTCAACAATACTGGAATCCAAACTTAAAGATTGCAGTTCATTGATAAGCCTTCTATGTGCAACAGTGTCAAGAGCCTTGCTGAAATCTAGGTAAGCAATATCTACTGTACCACCCTGATCTATTATTTTAGTTACCCAATCTCAAAAATCTTATAAGGGGTGGAGCCTGAGCTCTCAGCTGATCGGACGCGTGCTGCAAGGGCTCCTGAGCAGCATACTAATTTTAGACAAAAAACCCGGGCTAAACTACAAAAACTGCTACCACATCAGACTAGCTACATCAGGAAGGCAGAGACAAACTGGCGGCTACCTCACCCAGGTGTACAAGGTAGCGGGAGCCGCAGCGGCTCATCGAGGCCTGCAGACTGCTAGGCGGGAGAAATGCGGCTGACTTCCCCGCCGGATGGTACGTCAAGTGGACCTACTCTGCTCCTACCCCCCCCTTTGAAATGGTGGAGGTTATCCCGGTCCCCACTGGGCAGCTTAAAGCAAATACTGTAGCTTTCTGCTCAGAATGGACACTCACCCTACCACTCAAAATGGCGCCTGACACACCGCCTGACCTCAAGGACAAGGGCCTAATCGGGCAGCCACATCACAGCTCTACTGAATACACATTACAGCGGCTCGAGGAACTATTCCAAAGGTTCTGGTTGCAAATCAAAGTACGCAGGATGACCCGCGGGTTCACACAGAGGACCTCCAAACAGAGACACTTGCTGCCATTGGTAAGCGGACGCCCTGGGCTCCTCAGCGGATCGTATGAACTCGGCATGGCTCACCACAAGTCGGATCCTGATGACGAACACCAGACGCAGCTGATATGCACACGACTTTGATCTATGTTTATATTTGTCCTTCATCTGTCCATCCCCCCTATACCCTAGCACATGCTCTGAAAGGCAGTATACTAACACCCATAGCATTACACCCTGCCCAAGTGGATACTTTATCTTGTATATATTTAGTATAGATAAGACATGTTTGAGCCTACTAGTCACTATTATATATTTTACCCCTCATACAGAAGCCAGGTCCCACCCTGATGTTATGCTCCTAGACAATAACTTGACTTGTGCACCTTGCTAGCTTGAAAAACAAAACAAATCTAACCGTTCAGAAGCTATCGTTTAACCTTGTTTTAATATAAAATTGTGCACGTTTGCTCTACTACCCCAATTGTACAATGTGAAGTTGTGTGTGAGGATTGCCATTGGGGTACCTCAGGCTTGTATGTAACAATCTTAAGCACGGCAAAAATGCAAAATATAAAAGAAACACAAAAAACAATAAGATTAGTTTGGCATGATCTCCCTGAAGTAAACCCATGTTGTCTTTGATCTTGAAATCCATGTGATTTTAGATGTTCAACAATCCTATCGTTTAACATGGTTAATGGTAATATTGTTCTCTCTCATTCCTTTCTAGTGGTTCAAGTAAATGTATTGGAGATGGAGATGGTCGGTTCCTGGGCAAAGTTCACTGTGAATGTGCATTCTGTTTACAAGTGTCGAGATGATCGAGTGAAACGTGGTGAGAACCTTTTGTGGATTCACATTAAAGACCTATCTTGCAAGTGCCCCAAGATACAGTTGAGCCGTCGATATCTGGTGATGGGTACCAGTGAGGGGCCTGGAGAGAGACCAGGTTTAACTGCGGATAAGAATAGCATGGTCATCCAGTGGAGGGATGCATGGACCAGGCGTCTGCGGAAACTGCAACGCAAAGAGAAGAAAGGAAAGTGCCTGAAACCATGAAGAGCAGTAGGGAAAGATGATTTGGGGACTCTGTATATACATATATGACCTCTGAAGCTTGAGACTATTGACATTGCAGTACATTCTTATGTTGGAGTTTTCATCACGCAAAGACCAAGGGTGAAAACAAGGCAAGACCCACATTTGTGGAAGGAGATTTCTCAAGTAAGGTCTTCGTTGAGGCTCTCCCAGTTAAGCTAGTCTCATTTAATTAATAATAATTTCTGCCTACAGTAGCTCTCTAATTCCCCCTCTTTCATTCACTGGGAGAACATCTAATCCATTATACACATGAGAACTAATTGTAACAAATCATAGATACCGATTCTGGTGTTGTAGCTCCTATTTCTGGACTTAGAACAGTGTTCATGTAATGTAAAAAGCTCTCAAGAACTTGTGGATTGTTGAGAAACATGACCTGGTGTCACCATGCCAAAGTATTGTGATATTACACAATACAATCACACTTCACTGGGCAGAACTTTTTTTTATCGAATATGTCTAAAAAAATTGAGAAGTGGGAGAAAATCATAATCGGAAATCCAAGACTTCAGACTCATTTTGTAAAATGTAAGACACTTTATGAAGCAGGAAACTGGTAAAGAGAATTTACAACAGAAAATAGAGGTAAACGTTGTCGCTCAAAAAGGGGACACTTAACGGAGATCCCAAAAAGGGTTAACCCAATTTATATCAATAGGAATTAAACAATTCCATTTTATGAACCAGACCACCTTTATGCTTCCATAGAGGTCTATCTAAGCTAACCTGGTGTTGTTTAACAGAAAGGCAAAGCTTAATAAATATTATACAGTCTTGCATTTGTGACTGCCAGTAGCTAGCTTTGCCGGATGTCTGTTAATAAAGCATTTCTCCCGCAGTTTTTTGGTGGGGTAAAATGCAAACAATATCCAGGTTCTGAAATGTTTGCTGATATAGATGGAGTGTGTCACACTATATAGACCATACTTCTAATAATGGACCCTTGCTTTTGATGGGGGCACTTTCCTTTTAAATGGCCCTTGGCTTCTGTTCTTCCATTTTGATCTCTTTTGACAGATATTTAATTTGAATTTATCTATGACACGGCTTTACAAACTGTCCTGTCTGACTGTATGGTATGCACAATCCGTGACTTTGTATCGAGCTACGAAGACCTGCAGAGCACTGTACAGATATCCAGTCTCTGCCAAAGAACAGACTGAGCATATTCACACAGTGTTTAATTATGTGGCCAAGTGTCCTACAGAACAAAGGATCATCGGATGCAGATGCCATATGTGTCAACAAAATGTATTGTTTGTAAAACAATGTAAAATTAGTTATGTTCTCTCTTTTTTTTATGTGCCGAACTATCCCATAGTGCAAGTGGATGGGGCAACAAATAATATGTGTTTGATAGTGATACACGTGTAATTGTAACGACCGTCTGTACATAACCCTACTGTATGTTCACTGTGTAATATATGTATACAGATATTGTCTACCTTCGTCTACCATGATCCTACTGTTAATCATTCTGGTTGACTCTGTACTTCTGCATTCATCAGACCAATATAATACTACATTTATCTAAGGGGACTAGGAGTAGGTCAACTAATCAAAGTTGTACAAACAGACTTATCCATCGATTATTCCAGGCTACAGTGCTCTCTGGGCTTGGCATGCTTAAGAGGTTGAAGGGATAATAATATAATAATCTTCACTTAAATGTGTCTATAAATCTCATGCACTCTAACATAAATTGGCCATTATTAAATCACCAGCTTATAACCCATGATGTCATTAATAGTTTGGATTACTTTAGGAATATTACAGTAAACCCAATTTAGGTACAAAATAAGAACTAAATTACTTATTGGCCTTACAAAATGAGAACAACAACGATGAACACGGACGGTTTAAAAAGTATTCCAAGTCACTATTCATATGGGGGAGAATGTATTAAACATTCCGATTCCCATATTATTAATTTCAAAAGACCTTTTTAAAAAGACAAATTTAAAGGACAGTTATCCGATGGTTTTAATGATAATCATGATGCCCTAAATGAGGCAGTCTCTGTATAGTGAATGTTAAAGCACACACAGTATGTTATATGTCCCACGGCATAGAATGTTTAGGTGTCCTGCAGCTGTGTGCTTTAACATTGTAAGCAGGATAGCCATGATACCACGAAACTTGCCCAACCCTTCGCCAGAAATGAGTTCAAATCCAACAAATGTTGGGATATTCACTAACGTGAAAATTGCCAGGAATTCAAAGAGAATTTCAAACTTAAGGTCAAAATAGCTGAACTGGAAACAGAATTTGCTTGGAGAATGCCTTTAATTAAGCTGTTTTGGCCTAAAATTTGAAGTTCGTTTTAAATTCCCAGCAGTTCTCTGTAGTACTGCTGTCCACTCTCCCTTTGCCCCCTGTACTCCTGCTGTCCACTCTCCCTTGCTGTTTGCCCCCTGTACTTCTACTGTCCACTCTCCCTTGCTCTTTGCCCCCTGTAGTCCTGCTGTCCACACCCCTTCGTTGTTTACCCCTGTACTCCTGCTGTCCACTCTCTCTTTGCCCCTGTACTCCTGCTGTCCACTCTCCCTTTGCCCCTGTACTCCTGCTGCTTTTCCATGCTGTTTGCCCCCCTGTACTCCTGCTGTCCACTCTTCCTTGTTGTTTGCCCCTGTACTCCTGCTGTCCACTCTTCCTTGTTGTTTGTCCCCTGTACTCCTGCTGTTCACTCTTCCTTGTTGTTTGCCCCCTGTACTCCTGCTGTCCACTCTTGCTTTGCCCCCTGTATTCCTGCTGTCCACTCTCTCTTGTTGTTTGTCCCCTGTACTTCTACTGTCCAGTTTACCCTGCTTCCTACCCCCGTATTCCTGTTGTTTGCTGCAACATAACCTCAGCTGCGCCTGTACTCTTTCTGCTGGCTGCTATCACACCCTGCTTATAATGTTCCATAATGTACTCCTCTCCTGTAATTGGGTGGCATTTGTAATTATCAACGGGTCTACCTTCAGAATCAGAGCAGGCTGTTTATATATTCTACCTTCATCAAGAGGATAAATATTAGATGGAAGAAAAGGAAGAACAGTTGCCCAGCCCATACTTTGTGAGATCTTGTGACATTATATTATCTAAGAAGTAAATCCTTCATATTAATGAAACAGACATGCCTACTGCAATGTTCCCTCTCAGGTGGGCAGTCCAGCATTGAAATAGTTAAATGCACTGTACTAGGTTGCACTGAGCATCGATTGCTCACAATGAGGTTTATAAATTAATTAGTGTTTTCTTAACGGTTTCAGCGCTGGGTTGCTCATTGATGGGAAGAATACATGCTACCGGCTTTTCACGATGATTTGAATGCCAAAGATGATTTTCTGAGCCCTCTGTTCTTCAAGGGTTAAATGCCAACCCATTAGCAAGTGATAGAAACCAACACATTTTTGCATGGCCATCTAAGTAAATCATGCCACGTATCCAGTGTGCCTTATTTTTCTTTCTTTCAGTCGAATTAATGGAGAATTATGTAAACATGTACGGTGTCTATCGTTGACTCACTATCACCAGCGCCTCAAAAAGGCTTTGAATAAATGACCTATATCTACCACGTTCTATGTACTGTGTCTCTTGCTGGCGCTGGAGCAGGCTCCCGCCTTATAAACGCCTTTCCGACAAGGAAACACATTCAATAAAGAAAAATATATGTCTTACATGACAGATGTTTTTATTATTACTTCTTTTTTTAATTTAATGTGATCCTAGAATAATAACAGTACCGGACAGGTTGTACAAAATATTCAAAGAAGACGGCCTTGGTGTGAATTGCTACAAATTCATTTACTGGGATTTCTGGCACAGTTATGCTGAAAGGGATACTATAGGCATCAAAACAACTTTAGCTTAATGAATCCGTTTTGGTGTATAGATCATTCCCTTGCAGTCTCACTGCTCAATTCTCTGCCATTTAGGAGTTAAATCACTTTGATTATACAACCCTATTCACACCTCCCTGCATATGACTTAACAGCCTTCCAAAACACTTCCTGTAAAGAGTCATCTAATGTTTACACTTCCTTTATTGCACATTCTGTTTAATTTAGAACTTATTATATTTTGTTCTGTTAATAGCCTTATGGACCCTGTGTGATTAAAGGTCAATTTACAGAGCAGAAGATAAAAGCTTTTAAAACAAGCTAACATCTAAATTGACGTTATGTTTTCCATTCAGGCTGTGTGAGTCACATGCAGAGAGGTATGGCTAGGGCTGCATAAACAGAAACAAAAGTGAATTAAAGCCTAAATGGCAGAGAATTGAGAAGTGAGACTTCAGAGGCATGATCTATACACCAAAACTGCTCCATTAAGCTAAAATTGTTTTGGTGCCTATAAAGGACATTTACAAATGTGACTGTGAAGAGAATTAAGCTTTAAAGAATTCAGGATGTGGATGGGCTTTGACCAGTTCGGATGACAATTCTAGAAGAAAAATGAATAATTACCACTTCTTGTAGAGTTGCCAATTCCATTACAATTGCTTCTTTTGCCAGTTTCTGTGGATTTACGAGTTTTGGTACAGTGGCCAAATTTGGTCAAGTTGCGACATTCTTAAGAATAGTAGCCGAGTTGCCCTTTTAGTACAGCTGCCAATTTCGTAATTTTGTATTTTCCGATTTTAGCGATGACAGTTTTGGTAAGTTTGACACTCTCAGTAGAAATGTCGATTCTGGTACAGTTACAGAATTAGTTATACAAAGCCGAGTTGCCAGTTTCAGTCCAGTTGCTAATTTCAGTGAACTGGACGATTTTGGTACAATGGTTCATTTCTAAAGAGCTGCCAGTTCCAGTACAGTAGCTAGATTTCAGTTCCGTTTCCAATTTCAGTAGTGTTGCCAATTTCATTAAAGCTGTCACTTTTGGTACAGTTACCATTTTCAGTAGATTTGTCAATTATGGTGCAGTTGCCAGTTGCAGACTTGGCACTTGGGCCAACCAAAGGCTGAGTGAAACGCAACAATTATATTAGGCTTTTAGGTACCTTTTCGACAGGCTACAGCGTAAAGAAGTCGCCAGATTCTTCCCTAAGAACACCAAATAATAGATACAACAATGTATCTCTCTTTGGAGGGTTGCTCCAAGCTTCACAGCCACTACAGCCCTCTGTAGTGGTTATGGTGCCAGGTGTACCCTGGATTAGTTCTTATGTGGCTCCCTGCTGCTGTGTTGATATGCTTCCGGCTCCTGCGGAGACGATGCAGTCGCCATTTATTAGAGAGCATCAGCTAACTGCTCTTTGCAATTGAATGGCACTGTAGGTGCAAAGTAAATTTTGCACATAATTGGCATTAGCCAGTCTCTATTACACTGCCAGAGATGGAGTTACACCTCTGGTAGGCAAGGGGTTAAACTCAGTATGTGCAGTGTTTCAAAGTAAAATGCTGTTTATACAGATTCCAGGAACCATAACCACTTCAAGTCACTGATGTGGTCATGGTGCTTGAAGTAAACGTTTAAATTACACTTGGTGAGCATTATAAAAGCATCAATGTCGAGCCAGATGACATGGTTTTGGATGGACAGCATTGTACGCTGCATGTCTTACATTTTTTTTGTCATCTAATTTATTGCAAAGCGAGTTTCCCACGATGCACACAGTTGTGCATGATGGAAAAAAAAAAACACAAAAATTTCCAAGGAGGAAATACATAAAACAGAGAAACACCTGGAAGATAGAGAGTACAGGGGAAATGGAAGGGAAAAGAAGCAGTGAGAACAGATTTGAAGGGGTTGAGAAGGCAATTCATCACTTTATCATCAGCCGCACACCTGGGTGTCGGGAGAGATGACGGGCAGGAGGAATGGGGAGGGTGGAGGGGGTAAGAGGAGAGATTTATGCTGGGGTATCACCTGAACCATTTGGATGTAGCTATAAAAAAATTTTTTTAAAAAATTCCCCTCCAAAAAACAATTGCATTTCTGAAAAATTCCAGAGAAATTTAGCATTAAGTGCGATTAAACTTTCTATATGGTTCTTTTTACCTAAAGAGTTGCCAATGCATGGGATTGTTCTACAGCAGAGACTAGTACAGCATAAGAGTTCGAGGGACGACGCAATTAAGATGGGACGTTTGTTTTCTACCTGCTGTCAAAATCTGTTTCTGTTTAGATAAGCCTTAAAGGGGACCTATCATGAAACATTAGCTTTTGATATATTATCGCTAGTTAATATATATCTGAATCATATGCCTACCATTTCTTTGCCATTTCTTGATAATATCACATTTAATAAACGAAGGTTAGTGTCCTCATCTATATCAGCCTGCTGCCGATGATCCAGACAGTTGCACAGAGAGATTGTTGCCTGTAGAATATTCAGGGATCACGGCGGCTCACAATATCCAAAAACACCAATAACTTATACACGTAATGGCTACTGACGTTGCAACTTTGGCAAAACCGTATGCAATCATATATTGTACAACGTATCAAACCTAATATTGTTTGAGATAGTTCTCCTTTAAAGGACCAAAGGAAGGTGACAAAGATGTATGTTCACACATGCCGAAAGGAGATGGTAACAGTGAGTCACTCCATCCAAACCGCTTGGATGTAACGAGCCAAATGTTGTATTAAAGACAGAGCGGATTAGGATTTGGCAATACAGTAAACCAGCTGTGAATATAGCAAGTGATACCTAACTGCTAAAATGCTAGATCGTAGAGAAAGTGGCGGGCTCCATTAATGAGCTGCCTTGTGTTGATCAGGGGAAAGAAATTACAAATCTGTGATTCTAATTCTTCTCGTAGCCAAAAGGGATGGTTGCAACAGCCCTATATACCGAGAGACACTTTTGTTCTCATGAACCACCACCAGTGGGATTAACATAAAACATGTTGCTGAGCCATACTGGTAGGTGATATGATACACAATGGACAATAACTGTCCCTCGGCTAGGTCATTTTAGGGATTGTTTCCTTCTACCCATGGTGCTTTCTCTTTTTGACAATTAAACTCAAGAACCCTCAAGACGAGACAATGTGGAAAGGAGACCTGGTTCCGGTTTACCCAACAATGAATTCAAGATCTTTACGGCAGGCTACTGTGATAAGATTAATGTGTGTGAACATGATTTGCACATGATCTGTGACGGGTTCCCTTTAAAGGAATCATCAGCACTCAGCACTCTGTAGTGGTTATGGTGCCAGATGTGCCCTGACACCTTCCCAATGGAAGTAGTCAAACTTTTTTACTATGAACCTGGGTCCGCTGGGTGCCGCTTCCTGTCACTCTGCAGCCAGAAGCTCTCTTCACTGTGCTAAGCTCAGGTCATTGGCTGAAAGCGATCGGCTGACATTGGCAACCAATGAGCAGGCACGGCACTGCAGGGCTAGCCTCAACCGAGTGAACAGAAGCTCCAACACGGGAAGAGAAGAGGTAGGGAGTGGTGTCTGGTGAACCCCATTTATAAAATCACTACTTACACTGGGAATGCTCTTGGCACCATTATTGTACTGGTTATGTTGCTTGGAGTGTTCCTTACTTATTTAATGTGATTTTCTTTAAATATGCCATTGTAAAACACCCTACAATATGTTGGCATTCTGTAGATAATAATATTGGGGTCACCTGCCTCCACCTTCCATATATCACTACCAGAAACCACACACTCCCATAGACATTCTAGAACGCACATTTCAATATACCCAAGAGAGTAACTGATCCATTCAGTGTCCAGTAAACAGACACAATGAGACCCTCTCTGTGCCAGTATAAATATCAAATATCAATAGGCAAACATGGCAATACTCAGGGCTGATGGTTATATTAAAATCCCTGGATCTCAAAGTAAATGTAGATTATCAGGGCAAGTGGCCATTTCGTCAGGGTGAGTGGGCATGGTTGCATAGTGAGTGGGCATGTTCTCAGGATAACTTGGCATGCTAGAGTGAGTGGGCATGTTATCAGGGTAAGTGAGCATGTTCTCACAGTGAGTGGGCATGTTATCAGTGTGAGTGACATCTTATCAGGGCATGTTCTCAGGGTAAGTGGACATGTTAGAATAAGTGGACATGTTCTCAGGGTGAGTGGGCATGTTAGAGTAAGTGGGCATGTTAGAGTGAGGGGGCTTGTCATCTTAGTAATCCTGTTATCAGGGTAACTAGGCATCTTAGAGTGAGTGGGCATGTTATCAGAGTGAGTGGGCATGTTATCAGGGTGAGTGGGCATGTTAAAGTGAGCAGGCATGTTCACAGTGTGAGTGGGCATGTTCTCAGAGTGAGTGGGCATGTTATCAGGGTGAGTAGGAATATTTTCAGAGTGAGCGGGCATATATTTAGAATCAGTGGGCATGTTAGAGTAAGTAGGCATGTTCTCAGCGTTAGCTGGCATGTTCTCAGGGTGAGCGGGTGTGTTCTCAGGGTGGGTGGGCATGTTAGAGAGAGTGGGCATGTTTTCAGAGTCAGTGGGCATGTTTTCAGAGTCAGTGGGCATGTTAGGGAGAGTGGGTATGTTAGAGAGTGGACATGTTAGAGTGAGTTGCCATGTTGTCAGAGTGAGTGATAAAGGGACAGATTCTCAATATCTTAGGGTGGATATGCAGATACTCAGAGTAACTGGACAGATTCTCATGGTAAATGGGGATATTCTCAGGAAATGAGCCTCCTGAGTGTCCTTATAAATAAAATGTCTGATATTATGAAATGTTTGTGTTAACCCGGATAGTTTATAGGGCACATGGCAGTCCATACCAGATTCCATGAGATCTGGCTTTAGAAACATTTAATTACCATAATGGGGAGTTAATGCCAATACCCTATATATAACCGACTATTAGAGGGGGTCACAATGTCTGTAAGTCTCAGAGTCAGCTCGACTTGAGTATTGCCAGATGTGCTGATGGGAGTTGTAGTCTATAGGGAAAATAATTGATGGGAATCTCTGGAACCAGTTTGAGCAGTAAGTATTGCAGTTAGCATGTAAATCCCCCGTGTTAAAATTATTGTAGGGCCCACTCATATTGGGGCACTGTGACATAGTGGTGGGCTTAACATAATATTGCCATACGTGCAGCTGAATCCCCATATTTGCTTGCCGAGATAGGCGATTTTAAGTAGCCTTATAAAATTTAAACCTGTATTTTTGTTGTGTGTTTTTTTGCGCTGTTCCTTAATGTGTATTTTGTATATCTTTTGGTCTTTACGGCAGCACATACATAGAAATGCAGTTCCGGGTGTGCCCCCAATTCCCCTTTTTTAGTTGTAGTCTGTAGCAGCATTGCTCAGTATTGGTCTGCGGTAACGACGATGACTACAGCATTCCCTCCGCAGCTGTATTGCCGGAGGCTGGATGTGTGTGCTCTGGCACCTGCTGGGTTAATGTCCCGTGTTGGCCGACGAGGAGAGGGGACAGGTGCACAGGGCGGTCTGCTTTCCTGCCTTTCATTCCGAGAGGAAGAATTGAGCCTTGTGGCTGAGGCAGGATTCCTCCCGTTCTTCTCATCGCTGCCAGTAACCCAAAGCCAGTTAAAAAGAGCCGCCCTCTCCCCCCTCAACCCACCCCAGGCTGCCTGGACTCACACCTGCACTTCTGACAGCTCCCTGGAAACTGGAGCCCCACACTTCATTTTATAGATCAATTAGACCAACGGCGATTAACAGAGAACACACTCTGCCACCCCCTTCACACTGCATTGACTACTACTGCCAGAAACTGGGGTCACCTACCTCCACCTTCTCTATATCACTGCAGAAACCTGGGTGACCTACCTCCACCTTCCCTGTATCACTGCAAGAAACCGGGGTCACCTACCTCAATCTTCCCTAAATCATTGCCAGAAACCTGGGTCACCTACCTCCACCTTCCCTATATCACTGCCAGAAACTGGGGTCTACCTCCACCTTCCCTATATCACTGCCAGAAACTGGGGTCTACCTCCACCTTCCCTATATCACTGCCAGAAACTGGGGTCTACCTCCACCTTCCCTATATCACTGCCAGAAACTGGGGTCTACCTCCACCTTCCCTATATCACTGCCAGAAACTGGGGTCTACCTCCACCTTCCCTATATCACTGCCAAAAACCTGGGTCACCTACCTCCACCTTCCCTATATTACTGCCAGAAACAAGGGTCACCTACCTTCACCTTCCCTATATCACTGCCAGAAACCTGGGTCACCTACCTCCACCTTCCCTATATCACTGCCAGAAACCAGGGTCACCTACCTTCACCTTCCCTATATCACTGTTATAAACCTGGGTCACCTACCTCCACCTTCCCTATATCACTGCCAGAAACCGGGGTCACCTACCTCCACCTTCCCTGTACAACTGCCAGAAACTGAGGTCACCTATCTTCACCTTCCCTATATCACAGCTAGAGACTGGGGTCACCTACCTCCATTTTCTCTATATTAATGCAAGAGACTGGGGTCACCTACCTCCACCTTCCCTATATCACTGCAATAAACTAGGGTCACCTACCTCCATCTCCTCTATATTACTGCCACAGACTGGGGTCATTTACCTTCATCTCCTCTATATTACAGTCATAGACTCAAGTCACCTACCTCCATCTTCTCTAAATTATTGCTACAGACTGGGGTCACCTACCTCCACCTTCCTATATCACTGCCAGAGACTGAGGTCACCTACCTCCACCTTCCTTATATCACTGCCAGAGACTGGGATCACCTACCTCCACATTCCCTATATAGCTGCCAGGGATTGGGATCACCTACCTCCACCTTCCCTGTATCACTGCCAGAAACTGGGATCACCTACCTCCACCTTCTCTGTATCACTGCCAGAAAGGGGGGTCACCTACCTCCACCTTTCCTATATAACAGCCAGAAACTGGGGTTACCTACCGCCACCTTCCCTATATCACTGCCAGAAACCGGGGACACCTGCCTCCACCTTCCCTATATCACTGCCAGAAACCAGGGTCACCTACCTTCACCTTTCCTATATAACTGCCAGAAACCGGGGTCTACCTCCACCTTCCCTATATCACAACCATAAACCGGGGTCACCTACCTCCACCTTCCCTATATCACTGCCAGAAACCTGGGTCACCTACCTCCACCTTCCCTGTATCACTGCAATAAACTAGGGTCACCTACCTCCGTCTCCTCTATATTACTGCCACAAACTGGGGTCATTTACCTTCATCTCCTCTATATTACAGTCATAGACTCAAGTCACCTACCTCCATCTTCTCTAAATTATTGCTACAGATTGGGGTCACCTACCTCCACCTTCCTATATCACTGCCAGAGACTGAGGTCACCTACCTCCACCTTCCTTATATCGCTGCCAGAGACTTATATCGCTGCCAGGGATTGGGATCACCTACCTCCACCTTCCCTGTATCACTGCCAGAAACTGGGATCACCTACCTCCACCTTCCCTGTATCATTGCCAGAAAGGGGGGTCACCTACCTCCACCTTCCCTATATCACAGCCAGAAACCGGGGTCACCTACCTCTACCTTCCCTATATCACTGCCAGAAACCGGGGTCACCTGCCTCCACCTTCCCTATATCACTGCCAGAAACCGGGGTCACCTACCTCCACCTTCCCTATATCACAGCCAGAAACCAGGGTCACCTACCTTCACCTTCCCTATATCACAGCTAGAGACTGGGGTCACCTACCTCCATTTTCTCTATATTAATGCAAGAGACTGGGGTCACCTACCTCCACCTTCCCTGTATCACTGCAATAAACTAGGGTCACCTACCACTGTCTCCTCTATATTACTGCCACAGACTGGGGTCATTTACCTTCATCTCCTCTATATTACAATCATAGACTCAAGTCACCTACCTCCATCTTCTCTAAATTATTGCTACAGACTGGGGTCACCTACCTCCACCTTCCTATATCACTGCCAGAGACTGAGGTCACCTACCTCCACCTTCCTTATATCGCTGCCAGAGACTGGGATCACCTACCACCACATTCCCTATATCGCTGCCAGGGATTGGGATCACCTACCTCCACCTTCCCTGTATCACTGCCAGAAACCAGGGTCACCTACCTTCACCTTTCCTATATAACTGCCAGAAACCGGGGTCTACCTCCACCTTCCCTATACCACAACCATAAACCGGGGTCACCTACCTCCACCTTCCCTATATCACTGC
Source organism: Pelobates fuscus (assembly GCF_036172605.1). NCBI lineage: Eukaryota > Metazoa > Chordata > Amphibia > Anura > Pelobatidae > Pelobates > Pelobates fuscus. The sequence goes on from NC_086324.1 coordinate 162,365,696, forward strand.
CAGAAACCTGGGTCACCTACCTCCACCTTCCCTGTATCACTGCAATAAACTAGGGTCACCTACCTCCGTCTCCTCTATATTACTGCCACAAACTGGGGTCATTTACCTTCATCTCCTCTATATTACAGTCATAGACTCAAGTCACCTACCTCCATCTTCTCTAAATTATTGCTACAGATTGGGGTCACCTACCTCCACCTTCCTATATCACTGCCAGAGACTGAGGTCACCTACCTCCACCTTCCTTATATCGCTGCCAGAGACTTATATCGCTGCCAGGGATTGGGATCACCTACCTCCACCTTCCCTGTATCACTGCCAGAAACTGGGATCACCTACCTCCACCTTCCCTGTATCATTGCCAGAAAGGGGGGTCACCTACCTCCACCTTCCCTATATCACAGCCAGAAACCGGGGTCACCTACCTCTACCTTCCCTATATCACTGCCAGAAACCGGGGTCACCTGCCTCCACCTTCCCTATATCACTGCCAGAAACCGGGGTCACCTACCTCCACCTTCCCTATATCACAGCCAGAAACCAGGGTCACCTACCTTCACTTTCCCTATATCACAGCTAGAGACTGGGGTCACCTACCTCCATTTTCTCTATATTAATGCAAGAGACTGGGGTCACCTACCTCCACCTTCCCTGTATCACTGCAATAAACTAGGGTCACCTACCACTGTCTCCTCTATATTACTGCCACAGACTGGGGTCATTTACCTTCATCTCCTCTATATTACAATCATAGACTCAAGTCACCTACCTCCATCTTCTCTAAATTATTGCTACAGACTGGGGTCACCTACCTCCACCTTCCTATATCACTGCCAGAGACTGAGGTCACCTACCTCCACCTTCCTTATATCGCTGCCAGAGACTGGGATCACCTACCACCACATTCCCTATATCGCTGCCAGGGATTGGGATCACCTACCTCCACCTTCCCTGTATCACTGCCAGAAACTGGGATCACCTACCTCCACCTTCTCTGTATCACTGCCAGAAAGGGGGGTCACCTACCTCCACCTTTCCTATATCACAGCCAGAAACTGGGGTTACCTACCTCCACCTTCCCTATATCACTGCCAGAAACCGGGGTCACTTGCCTCCACCTTCCCTATATCACTGCCAGAAACCAGGGTCACCTACCTTCACCTTCCCTATATAACTGCCAGAAACCGGGGTCTACCTCCACGTTCCCTATATCACAGCCAGAAACCGGGGTCACCTACCTCCATTTTCTCCATATTAATGCAAGAGACTGGGGTCACCTACCTCCACCTTCCCTATATCACAGCTAGAGACTGGGGTCACCTACCTCCACCTTCCCTGTATCACTGCCAGAAACTGGGATCACCTACCTCCACGTTCCCTATATCATAGCCAGAAACCGGGGTCACCTACCTCCATTTTCTCCATATTAATGCAAGAGACTGGGGTCACCTACCTCCACCTTCCCTATATCACAGCTAGAGACTGGGGTCACCTACCTCCATTTTCTCTATATTAATGCAAGAGACTGGGGTCACCTACCTCCACCTTCCTTATATCGCTGCCAGAGACTGGGATCACCTACCTCCACATTCCCTATATCGCTGCCAGGGATTGGGATGCCTTACCTCCACCTTCCCTGTATCACTGCCAGAAACTGGGATCACCTACCTCCACCTTCTCTGTATCACTGCCAGAAAGGGGGGTCACCTACCTCCACCTTTCCTATATCACAGCCAGAAACTGGGGTTACCTACCTCCACCTTCCCTATATCACTGCCAGAAACCGGGGTCACCTACCTCCACCTTCCCTATATCACTGCCAGAAACCGGGGTCACCTACCTCCACCTTCCTTATATCGCTGCCAGAGACTGGGATCACCTACCTCCACATTCCCTATATCGCTGCCAGGGATTGGGATGCCTTACCTCCACCTTCCCTGTATCACTGCCAGAAACTGGGATCACCTACCTCCACCTTCTCTGTATCACTGCCAGAAACCAGGGTCACCTACCTTCACCTTTCCTATATAACTGCCAGAAACCGGGGTCTACCTCCACCTTCCCTATACCACAACCATAAACCGGGGTCACCTACCTCCACCTTCCCTATATCACTGCCAGAAACCTGGGTCACCTACCTCCACCTTCCCTGTATCACTGCAATAAACTAGGGTCACCTACCTCCGTCTCCTCTATATTACTGCCACAAACTGGGGTCATTTACCTTCATCTCCTCTATATTACACTCATAGACTCAAGTCACCTACCTCCATCTTCTCTAAATTATTGCTACAGATTGGGGTCACCTACCTCCACCTTCCTATATCACTGCCAGAGACTGAGGTCACCTACCTCCACCTTCCTTATATCGCTGCCAGAGACTTATATCGCTGCCAGGGATTGGGATCACCTACCTCCACCTTCCCTGTATCACTGCCAGAAACTGGGATCACCTACCTCCACCTTCCCTGTATCATTGCCAGAAAGGGGGGTCACCTACCTCCACCTTCCCTATATCACAGCCAGAAACCGGGGTCACCTACCTCTACCTTCCCTATATCACTGCCAGAAACCGGGGTCACCTGCCTCCACCTTCCCTATATCACTGCCAGAAACCGGGGTCACCTACCTCCACCTTCCCTATATCACAGCCAGAAACCAGGGTCACCTACCTTCACTTTCCCTATATCACAGCTAGAGACTGGGGTCACCTACCTCCATTTTCTCTATATTAATGCAAGAGACTGGGGTCACCTACCTCCACCTTCCCTGTATCACTGCAATAAACTAGGGTCACCTACCACTGTCTCCTCTATATTACTGCCACAGACTGGGGTCATTTACCTTCATCTCCTCTATATTACAATCATAGACTCAAGTCACCTACCTCCATCTTCTCTAAATTATTGCTACAGACTGGGGTCACCTACCTCCACCTTCCTATATCACTGCCAGAGACTGAGGTCACCTACCTCCACCTTCCTTATATCGCTGCCAGAGACTGGGATCACCTACCACCACATTCCCTATATCGCTGCCAGGGATTGGGATCACCTACCTCCACCTTCCCTGTATCACTGCCAGAAACTGGGATCACCTACCTCCACCTTCTCTGTATCACTGCCAGAAAGGGGGGTCACCTACCTCCACCTTTCCTATATCACAGCCAGAAACTGGGGTTACCTACCTCCACCTTCCCTATATCACTGCCAGAAACCGGGGTCACTTGCCTCCACCTTCCCTATATCACTGCCAGAAACCAGGGTCACCTACCTTCACCTTCCCTATATAACTGCCAGAAACCGGGGTCTACCTCCACGTTCCCTATATCACAGCCAGAAACCGGGGTCACCTACCTCCATTTTCTCCATATTAATGCAAGAGACTGGGGTCACCTACCTCCACCTTCCCTATATCACAGCTAGAGACTGGGGTCACCTACCTCCACCTTCCCTGTATCACTGCCAGAAACTGGGATCACCTACCTCCACGTTCCCTATATCACAGCCAGAAACCGGGGTCACCTACCTCCATTTTCTCCATATTAATGCAAGAGACTGGGGTCACCTACCTCCACCTTCCCTATATCACAGCTAGAGACTGGGGTCACCTACCTCCATTTTCTCTATATTAATGCAAGAGACTGGGGTCACCTACCTCCACCTTCCTTATATCGCTGCCAGAGACTGGGATCACCTACCTCCACATTCCCTATATCGCTGCCAGGGATTGGGATGCCTTACCTCCACCTTCCCTGTATCACTGCCAGAAACTGGGATCACCTACCTCCACCTTCTCTGTATCACTGCCAGAAAGGGGGGTCACCTACCTCCACCTTTCCTATATCACAGCCAGAAACTGGGGTTACCTACCTCCACCTTCCCTATATCACTGCCAGAAACCGGGGTCACCTACCTCCACCTTCCCTATATCACTGCCAGAAACCAGGGTCACCTACCTTCACCTTCCCTATATAACTGCCAGAAACCGGGGTCTACCTCCACCTTCCCTATATCACAGCCAGAAACCAGGGTCAACTACCTCCACCTTCCCTGTATCACTGCCAGAAACTGAGGTCACCTATCTCCACCTTCCCTATATCACAGCTAGAGACTGGGGTCACCTACCTCCACCTTCCCTATATCACTGCAATAAACTAGGGTCACCTACCTCTGTCTCCTCTATATTACTGCCACAGACTGGGGTAATTTACCTTCATCTCCTCTATATTACAGTCATAGACTCAAGTCACCTACCTCCATCTTCTCTAAATTATTGCTACAGACTGGGGTCTCCTACCTCCACCTTCCTATATCACTGCCAGAGACTGAGGTCACCTACCTCCACCTTCCTTATATCGCTGCCAGAGACTGGGATCACCTACCTCCACATTCCCTATATCGCTGCCAGGGATTGGGATCACCTACCTCCACCTTCCCTGTATCACTGCCAGAAACTGGGATCACCTACCTCCACCTTCTCTGTATCACTGCCAGAAAGGGGGGTCACCTACCTCCACCTTTCCTATATCACAGCCAGAAACTGGGGTTACCTACCGCCACCTTCCCTATATCACTGCCAGAAACCGGGGTCACCTGCCACCACCTTCCCTATATCACTGCCAGAAACCAGGGTCACCTACCTTCACCTTTCCTATATAACTGCCAGAAACCGTGGTCTACCTCCACCTTCCCTATATCACAGCCAGAAACCGGGGTCACCTACCTCCACCTTCCCTGTATCACTGCCAGAAACTGAGGTCACCTATCTCCACCTTCCCTATATCACAGCTAGAGACTGAAGTCACCTACCTCCATTTTCTCTATATTAATGCAAGAGACTGGGATCACCTACCTCCACCTTCCCTATATCACTGCAATAAACTAGGGTCACCTACCTCCGTCTCCTCTATATTACAGTCATAGACTCAAGTCACCTACCTCCATCTTCTCTAAATTATTGCTACAGACTGGGGTCACCTACCTCCACCTTCCTATATCACTGCCAGAGACTGAGGTCACCTACCTTCACCTTCCTTATATCGCTGCCAGAGACTGGGGTCACCTACCTCCACCTTCCCTGTATCACTGCCAGAAACTGGGATCACCTACCTCCACCTTCCCTGTATCACTGCCAGAAACTGGGATCACCTACCTCCACTTTCCCTGTATCACTGCCAGAAAGGGGGGTCACCTACCTCCACCATCCCTATATCACTGCCAGAAACTGGGGTTATCTACCTCCACCTTCCCTATATCACTGCCAGAAACCGGGGTCACCTACCTCCACCTTCCCTATATCACTGCCAGAAACCGGGGTCACCTACCTCCACCTTCCCTATATCGCTGCCAGAAACCAGGGTCTACCTCCACCTTCCCTATATCACTGCCAGAAACCGGGGTCATTTACCTCCACCTCCTCTATATTACTGCCACAGACTGGGGTCATTTACATTCATCTCCTCTATATTACAGTCATAGACTCAAGTCACCTACCTCCATCTTCTCTAAATTACTGCTACAGACTGGGGTCACCTACCTCCACCTTCCTATATCACTGCCAGAGACTGAGGTCACCTATCTCCACCTTCCTTATATCGCTGCTAGAGACTGGGATCACCTACCTCCACCTTCCCTGTATCACTGCCAGAAACTGGGATCACCTACCTCCACCTTCCCTGTATCACTGCCAGAAACTGGGATCACCTACCTCCACCTTCCCTGTATCACTGCCAGAAAGGGGGATCACCTACCTTCACCTTCCCTATATCACTGCCAGAAACCGGGGTCACCTACCTCCACCTTCCCTATACCACTGCCAGAAACCGGGGTCACCTACCTCCACCTTCCCTATATCACTGTCAGAAACTGGGGTGACCTACCTCCACCTTCCCTATATCACTTCCAGAAACCAGGGTCACCTACCACCACCTTCCCTATATCACTGCCAGAAACCAGGGTCACCTACCACCACCTTCCCTATATCACTGCAGAAACCTGGGTGACCTACCTCCACCTTCTCTGTATCACTGCCAGAAACCGGGGTCACCTACCTCAATCTTCCCTATATCATTGCCAGAAACCAGGGTCTACCTCCACCATCCCTATATTACTGCTAGAATCTGGGGTCACCTACCTCCACCTTCCCTATATCCCTGCCAGAAACCTGGGTCACCTACCTCCACCTTCCCTATATCACTGCCAGAAACCGGGGTCACCTATCTCCACGTTCCCTACATCACTGCCAGAAACCGGGGTCATCTTCCTCCACCTCCTCTATATTACTGCCACAGACTGGGGTCACTTACCTTCATCTCCTCTATATTACAGTCATAGACTCTATCTACTCTAAATTACTGCTACAGACTAAATCTACTCTAAATTACTGCTACAGACTGGGGTCACTTGCCTTCATCTCCTCTATATTACAGTCATAGACTCAAGTCACCTACCTCCATCTTCTCTAAATTACTGCTACAGACTAGGGTCACCTACCTTAATTTCCTCTATATTACTGTCACAGACTGGGGTCACCTACTTTCATCTCTTCTATATTACTGTCATAGGCTCGAGTCACCTATATTACTGTGCAGTGAACAAGAACACCTACCTACCGAGATAAGAGATACCTACCTCAGTCTCCTCTATATTTTACATAGAGATTAGGGTCATTTTAGTGGCATTTATTACAACCTTCTCTAGATTAATGCACAGTGGAGAGATCAGGCAACCTACCTCAACCTTCTTGCTCCAGAGAGATTAGGGACACCGACCTTAGCATCCTCTATAATAATACAGAAAGATTAGGAAACCTACTTCAACCTCCTCTATTCTACTGCAGACACCTACCTCTATCTACCTCCCTATAGTATTACACAGAGATATCGAAACCTACATCAGCCTACTTTATATTACTTAATAGGAAATCTACCTGTACCACTATGAAAGGTTATAAATCTGTCCTTAAATTTGTGCTGTATAAAATAATGTGTTGTTGTTAAAGCTTTTGTCTGGTTTAGTAGAAAGGTTAAGAGTTTATATATTCCACAGAATTTTCCCCACATTTTTGTCCCTCTGAATGTCCTCCGGTGGGATTGGTTGGATCTTGCGTCTCTATTTGGCCATGATTACATGTCCTGTTTTGAATGGCTGGCCTTGCGTCCAAACCCCAGCAGATACAACCATCTTGTAGCCCCATGTAGCCAAAGCACAGCTTAAGCGGAACAGGGCCTTGACAGGGGTTAGGAGGCGGGCCCAGGAGGAACAGACAGGACAGGTGGGTTATGGGTTATGTGGGATTGGCTATTTAAGGGAGGAGCCATTTTGTGAGGTTCACTTCTAATTTCCTACCCGGTTTAGTTTGTGTGCATCCCGGTGCTCTCTATTCTTGCTGGGTAGGGTTTCTCTCTTTGTCTCCTCTGCAGGGCCATGGATATCGTGGAGAAGCTTCTGGAGGGGATCAGGACAGCGGCGCGGCAACAAGGAGCGGATTGGGTGCAGGCCCAGCTGGGCCCGGTCCTTGCTGCGGCGGCAGGACAGGAGGCCGGAGACTCGCGCCCGGCGAGGGCCAGGAGGCCCCCGAGGCGTTTGAGCCCGGGAGGAGAACCGGAGATCGGTGGCACGGGAGTGCAGGAGGCAGCCAGTGGAAGTCGCAGCAGGCCCAGGAGCTGCCTGGTCGAGGCTATGCCTCCCAGTGTGCGGCCGGGGCTTCGGCGTGGTGAGTCGAGACGGGCGGCTGCCCTGGACATCGCTGCACCAACCCCTAACACGGATGGGGCCGCGCGCGGAGCAGGATCCAAAATGGCGGCCGGACGGCCTGGTGCGGGGCCTGGCGGGGCGGGGTCTCGGCCCAGGAGGGCAACCCCATCGGTCTCGGTAGTGGATTGCAGCACGCGGACTGGGACGGTCCACGACGGGCCCAACGTACAGCAGGCAAGTGCAGGTGCCCCTTCCGGGGGTCCCCTTGGCGTGGTGGGCAGGCGGGGAGTGAGGCCCGATTCCAGGGAGCGGGCGGACGGGGGGCGGGTAGGCGAGCGGCCCAAGGGGAGCAGGGGTCGGACGGAGGGCCCCTGGGGGGGGTGCGGGATGCTGCAAAGGGGTCTCGCGGAGTGCAGACTGGGCGGGCTTCCGTGGGGGAGGGTGGGGGGTCCCTCGGTAGTTCGCTTGCGGGGCGGAAGGTAGTGCCTGCGGGTTCGGTGGTCGTTAGGAGGGTGGTAGAGGGTAAGGGGAAAGGCAAGGCTCCGAGGTCCGGTCGGTCGGGGATAGCTATCTCGGGGAGCGGGGTGTCACCGTCCGCGTCCGTGGAGGGCCCCGGGGGAGGTGTCCCTGGTCTGGGTTCCGTGGGAGCAGGGGCAGGTCGGGCGGCAGCGGGGTTGGGGCGCGGGGCGGGAAGCGGGGAGGGCGGGTCTAGTTCGGAGTCGGGTAGTGCTAGCCCCTCGCCGGTTAGGGCCCCCAGGACACGCAGACGGAGGCCCCGGCGCAGGCGCGCAACGTCCGGGAGTTCGGCAGGGTCCGGGTCCCCCAGGTTGCATCGACGGGGGTTGGCATCCAAAGGCGACGGTAGGAGTCGTAGTCCACGTGGCAGGGCTCTCAGGGCCTTTGGGGCGCGACGGCGGGAGGATACCCGGCGGGAGGCTTTGGCGGTTGGCAGGCGCTCCCCGGTTCGGGACGGGAAGGTGGTGGGGGAACAGTACGCCTTGCCCAGGACTTCTTCTCCTCTTTCCAGGTCCCGGAGTCGCTCCTCATCTGAGTTTTCCAGGCACCGGGTGGGATCCCTGGTTGGCGGGACATCGGCGGATGGCGTTCATCCTGGACGGGCAGTGACGGACTGCGCAGCCCCGGGTATCATCGGATCCAGGGGCTTGGCCGGTGAGTCTACTGAATCGCTACAGTCCAGTGCACTAGTACAAACACTGCAGTCACTACTCCACTCACTGGGGGCGGGGGGTGGCACACAAGGTAGCGTAGGGCAGGTGTGGACGCAAGGGGGAGGTGAGGCGGGGTCCGGTTTAGGGACCCCGGCGGCAGTTGCGGGCGGGGAAGCGGTGTCGGCTTCCAGCGCGGGTGAGGCGGGAAGCGAACGGGCGGAGTTGACGGGTGGGGTGACGGAAGCAGCGAGGCAACATGCGTATGTGTCCTTCGCGGGCCCGCTGGGGGTGCACCTCAAGCAGGAGGTGAAAGATAAAATTTGGAAGGGGGAATTTTGCGAGATCTTCTCGCTTCTTCCCTTGGAGGACTTTCTTGACCTCAAGGAGGAGGACAAGAAGGACGAAAAGAAAGAGGAGGAGGAGAAACGGCGGAGGTATCGCAAGATACCGAAGTCTTTTGGTAACTGGCTAAGGGCATTCTGTATCCTGGCCAGCGTAATCGGGGAAAAATCGCCGGGCTCCTGCTCGTCCCTGTTTTGCTACTTGGACGGCATATGGGAGGCATACCGCACCTATGGCGGATTGGCATGGTGGCGGTATGATGAGCAGTTCCGGCAGCGGCTGGCGGCGAATCCGGGCATGCGGTGGGACCAGATGGACCTGCCTCTCTGGATGAAGCTCATGATGGCGCAGAAGGCGCAGCCCTTTCAGCACGCGGCTGGCGCTAAGGGTCAGTCCTCCTCGTCGACCGCCTCGCAGAAGGGCTTATGCTGGCTCTTTAATGAGGGCCAGTGCAAGTGGGGCGCAGCCTGCCGCTTCAAGCACGAGTGCTCGGGCTGCGGTGGGGCTCATGGGCTCCAACGTTGTTTCAAGAAAGGAAAGTCCGGGGGGACGGGAGCCTCTGCCGCGGTTGGCGGCGGAGGGTCTCCCACTACCTCGGGGGCTAACCCCAGTGAAACTAGACGCGATGGAGCCCTGGCTAAGCCGCTACGGTAACAGGGCAGACGCGGAGCTGCTTAGGGCGGGGTTTGGGCAAGGGTTTGTCATTCCTTTTCGGGAGAGGGGTGGCACTGCGTGCCCTCATAATCTCAAGTCAGTGGTGGAGTTTCCAGAGGTGGTTCGGGAGAAGCTGGACAAGGAGGTGCGGTTGGGTAGGATGGCGGGGCCTTTCTTGGCCCCGCCGCTGGAGGGCCTTCGGGTCTCTCCCCTCGGAGTGGTCCCCAAGAAAGAAACAGGGAAGTTTCGGCTCATTCACCATCTTTCCTATCCTAAAGGGGAGTCGGTGAACGACGACATTGACAGGGACCTATGCTCGGTCTCTTACGCATCATTTGACCAGGCGGTCGAGCTGGTGAAGAGAGCCGGGCGTGGTGCGTTGATGGCCAAGGTGGATATCGAGGCTGCTTTTAGGTTGCTTCCGGTGCACCCGGCGTGTCACCACCTGTTAGGGTGCTTCTTTGAAGGGGGCTACTTTGTGGATTTGTGCCTTCCCATGGGGTGTTCCATTTCGTGCTCTTACTTTGAGAAGTTTAGTTCATTTCTCGAGTGGGTGGTGCGGACGGAAGCGGGAGATAAAGCGGTGGTGCACTATCTGGATGATTTCCTGTGTGTGGGGCCGGCCGGTTCTCCCGCGTGCCAGCACTTGTTAGGTACTATTCAATGGGTGGCGGGCTGCTTTGGGGTGCCGCTGGCGGCGGATAAAACTGAGGGCCCGACTGAGTGCCTTAGTTTCCTGGGTCTGGAGATAGATTCAGTGCGGGGGGAATGTCGGCTGCCGCTGGCGAAGCTGGAAGGGTTGCGCGGCGTGGTGGCAGAGGTGCGTCGGGCACGGAAGGTGACCCTGCGCCGACTGCAGTCACTGGTCGGTATGCTCAATTTCGCCTGTAGGGCGATACCCATGGGTAGGGTGTTTAGCCGCAGCTTATCGGCGGCTACCGCGGGGATTAGGTCCCCTCACCATTTCATCCGGGTATCTTCGTCCATGCGGGCGGACTTGGGGGTGTGGGATACCTTCCTCAGGGACTTTAACGGGACGGTGTTCTTTCGGCAAGGGGGCGTGTCGACAGCTGAGCTGGAGCTGTACACCGACGCGTCAGGTAGCGTGGGTTTTGGGGCCTACTTCAGCGGGAGCTGGTGTGCAGAAAAGTGGCCGGAGGCATGGGGGCAGAGCCCCCTCATGCGTAACCTGGCGTTTCTGGAGCTGTTCCCACTGGTGGTGGCGTTGGCGCTGTGGGGGGACCGGTTGAGGGACAGGAAGGTAGTTTTCTTCTCGGACAACATGTCCGTGGTGCACGCGGTTAATAATCAGTCTGCAACACCCAGGGAGATGGAGGACTGATGACTGACGACGGACCGGACCACCCCACCCCCACCTACCCATCCTTCCCCCCAATCCTACAGAGAAAACACCGACAGACCCCACTTAACAGTATGCACACACCGAAGGTCAATGCTACCCGACACAAAGACACCCCCGAGACCACCAGCAACGCCATGGACACTTAGTGACTGCACCCTTAGAGACTCAGAGAAAGGGACGGGGGACTACCCTGGACGAACCGAAGGCCCGATCTGACGGAGACAAACAGACCGTCCTAGACAGGGAAACCCAACCTCCCGTACTCAGCTACACCCCCACAACACCAAGACACGAAACCGACCCAGGGACGTACAATAGCCCGACGACAGCACTATCACACATAACCAAGATAGGGTGCTGTATGGCACATTTAAGGATGCATATCAGTGGAGGGTATCAAACACACCACGGCTCACCATGAAGACGTAGGCCACCAACGCCACGCTAACATGGCGAGGTGGAACACGGACACCAACCGCTAAGACAAGGCTGAAAACACATTAAACACACGATAGAGAAAATGGACAGAGACACCCCCCACACCTACAAAATGAGACACACGGGTCAGTCACTGAAGTGGACTAACGAGCTTGGACTAAGGGTATGACATAAAGTGGAACTCACCCGGCTAACCCAGCTGAGACATGACCTACTAAATACAACTATCTACTGTTAAGGAAGAAGGGGGTAGAACCTTAGAATGCTAGGATGTAAAAGATCACGACAGAAAGCTACACTAACCAAGTGCCCCAGGGCTCTTGTACATTATACATACCTGAAGCTGTAATTGTCACCAACTGGATCTGCGCATCCACGAACGTCTAGTACAGTGAGAGACCTGCGAGTCTCACCATCGAGGCAACTAATGAAAAACGACTCTAAACATGTCGATCAAAAAAGTAAGAGACCTGTGAGTCTCTATAGTACTATTGGGGACTGCGAGCCCACCAGCGATTATTATTTGTTACTGTTTCCAGGGACCTGCGAGTCCTGTTCCCTCTTGCATACCTCGTATTGTAAAATCATTGAAAATACGTTAATAAAAATTATATTTACAAAAAAAAAAAAAAAAAAAAAAATCAGTCTGCAGCATCGAGGCCGGTGGTGACTCTGCTGCGTCGTTTTGTTTTGTTGTGCATGTTCCTGAATGTGGTCTTTCGCGCGCGCCATGTGCCTGGGTACTTGAACGAGGTGGCTGACGCTCTGTCTCGTTTTCAGTGGTCCCGGTTTCGAACGATGGCCCCAGAGGCCCAGGACAGGGGTCAGCCGTGCCCGATCGAGATGTGGCAGCTAGGAGCGTCCTGCTTGGCGGACTCGTGAAGGCTTCGCTGGCACCGGCCACATGGGCCGCATACAGTAAGGTCTGGAGTTCATGGGAACGTTCCTGGGGCGGGCTGGGCCGTGGGGTACGAGGGGAGCCGCCTCTGGATGCCTTCTTGTGGTTTACCTTTCAATTACTGGCGGGGGGCGCCTCCCCGGCGGTGATTGACAGGAACATGGCTGCAATGGCGTTCTGGTTCAAGCTCCATGGGGGAGCGGACCTTACCAAGGCGTTTATTGTCCGGCAAGCACTCAAAGGGTATCGGAGGGCTCGGAGGGCCCCCGACGCTAGGCGCCCGGTGTCGGTGCATGTGCTGGAAGGGCTTGTTCAGGCGCTGCCCACCATTTGTTTCAATGCATTTGAGGTGTCGCTATTCCGTGTGGCATTTCTTTTGGCTTTCTTTGGGGCGTTCCGCGTCGGGGAGTTGGTGAGCAACACCCGGGCGGCCACGGGGGGCCTACAGGTGTCCGGGGTACGTATACTGGATGGGAAGCTGGTGGTGCACTTGGCTAGGTCCAAGACGGATGTGGAAGGTAAGGGCCGGGACGTTACGCTGGGGGCCCTGCCGGGCTCGGCACTGTGCCCAGTAGCTGCGGTGTCGGAGTATTTGGATCAGAGGCCCGCGGTTGGCGGGTCCCTGTTGGTCCACGCGGATGGCTCGTCGCTCTCTCGCTTCCAATTTCAGAAAGTTTTCAGTCTGGGTCTGGGTCGGATGGGATTGGATGCCGGCACATACGGTACCCACTCCTTTCGTATTGGGGCGGCCACGGAGGCCACACGTCTAGGTTTGGGGGATGAGGTAGTCAAGCGGATTGGGAGATGGGAATCTGTTAGGTTCCGCTCATATGTACGCTTGGGTTTGTTGGAACACTAAGGGGCATTGGGGCGGCCTGGGGGGTACGGGTGGTTTTTATCTTGTGTTTTCTTTCTTCCCCAGGCCGGGTCGCTTGGATCGTGGGTCATTCATTCATTTTCTGGGCTGGACGGAGGGCTGCAGCTCGAGCTCAAGGCCAGCAGCTGGGCTTTCCGGAGGACCAGCTCGTAGTGCGCTGGTGGGGGTATCGGGGTTTCTGCTGGGGGGACGTCTGCAGGGCAATATTTGGTATGGTCGCAGGCGGGGCGCGGCCGGATATGCTAGTTTTACATGCAGGCGGTAATGACCTGGGCCTCACCCCGCAGCGGAGGCTGGTAAAATGGATGAAGCAGGATCTTAACCGGTTGGTTGATCTGCTTCCCGGGGTGATGCTGGTATGGTCTGAGATTGTTCCGAGGCGGCGGTGGCGTTACGCCCGGGACCCGGTAGCCATTGACAGATGCAGGGGTAAGGTGAACAGCCTGATGGCGAGTTTTGTCAGGAAACTGGGGGGAGTGGTGGTAAGGCACCAGGAACTGGAGGAGGGGTTGGATGGGTATTACCGGTCGGACGGTGTACACCTTTCGGCAGTGGGTTACGACCTGCTGAACTTGGGTCTGCAGGAAGGGATGCAGAGGGCGTTCCTTCTTCGGGGTGGCGGAGCTCAGACAGCTTAAGGGGTCAAGGTCTGAGCTTGTGGCGGGATAGGGAGCTGAGAGAGAGGACATAGGCTCCCTATGAGGAACGTGAGGAACATGGAAAAAATTGGAATTATGGTCAATGGTGGTTTCGAGTCCTGGAGGTGGCTCAGAACCTGGTGGGGCAGGGGTATCCGGGTATACCCCTGCCATGGTTACTTATGGTTGGCACTTGTTCGGTTCAAGTTGGCGAGGTTGGAAAATGTCGTTATATATTTGTATTTGTTATGTTGGGGGTCATTGCCCTCTATTAAAAAGAAGGATACGGATGAGAGGGGCGGAAGGTGGGGGCAATGACCCATGTTTATATGTTAACTTATTTAAAGCAATATTATCGTTATATATTATATAAATTATTTAATAAAGCTGTGGACAAATTTTCCCATATACCAGGTGTCAGTGTGTTATTGGGTTAGGTATGTGGGGGGTTTTTGTCCAAGGTTCCGCCAGCCCATATGGCGACTATACACCGGTCATGGAAGAACATCAGATATTTTCCTGTAAAATGAGTAAGAATGCGTGAATTAAAAAAAAGAATTGAGGACGAAAAGAGTGAAAAGTTCAGGATCGGTCTTGGTGAAGCAGCAAGAGACACAAATATAGCCAGAGACAGTCCGATGAAAGTAGACATTTATTTAAAACGGAGAGAGCAACAGATATAGACAGAGATAGACTCGCCATTGCTAGAGATTCTTGGTGTATTAAATAGATTTAGCAGAGCAACGAGAGATGAATGACGCCAGTGGGGCTGTCAAAGATTTTAGACAAATTCAAGGGCTGCTGCTTAGCATAATTTCCTTGAGCAGGAGCGTGACTATAACAGTGATGTCTCGTCTAGCGGATTATTCATTGAATCAGAAATTATCGACTGGGAAATGGCAAATTATAGTTCCAGATTGGTGAGCTTGAAAAACAGTTGTGTTGGACAATCTTTCCAATTTTGCTGTTTTGGAAACAAAATATATTTCCCTTAGCACATTTCTACAAGTCCACTTTCATGTTCTTGGTCTACTTGTTGTTGAGGTGGAATAATGGTAATTGTTGGAACATCTGTCTAGTGTTGCAGAATTTATATACTTTTCCTACTTTTTTTTTACAATTTGGAAAGGATAGTTGTTACTCCTGGTTGCCAGATCCACTTAATACTCTAGTCTACACTACAGAGTTTCAAGCGTGCGGAATGCTAACATGATGTGTCAGTCTGGTTACGGATCTGAAAGCATGCTTCCAGGAGCTCTGCATAAGAATTCTACAAGAAGTTTCTTCTCCGTGAAACCCCTCCTATGTGCCATGTGAAAGGAACACTCTCACCCCCATAAAAACGTCAGCTTATTTAAGTTGTTATACAGGCAGGAGTGCCTTTGAGCGATCTTACCTACAGGGGTTAAACCATTTACAACAGTTTAATCCCAAAGTTGGTCCCCCAGTACCCAACACAGCTTCCTCCAGCGTCCTTCCTCTCTTTCTGCTGCGGTATGAGGAAGATATAGCTGGGCGGGCAGTATTAGCTAACACTCTCAGGTTATCATTGGTTGCGCAATGAGAGAAAGAGTACATATGGGTGGTGGAGGTAAGAGGTCTGTTGAAGCCACAAGGCTCTACATGAAGATGTTAGGTTTAACTTCCAAATCTCTGATGCCACACTCTAGATTAGAAGAGTGGACATGTGAACTCATTACTATCTACATCATGTTGGGACCATCTTTCTTACTCTCCATTATTGATAAATCTACTCACTGTCTATGCCGCCTGTCCCTATAAACCACTGGTCACGTAGGTACAACACTGTGGCTACCCATCATATTCATCGTTAGGATGTCTGATGGCCTGGAGTCCTCTTCTTTTTTTCTCTTTTGAAGTAATTTTAAATGGTCTAAAAAAAGAACATGGCTTCTATACAGGTGGACATCCATTACAAGTAACTGGACAGCATGAAAACATATTTGGGAGGATCCTTTTTTTTTTTCACGTGGCCCCATTAAGTGTACAAAGTTAAATTAAAGTAATCCACATTCTTTACTATGGTAACAGTTGAATTCATTGGCAGTCACACAAGCACTTTTGCCGTCTTCTCACACAGCACAAAACTACAAGAGTACAATCTGGAGATTTATGGATATCGCACCCTTTCCAGCGGGTCTACCCTCCTCTCCGCCTCTCTTGTTATGTCACCTGCCGCCTTACTGGAATCATACGTCTCTTCTAAGGGTCAAAAAGAGCAGAGCTGGCTGTTTCTGTGAGTTCCACTGGCCCATTGCCTCCACTTGAAGAAAGAAAGCTACCATGGAGAATTTTTGGATGTTGTGGGAATAAATTACGCCCACGCTTGGATTCTGGTCTAATGCTGGCTTTATCTAACTTAATAAACGCTGAACAACTACAATCCCAAGCGGCAATAAATACACACGTAAGACCGCAATGCCCTCTAAGGTCAATAGTTTCTCACATCATAGTCCTGAACATCTGGTGTAGTCGTCTCCCCACCACAATTCATCTTTACATGCATTCCATGCTGCAATGGTGACAAGACTCACTGATGATGTCCCAAACCTGTCCTAGCAATGTCAAAAGTTACTTTATGAGAACCCTTGCATCTCTTACAGGGGAGGTATCCTGTTATGTCTGGGTTCATGGTGGACCTCTCCCAGCATGTAGAATGTGGTGGAACCACCCAATTCTCATGTGGGTTTCGCTAACCACAAATGAAAGAAAATATATATTCAAGGAGATATACCATATGTGTTAGCTTAAAAGATGGACCACAGACGCCAGTCCAGGATCTTGTTATTTCCCTTAAATGTCTCCAGCTGCAATATTGATTGGATCAATAACAAAGATTGTGGTATTGCCTCCCTTACCTATAGAACTTTGTGTTATTACACCCCCTGCTGGTCAATGGAATAGACACTTTATTGTCAGCGTGTGCCTTCCCACCTACAGAAGTAAGTTGATACAAATTTTAAGGGATACGTCAGACTCCCACACACATTAGATGCACTGTGTAGGTTACAGTTAGTTAAACTGGTTGAGTTTATATTATTAGCAGACACTCCAGGCTCCCAAACACATTAGGTGCACTGTGTAGGTTAGGTTACAGTTAGTTATACTGGGTGGGTTTATATAATTAAAGGGACACTACAGGCTCCCACACACGTTAGGTGCACTGTGTAGGTTAGGTTACAGTTAGTTATACTGGGTGGGTTTATATTATTAAAGGGACACTCCAGGCTCCCACACACACGTTAGGTGCACTGTGTAGGTTAGGTTACAGTCAGTGGGACACTCCAGGCTCCCACACACGTTACATGCACTGTGTAGGTTAGGTTACCGTTAGTTTTACTGGGTGGGTTTATATTATTAAAGGGACACTCCAGGCTCCCACACACGTTAGGTACAGTGTGTAGGTTAGGTTACATTTAGTTATACTGGGTGGTTTTATATTATTAACGGGACACTCCAGGCTCCCACATACACGTTAGGTGCACTGTGTAGGTTAGGTTACAGTTAGTTATACTGGGTGGGTTTATATTATTAACGGGACACTCCAGGCTCCCACATACACGTTAGGTGCACTGTGTAGGTTAGGTTACAGTTAGTTATACTAGGTGGGTTTATATTGTTAAAGGGACACTCCAGGTTCCCACACACATTAGGTGCACTGTGTAGGTTAGGTTACAGTTACTTATACTGGGTGGGTTTATATAATTAAAAGGACACTCCAGGCTCCCACACACGTTAGGTGCACTGTGTAGGTTAGGTTACAGTTAGTTATACTGGGTGGGTTTATATTATTAACGGGACACTCCAGGCTCCCACATACACGTTAGGTGCACTGTGTAGGTTAGGTTACAGTTAGTTATACTGGGTGGGTTTATATTAATAAAGGGACACTCCAGGCTCCCACACACGTTAGGTGCACTGTGTAGGTTAGATTACAGTTAGTTATACTGGGTGGGTTTATATTATTAAAGAGACACTCCAGGCTCCCACACACATTAGATGCACTGTGTAGGTTAGGTTACAGTTATACTGGGTGGGTTTATATTATTAACGGGACACTCCAGGCTCCCACACACGTTAGGTGCACTGTGTAGGTTAGATTACAGTTAGTTATACTGGGTGGGTTTATATTATTAAAGAGACACTCCAGGCTCCCACACACATTAGATGCACTGTGTAGGTTAGGTTACAGTTATACTGGGTGGGTTTATATTATTAACGGGACACTCCAGGCTCCCACACACGTTAGATGCACTGTGTATGTTAGGTTACAGTTAGTTATAGTGGGTGGGTTTATATTATTGAAGGGACACTCCAGGCTCCCACACTCGTTAGGTGCACTGTGTAGGTTAGGGTACAGTTATATATACTGGGTGAGCATTTTATATTTCTTCTATAGTTTGTTGAGAGACAGACAGACAGACAGACAGATAGATAGATAGACAGATAGTCTATCAGAACATTACAGCATGGAAACTGACAGACAGAATAACTCTCACTGATTGAATGTGAGGGAGAAGTTGGGGGGAGATGAAGGAGACAAGAAGAGGGTGTGAGGGTGAGAACGTGGGAGATAAAAGCCAAGCGCGAGACATGCCATTTATATATATAAACTGAGAACCAGAGGCGTTGGGGAAATATTTATTTAAGGCGAGACGCGTTAATTTCACTAACCAAAACACTGCTCAGTACTCGTTGCTAAAGCCAAGTTCACATTAACCCCTTCTGCCCACAAGGAACAAGTGTTTACTACTGAAGCTGCCCAAAAACTAATGTAATAATGGAAGATTAACCACAGCGTTTTCTCACTTTTCACTACCAAATGTATTCACTAAAGTGTGAACTGTCAGGAATTTCAACATTTTAGGTCAAGGTAGTAGAAACATATCCAACTTGGATCATTTTTCCAATACAGCTATTTTGGTCTCAAATTTTAATTTCCCGGCAATTCACAAAACTCAAAATTGTAGTGAATTGAAGTCCAAATAGTAAAATTTGGCGTAAAACAGCCAGGCTGTCATTATGGCTAATGAGTCGGGTCATTTTTCCAAAACATCCATTGTTACCGACATTTTCTAATTGTAGTTTAGTGAATAAATCCCTGTGTGTGTGTCTGCATTTTATTTCAAAGGCAATTTAATAATGAATCAGCTGGAATATCATTCCACGGTATAGCAGTTTACACTAGAGAAAAACCTCCATCTTTTACGGCTAATAAATCTCCCCTTTGATGAAAGGGCACAGAGTCTGAACGATAATGAGCAAAAAAGAAAAATAAGGCTACTTTGTGAGTAAAAATAGGAATTTCCTTCTCCATGAGCCCAGATTCAGTAAATAAACTCCTATCCCACACACGTCCGTCTCACAACATTCCAAAGAAAGTGTCTCTCTGAGTGGAAGGATAGTCTGCGTTGTGGCACCATGCATCATCAACGGGCAATGAACCCAGTTTAGAAGCTCACTTCTTTTCAATATCTAATAAAGCCAATTTCTTACACAAACTGAAAACGGTTTTCACTTTAATTTCCCGTTTCAGATGAGAGTCTGCGGTGGTTCTAATACTAAACACAAGCTATTTTTATTTTTGCAGGTGATTATTTTCTAAAGATAGCATTCAATTTTGACAAAGTGACAAGGGCATATGCCTCAGCTTCATATGCGATGTATGGTGTCCCTTTAAATAACATGTTCCGGGGATGAAGGTGTCAAACCTCTCTGTGCCAGCAGAGTCTGGGAAGGGATTTGGTGCTTGTTTGAAATCTCCAAATAATATTTACCTAAATCGAAAGATGGATGAAATGACTTCAGAGCCCGAGAGGGAAGGAAGAGTCTGGAATGGGGGCGTTACTAGTTCGTAGCTCATAGCATACCAGGAATATAACCTTTAAGGCTATAGAGCTGGTACCTCTAGGACTGTACAAATCAGAGTCTACAATACAGAACTTTAGTAAACTGAAAAACAAATCCCGAAGTATTAGGCTAGAATAGTCAAGTGGAGGAGAAATAAAATGTTTTACTGGGTTAAAAATGTTTATGAAAATCCAAAACAGTCTTTACGAGCATTTCATAAAGATTTTATGTTTACGAAGGTTTACAAACTGTTCCAACTGTAAATTAGGGATATGCACACACGGGATAATTTATTAAATTTGGAATTGTGGAGAATTCACAAGCGAATTGCACATTTTAGACCAAAATATTGCGCTTGGTAAAATTGCTGATTTGGCGAAATGTTCACGTTTACCTATTCCAGCCTAAAATTTTCATTTCTTTGTCAATTCTTCACAATTACATTTTTAGTAAATATAGCCCATAATTCCTCAACCTATTCACAAAGTGAATTTAGAATTTAAGGTCAAATTAGTCGAATTAGAAAGAGTCGGCTGAGCTTTCAGTTTTGCTCCTCTGGCCTTAAATTTGAAATTCAAGTTAAAAACCCACTTCTTCATAAAAGCGTATCAATTAAACTGTTAATAGCTCCTGACTGATTCCTCTTCTGCAACTGTCACTAGTCTAATACTATCCTTAACTTTTTGTGTCATTTTACCCCACTCCCTCTAGCATGTAAGCTCATTGAGCAGGGCCCTCAACCCCTCTGTTCCTGTGTGTCCAACTTGTCTGGTTACAATTACATGTCTGTTTGTCCACCCACTGTAAAGTGCTGCGGAATTTGTTGGCGCTATATAAATATCATAATAATAATAATAATAATAATTCTCATTTCATTGATTAAGCCCGGTATGCCTCACTATGGCTACGTTGACTAACCTGCAGCTTTTTGGCTACAAGAAGGCACAAGACCAGGATAGACACTTTTTTCCAACCCCGCTCTAGGCTGATTACCAATATAAGATCTATTTCTTTTACTATCACACCATCCCGCAAACCATATTGCATTTAACCCTTTCTGTCACCTACCACGTCAGAGAGCCGTTTGCCGAGACTAGCCGGATATCAGCAGATGCTTTAGAAGGAGAAAAGCTATCAAATTTTTCATTTCACGTGTCATGGGTTAGTGCTTGTCAGTTATTTGCAGGTCACTCTGACTAATGAAAATCCTTCTCCCCTTCACAAAATTCATCAAGTGCTTAACCCTTTTCCTTCTGTTCTTGCATTTGCTATGTTTTAGCTCTGTTATACACTCAGACTCTGTTATACACTCACCCAGCAATAACAAGGATAGAAGAGGGGAAGAGGGATTTGGGTCCAAAATAGGGACTGTACGCCTAAATAGGGACACCTGGGAGATATGTTATAGGCAGATCCTTATGGAAAGATTATTGTTAGGGGTACACTAAAAAAGGGGGACACTTTGGGGATTTAGTGTCTTGTGTCCTGTAAAATTGAAATATGGAGCAGACAGTTTTTGGAAGTACAGTAAAGGAGGTGAATAACATTTGTTTAAAATTTTACGCCGGTGCTAAAAATTTCATGTCTAAATAATCCTAACAGTTTGACGGGTGTTAAAAAAATATTTAATATTTGTAATTAAATGCTAGGTATACCCATTAATTGGGTTTTAAGGGGACTTCACTTAACCAATTCCCCAAGCTCGGATCCTGCAGACAAGGGCAGCGGGACACCTCCTGTGTACAGTTCATAAAGGAAGCTTTAACGGAAGACCTTCACCGCTTAGTCAATGCACTCACATTCCAATGTACATACGCGCACCTGCAGACACACATACACCAAATGTCTGTCAGTACCAGCCAATATCAAGGAAATCCTCTCGCCGATGAAATCATGGGAAAGTTCCCAGAATATCTGTCTGGTCATCCTCCCTTGTCACTCTGTCCCCATCAGACCTGCCACCCACCTAGAACACCTGTAGCAAGAATCTCACTTTAGAATTTCCTAAAATTCCCAAATTTGTGGAACCCCATAGCATTGCAAAAAAGTGAATATATAATGGACGTGAATGATCAGCCACACTAACATACAGATCAATTAACCCTTTGCCTGCAGATTAATTAGTTATCTGTTAAACGGACAAAGAACATTGATACAATGTTTAATTAGTCTATATGTATGAGGATTTTTTTCAGATTAGCTATAATTTGTTCTTAATTTTGACACTTGGATTATAATTTGCTACAATTTGGAGTTTGGCGAAGAATGCTGGCAGTTATTTCCCCCCAGGCATAACATTACAGACACACAGCATGAAAACATATACACACAGCAGGACACACACAACTGCACATACACACATACACACACACACAGCCGGACACACACCTTTCACTCAGCAAGCTGTGATTAGCATAACAAAGTGCCCTTGGAGAGCAGCTCCTGGTGAGGACAGATTGGTCACACAGGATTAAACAAGAGGCTCATCTCTCTGTGCCCACACCAATGGACCGGCTGTACTTAACCCTTCCCTGCCCAGGCTGTCCACAAGGAATGTTTCATCTGCCAGACGGCCCTTATATACCCCGCCAGGGTATCCACAGAGTTAGTAACCCTTCACATGCCAGGGTATCCACAGAGCTAGTAACCCTTCACACATGCCAGAGTATCCACAGAGCTAGTAACCCTTTACATACCAGAGTATCCATAGAATTAGTAATCCTTCACATGCCAGGGTATCCACAGAGTTAGTAACCCTTCACCTGCCAGGGTATCCACAGAGTTAGTAACCCTTCACATGCCAGGGTATCCACAGAGTTAGTAACCCTTCACCTGCCAGAGCAGTCACAGAGCTAGTAACCCTTCACATGCCAGGGTATTCACGGAGTTAGTAACCCTTCACACGCCAGGGTATCCACAGAGCTAGTAACCCTTCACATGCCAGGGTATTCACGGAGTTAGTAACCCTTCACACGCCAGAGTATCCACAGAGCTAGTAACCCTTTACATGCCAGAGTATCCATAGAATTAGTAATCCTTCACATGCCAGGGTATCCACAGAGCTAGTAACCCTTCACCTGCCAGAGCATTCACAGAGTTAGTAACCCTTCACATGCCAGGGTATTCACGGAGTTAGTAACCCTTCACACGCCAGGGTATCCACAGAGTTAGAAACCCTTTATCTGCCAGGGTATCCACAGAGCGAGTAACCCTTTATCCGCCAAAGGTATACACAGTGCTAGCAGTTGCTCACATGCCAGGAATCCACTACAAGTACTCCATGGGTTTTGGAGCTGTGTTGGCCTGAGCGACATAGCTTTTCTCATGAATTGGACCCAGTAAGAAAATAACCATTCTTTCTGTTAATATGAAACTGGAGTCTGTAGAACAAATCTGCCAGTTGTTGATGAGATCCAAAAACCCTTCAGGCGACACACAGTCTCTCTAACAGTTTACATACCAAGAGAGCAAGAAACATGACGCCAGTACCTACCAACCGAAATCACAGGGGCACAAGCCGTGCAATAGTAAGCCGGGGCAAATAACTTTATTGCTGAAGCCATTCAGTCAATACAGCAGCCATATTTTCCTCTCAGAACAAAATGAGAAAAGGTTTAAACTCTGTCACTTTGCTGACAGGCCTTCTGCACAGGGTTGGCTTGGCCAAGTAGTATGGATTACATTTCCCATTATTCTCCACCAGCCATTTGGCTGCCTGCAAACATATCACGTTTAATGGAAGGGTTAATGGAATGTTTAATGGAAGGGTTAAATGGAATGTTTAATGGATGGGTTAAATGGAATGTTTAATGGATGGGTTAAATGGAATGTTCAATGGATGGGTTAAATGGAATGTTTAATGGAAGGGTTAAATGGAATGTTTAATGGATGGGTTAAATGGAATGTTTAATGGATGGGTTAAATGGAATGTTTAATGGATGGGTTAAATTGAATGTTTAATGGAATGTTTAATGGAAGGGTTAAATGGAATGTTTAATGGAAGGGTTAAATGGAATGTTTAATGGAAGGGTTAAATGGAATGTTTAATGGAGGGTTAAATGGAATGTTTAATGGAAGGGTTAAATGGAATGTTTAATGGAAGGGTTAATGGAATGTTAAATGGAAGGGCTAGTGGAATGTTTAATTGATGGGTTAATGGAATGTTCAATGGAAGGGTTAATTGAATGTTTAATGGAATGTGTAATAGAAGGGTTTTTGGAATGGTTTATAGAAGGCTTAATGGAATGTTTAATGGAAGGCTTAATGGAATGCTTAAGGGATGGATTAATGGAATGTTTTATGGATGGGTTAATAGAATGTTTAATGGATGGGTTAATGGAATGTTTAGTGGAAGGGTTAATGGAATGTTTAATTGATGGGTTAATGGAATGTTTAATGGAAGGGTTAATGGAATGTTTAATGGAATGTGTAATAGAAGGGTTTTTGGAATGTTTAATAGAAGGCTTAATGGAATGTTTAATGGAAGGCTTAATGGAATGCTTAAGGGATGGATTAATGGAACGTGAAATAGAAGGGTTTATGGAATGTTTAAGGGATGGATTAATGGAATGTTTAAGGGATGGATTAATGGAATGTTTAATGGAATGTTTAATGGATGAGTTAATGGAATGTTTAATGGATGAGTTAATGGAATGTTTAATGGATGGGTTTATGGAATGTTTAATAGAAGGCTTAATGGAATGTTTAATGGAATGTTTAATGGATGAGTTAATGGAATGTTTAATGGATGAGTTAATGGAATGTTTAATGAATGGGTTAATGGAATGTGTAATAGAAGGGTTTATGGAATGTTTAATAGAAGGCTTAATGGAATGTTTAATGGAAGGCTTAATGGAATGTTTAAGGGATGGATTAATGGAATGTTTAATGGATGGGTTAATGGAATGTTTAGTGGAAGCGTTAATGGAATGTTTAATGGATGGGTTAATGGAATGTTTAGTGGAAGGGTTAATTGAATTTTAGTGGAAGGGTTAATGGAACGTGTAATAGAAGGGTTTATGGAATGTTTAAGGGATGAATTAATCGAATGTTTAATGGAAGGGTTAATGGAATGTTTAATGGATGGGTTAATGGAATGTTTAATGGAATGTGTAATAGAAGGGTTTATGGAATGTTTATACAAACAAACAGAATATGTGCACACAACCCCAGTGAAAAACAGTGATAATTTATAAACAAAACGGAACTTCCCTGTGTAGGGTAAAGTATCCACAAGAAAGGTCCCCAAAGACTTCCTCTTGTCTTCAATACAAATACTTAATAGAGTAGGGGATTATCTGCTAAATACAGATCAAATGGAAAAACATAGCGTTTAACTGTGTGAGAGTAAGTGAAGATGTATAATTTACAATTGGCCACTCACAAATTGTCAGATGTAAAACAGCCTTGAGTGAAATCTTTTTCTTCAAAATCTTCACACTCCCATCAGTCAATCAGCATATTTGCTCAAAAGAGAAAATATATGGAGAAAAATAAAGTGCAATTCCAGAGTAAAGTACAAAAAGAATTTAATAACTTACATATAAGTTAAAAACAATGAGCATATCACCACTGGGCGTCCTACGCGTTTCGTCCTAAGATGGGACTTCCTCAGGGACTTGGTGCATCAATAACAGCAAAAATGTGTATAAAAAACATTCCCCCCCGCCAGTTCTTATATATCCCCTCCCGGAGTTCATTATTCAATTATTCCCGGCCGGTGTTTTTCCTCTATTCGGCCGGCACTTCCTGCTTGGACGCGATGTCGTCATCACGCACGCACGCATGCCCCTTGCGTTCCAAACGTGCGTTCCAAATACCCGGAAGTGAATGACGGTCATGAGTCTTCAGTTCTCCCGGAGACATATGTGGAAATAGAGGCATATGAGGGGGAAAGAAGTTAAAAGGACTCTGGATGGCACAATATATTATTGATAAAATTATCCATTATCATCATATTAGAAACTACAGAAAAAATATTAAATACATAAATGTAATAAAAATATATATATAAACTATATATAAACTATATATATACTATGTTGTATATAGTCATCATCAATCAAATAAAATAAAATAAGATACACTAAAGCAAGTATATACATATAAGTAATTACATTCAAAATGGAGAGAAAAATCTGAGATAAAGCTCCATATATTTTTACATCTTCCTTATATATTAATTCTTACATTCCCCATTCTGGGAATGTGTACAAGACAAGCAGATGGATAGACACACAGCCCGATATCATCACATTACTTTTCTTTATAATATATTAGTGGTTAAGTGCATAAGGTGGAACCCATTTCTACATATATATTTGTATATTTTCGCACTCCTCCCCCTCATCTCACTTTCTATAATGCTTAAACATTTTTCTACCTCTATAGATTTTTCTTTTAGAGATTTTCAAAAGGGCCCTTGGGGTTAATGGAATGTTTAATGGATGGGTCAATGGAATGTTTAATGGAAGGGTTAATGGAATTTTAGTGGAAGGGTTAATGGAATTTTAGTGGAAGGGTTAATGGAATTTTAGTGGAAGGGTTAATGGAACATGTAATAGAAGGGTTTATGGAATGTTTAAGGGATGGATTAATGGAATGTTTAAGGGATGGATTAATGGAATGTTTAAGGGATGGGTTAATGGAATGTTTAAGGGATGGGTTAATGGAATGTTTAAGGGATGGATTAATGGAATGTTTAAGGGATGGATTAATGGAATGTTTAAGGGATGGGTTAATGGAATGTTTAAGGGATGGATTAATGGAATGTTTAAGGGATGGGTTAATGGAATGTTTAAGGGATGGATTAATGGAATGTTTAAGGGATGGGTTAATGGAATGTTTAAGGGATGGGTTAATGGAATGTTTAAGGGATGGGTTAATGGAATGTTTAAGGGATGGGTTAATGGAATGTTTAAGGGATGGGTTAATGGAATGTTTAATGGATGGATTAATGGAATGTTTAAGGGATGGATTAATGGAATGTTTAAGGGATGGATTAATGGAATGTTTAATGGATGGGTTAATGGAATGTTTAAGGGATGGATTAATGGAATGTTTAAGGGATGGATTAATGGAATGTTTAATGGATGGGTTAATGGAATGTTTAAGGGATGGGTTAATGGAATGTTTAAGGGATGGGTTAATGGAATGTTTAATGGATGGATTAATGGAATGTTTAAGGGATGGGTTAATGGAATGTTTATTGGATGGATTAATGGAATGTTTAATGGAAGGGTTAATGGAACGTTTAATGGATGGTTACTATGTAACTATGTCACCCAAAGATAAGTTATTGTGTTTGTGCAAATTTTCCAAATTGCCTTTTCTCCCCGGTCTCTAAGGGGCACCCATTACCCATATCTGGCCATCCACACCATGCATTTGCTGCCAGACTCAAACAATGGTGTCCGCTGTGAGATGGGGAGAAGGTACTGCCAGGGGGTATTAGGCCCTATATCTCACACTGGGGGGCTGGCACTGAACTCCCTTCACGAACACACCCTCAGTCTATTTATGCCTGTATTAGCATGTCAATGTAACTGTCACCCAGCTCTGTCATGAAATGTAAGCGGGAGATGAAAAGGAACTGGGAGACAAGAGTGGTTCTTGGAAAAGGGCACGAGGGGGAGGAGGGGAGAGAATAAAACGAAATAAAAAAGAACTACAAAAAAACCAGAGTGACATCGAAGGTGCAAAGTACAAATATAGGGGCAATAGAATGTAGGCGGTGGGGTGCTATAAATGATGATATGGTATAAAAGGAGAGAGTGATAAATAAAGTTGGACTGTGTCTGAGAGAGTGCAATTATGGGAAAATAAAGAAAAGTCACGCCTAGAAATCTGGGAAAATTATGAAAAAGAGGACTACATTAGAATTTGCCTTGGTGACTGATCAATAATGTTTTTACAACTTCAGGCTGTTATGCATGACAGTTATAAAATCCAAATTTCACAAACATTTTTAAATTCAGAAATAGTTATCGGCCTATATCTTGGCCTAAACAATGATTTCATAGAACCGATAATGGCAAGTGTATTTGTAAACCATGGGAAGTGTGGAATTGTGATGGCTTTGTCATTGTTAATGGTTAGTCGGCAGTTATTAGCATGTCGATATAAGTTGTGATTTTCCGATTACTTGGAGGTTAGGGATGAATTTTATATAAGAATAAAATGTAAACAACGCCATTCCATCCCCCAGCGGTTCTGTGCATTTCTCTAATCATTCTCTCCTCTTCCCCTCTCTAATTCTCCAAATCTGTTCTTCTTTTCTTCCATTCTGATCGTTGTGCGAGGAATTTTCTAATTCTAATTCCTAATGTTCTAAATAGGGACAAAAATTGACAAAAGGTAAGGCAAGCTCCACTTCCTTTGTCAAGTCCCATTTTTCCACAATGCTCCCCTGCTCATCACGTCTATATTTTTATGATCCACCTCTGTCCTTCCCCGACCATCTAGCATGCGCAGGATTTCAGTGCATGGTAGCAAAAGGACTCACAATGGCAGAGACTATACATCACTGGCAGCATCTTTAACATGGTGGTGGCTTGGAACGATGTCCAGTGAATCAAACGAGGAAGAATAAAATAAAAACTGCCAAAATAAAGATAAACTGCTAAATGGGTGGACATTTAGGAGTCAGAGAGCCATGTGCACAATAAAAAAAAAAAATAGGGTTGGCACGGGATAGGATCACTTTAAAACATGCTATTTTTTTCTTTTTTATCCAAGTAGCACCTGTATTTTTGTAACTCAGACCCCTATTCTCTCCCACTTTGTCATTTGCAACCGTGTTACTCTCTGGCCTTCTTGACGATCAAATTTCTTTTTTTAACAATACACCTTGAACACAGCTGCTGGAGTTGATTGCCTCTTTTTAAATCTCTTCTTCCTTCTTTCTTCCTTCTGAAATTCCATTCATGGCTTCCAATTACCCAGCAAGTGACTAAATACTTTGAAAATCCCTAGAGTAGATGGCAGCTTTCCATTTTATTGGTACTTAAAGCGTCAAACTGTGTTTTTTGTTTACCAAAAGGTCAACGGTAACCCTGTTATTGGGAACAAAATGTTACTTATCCAAGGTAAGGCCGCGAATCGCGCTGGTTTCCATGTATGTAGTTAAAAAACAGCCGTTACCTGTGTTAATACCAATAGTTGGGAGATGTTTGCCAGTAAAACAATATGGATGTTTCTTTGGCCCACCACAATGTTTAACACCTGCATGGTACTCACATACCAATCACCACTTAGGGCTCATCATGATTTTGCAATGGTCGTACAGCGAAAAAAAGAAAAGTAAATTTAAAAATCATTGCCACACCAGCTGTACCAGAACACCATAAAAGTTGTGCACTCTGTGCACGTGACCTTCACCTGCAATCATCGGAACAAGTCACCCTTTATGTCCGCAGAAAACTGACAGGCCAAATTTAACAGGTATTTATAAATATGCCGTGCTGCCATCTACCATGGGCCCTTAGTAAAACGTATTGTTCAGAGTCTACTATTAATCTCTGTGGGAGACAGTAAAACCTTTGGCTGCTGCTAATTGCCATTTATTAAAGGATCACTATAGTGTAATATGTATTCCTAACTCTATAGATTTAAACGTACCAATTTAGAATGCAATTTTACTGATTATCAACTTGTTTGTAAATGATTGCAGCAAGCATGGAAATGAGCCCATTGCCAGAACACATTATTCAATGTACTATCAACTGGGTTAACACAGCGCTGTATTTGCTGTGAGGCAAGCAAGGCATTTGTTAGCCTCGGGGGCAGGAAGCTAGCTGAGTTTCGGGCGGTCGGCGAGGTATCACTGATTTCTGAGTTCTCAATGCTAAGCTCCCTCGCGCGCCGCAGAGTGATGCCGGGAGCCAGAATATGACGTCACATTCCAGCTCCCGGCATCACTCTGTGGCGCTCGAGGGATCTGAGCAGGGAGAGCTCACAAATCAGCGCTCCATCGCCGCCTGCCTGGAACTAGCTAGCTGCCTGCCTGCACACCTGCCTCCCTCTCGCCCCAAACAGCCGGGCCAGCCTCCCCACTGGACCCCAGGTAAAAAATTCCAACCAGCTCTCCCAAAGGTAGAAAGGCTGGATGGATTTAAATGAAAATAAATATTCTGGGAGTGTTGGGGGGAAATGTTTGTGTGTGTGTGTCTCGCTGACTGTCAGTGTGTGTGTGTGTGTGTGTGTGTCTGTCAGTGAATGTGTGTATGTCTGTCAGTATGTGTCTGTGAGTGAGTGTATGTCTGTCAGTGTGTGTCCGAGTGATTGTGTGTGTCTGTGAGTGTTTGTGTCTGTGAGTGAGAGTGTGTGTATGTATGCCTGTCAGTGTGTGTCTGTGAGGTCGCCAGTGTTTCTGAGTGACTGTGTGTGTCTGTGAGTGTGTCTGTCAGTGAATGTGTGTGTGTGTCTGAGTGATTGTGAGTGTCTGTCAGTATGTGTCTGTGAGGGCGCATGTGTGCCTGAGTGATTTTGTATGTGTGTGTGTGTGTCTGAGTGATTGTGTATGCCTGTCAGTGTGTGTCTGTGGGTGGGTGTCAGTGAGTGTGTGTGTCTGTGTCATTGTGTGTGTGTGTGTGTCAGTGATTGTGTGTATCTGTCAGATTGTGTCAAATCAGAGTGTGTATGTGTCACGACTACTAATGTGATCCAACACGCAAAACTTTGTAACATCTACATAGAATAGAAAAATAGACAGAACGTAAACCGGTCCTTAGAATGGCCGGATTAATACGTTGAAAGACAGAGAATGGTCAAGGGAAAGCCGTGGTCCGGGAAGCCAGAAATACACAAGATCAATAAGAAAGCCAAGTCAGGGAAACCAGAGATCAGAATAGTCAGAATACCGGGAATATCAATAACAGGGACAAGAAAACGCACTTCCGGGAACCAGGAACAGAAACCACGACAGGGCAATGAGCTAGGGAAATTCAGGGGTTTAACCCCTTAAGGACACATGACGTGTCTGACACGTCATGATTCCCTTTTATTCCAGAAGTTTGGTCCTTAAGGGGTTAAATACCCATCCTTGGGCTGTGATTGGTAAGGGCTTGGCCTCTGACCCCAGAACGTGCGTGTGTGTCACCTTCGCGTGACCTTTGGAGGTGGAGCTACAAATGGCCATGAATTTGTGGTTGCCGCCATATTGGATCCCGCATGTGAAGGGAACAGACACCCCAGCGGGTCGGCTCCTGGCTTGCTGCTGAACAGGTTATCTCTTAAACCTGTCAGTGTGGTCGCACCCATTAGGTGCGACCACGTGCAGCCGCGAGCCGGGTGTCAGGATCGGGACAGGGATCCAACACGCAGAGTACAAACAGGTGGTAGGTACGTATACCGGACCTTAGAATGGCCGGACTTAACGTAAGGAGTAAGTAGAGAATGGTCTAGGAACAAGCCGAGGTCGAGGGAACGAGAGGACAGGTAAGCGAGAGACAAGCCAAGTCAAAGGGTAACAGAGATAAACAGGGTAGTACAAACAAGCCGGGTCAGAACCAAAGAGACAACTAGAATACAAGAGCACTGAGTGACTAGACAGGCTAGAACCACGACAGGGCAATGAGCAGATGCCGAAAGCCTTACTTTATACCTTGATTCTAGAGGGTAATCACGCCCCGACGAGTCCTGATTAGTGCTCGGGACTTGACTGACAGGTCGACCCGGGTTGGCGTCATGACGTCGACTACTGAGCGTCGCGTCATATAAGGAAGTAGATCCCTCGCGGTCGGCTTGTAAATGGCCGAGAGAACCGCGAGGAACGGAAGAAACAACCCCTCTGGGAGGATAAACGTCTAAGTCTCTCACCTCCTCTGAGGTAGAGACTACAGGTACCCTGACAGTACCCCCCCTCTCAGAAACGCCCACCGGGCGGAAGGAACCGGGACGAGATGGAAAACGGGAGTGAAAAGCCCTGCGGAGGCGAGGAGCATGTACATCCTCCTGAGGTACCCAAGTCCTCTCTTCAGGACCATATCCCTTCCAGTCAATAAGATATTGTAACTTCCCCCGGGAGATTCGAGAATCGATGATGGAGTTGATTTCATACTCCTCCTGACCCTCAACCTGAACAGAGCGAGGAGAGGATATAGTGGAGGAAAATCTGTTACAGACTAGCGGTTTCAGTAAAGAAACATGAAAGGAGTTAGGAATGCGTAAGGCAGCTGGAAGAGCTAGGCGATACGCAACTGGGTTAATTCGAGTCAGAACCCTGTAAGGGCCAATGTAACGAGGAGCGAATTTCATAGAAGGAACCTTCAAACGAATGTTTCTAGTACTCAACCATACCCTATCACCTGGAACAAAAACCGGAGCCGCCCTTCTGTGCTTATCAGCGTGTTTCTTGAACAACATGGAATTATGTAGGAGAATTTGTCGAGTCTGATCCCACAACTTCCTCAAATTGGCAACATGAACATCAACCGACGGTACCCCTTGGGAAGGAGAAACCGAGGGAAGAATGGAAGGATGAAAGCCATAATTCATGAAGAAGGGACTGGAACGAGTAGAATCACAAACGAGATTATTGTGTGCAAACTCCGCCCAAGGAATCAAACCGACCCAATCGTCCTGGTGTTCAGAAACAAAACAACGCAAATATTGTTCAATCTTTTGATTGGTACGTTCAGCAGCTCCGTTAGACTGAGGGTGATAGGCAGAAGAAAAAATCAATTTGATGCCTAGTTGAGAACAGAAGGATCTCCAAAAACGTGAAACAAATTGGGAACCTCTATCGGAAACAATTTCGGAAGGTATCCCATGTAAGCGAAAAATCTCTCTTGCGAATATCTCCGCCAATTCAGGAGAAGTCGGGAGTTTAGTTAAGGGCACGAAATGAGCCATCTTAGTAAACCTATCAACCACCGTGAGGATCACAGTCTGTTTTTTAGAAACAGGCAAATCTACAATGAAGTCCATAGCCAAACAGGACCATGGTCTCTCTGGAATGTTCAAGGGATGTAACAACCCACATGGAAGCGTATGAGGTTGCTTAGTCTTCATACAGACCTCACATGCTCCGATGAAATCCCTAATATCCTTCCGTAAAGAAGGCCACCAGAAATCTTTAGAGATCAAGGAACATGTCTTGCGAATACCCGGATGCCCAGCTGCCTTACTGTTGTGAAAACACTGTAAGAGTTCCAGTTGGAGTTCAGGAGGAACGAAATGCCTTGCCCCAGGAGTCTGTCTAGGCGCCAGATGCTGCAACTTCATGATCTGACCAAGCAACGGAGAGTGAATCTTAAGACTCGTGTTGGCGATAATATTGCACCTGGGTACTATAGAAGACAAAACCGGCTCAGATATCGCAGAAGGTTCATATTGTCGAGACAAAGCATCGGCTTTAGAATTCTTAGAACCAGGTCTATAAGTGAGCACGTAATTGAAATGCGTGAGGAATAAAGACCAACGAGCTTGCCTGGAGGACAAGCGCTTGGCCTCCCCAATATAGGACAGGTTCTTGTGGTCTGTCAAAATAGTAACAGGATGTAAGGTGCCCTCCAATAAATGTCTCCACTCCTTTAAAGCCATGATAACTGCTAGTAGTTCCCTGTCACCAATGTCATATCTGCTCTCAGGGCCTGATAGTTTCTTGGAAAAAAAACCACATGGATGTAAGGGCTTATCCACACCTAACCTTTGGGACAGGATAGCACCTATACCTGTCTCTGAGGCGTCGACCTCGAGTAGGAAAGGCAGAGTCGTATCAGGGTGAACTAAAATTGGTGCAGAAGCAAACAGTTCCTTGAGTGTTTTGAAGGCAAGAAGGGCTTCAGTAGACCAGTTCTTAGTGTCAGCCCCCTGTCTGGTCATATTGGTAATAGGAGCTATAATTGAAGAGTAACCCTTAATGAAGCGCCTATAATAGTTGGAGAATCCAATAAACCTCTGAATGGCCTTGAGGCCCCTGGGTAAAGGCCAATCCAAAATGGACTGGAGCTTATCCGGGTCCATCTTAAACCCTTCCCCAGAAATCACATAACCAAGAAAGTTTATCTGGGATTGGTCAAAGCTGCATTTCTCCAATTTGCAGTACAGGCCATGTTGAAGAAGCTTGCGCAATACCCTTCTGACTTGTCTGTGGTGAGTCTCAATCTCTCTAGAGTGTATAAGTATATCATCCAGATATACAATAACGCAGTCATGTTGAAATTCCCTAAGAACTTCATTGATCAGGTCCTGAAATACTGCCGGTGCATTACAGAGGCCAAAAGGCATTACTGTGTATTCATAGTGCCCATAACGGGTATTGAACGCCGTCATCCACTCGTGTCCCTGCTGAATTCTCACCAAGTTATACGCCCCTCTGAGATCTAACTTGGTGAAAATCTTGGAGCCTTTTAGACGATCAAAGAGCTCGGTAATCAAAGGAATTGGGTAGGCATTTCTAATGGTTATTTTGTTCAAACCTCGATAATCAATGCAAGGTCTTAGTGTACCATCCTTCTTTTTAACAAAAAAAAACCCAGCCCCGGCAGGAGAGGAGGATCTCCTAATGAATCCTTTTTCAAGGTTCTCACGAATATACTCCTCTAAGACTAAGTTCTCTTTAGTGGACAAAGGATATACATTACCCCTGGGGGGCATAGTACCAGGTAGTAGATTAATCTTACAATCAAAAGACCTGTGTGGAGGTAAAGTATCAGCATTCTTTTTGTCAAATACTGCCTTTAAATCCAGGTACAGGGGCGGTATTTGTACCTCTGTAGAGTAGGTAGAATTAATCGGTGTGTTAACTGCGCAAAGCGGTGACACTGTCCGTAAGCACCTGTCCTGACAACCCTGACCCCATGAGATTATCTCCCCTAATTCCCAATCAATAATAGGGTTATGTTTTTTTAACCAAGGGTACCCCAGGACTATGGGAACAGAAGGAGAAGAAATAAGCAATAAAGATATGTCTTCCTCGTGTAAGATACCAACAGTTAATTTAACGGATATGGTTTCACGGAAAATAACAGGCTCAACTAAAGGTCTACCATCTATGGCCTCAACGGCCAAGGGTGTCTCCCTTAACTGGGATGGGATAGCGTGTTTGGTAACAAAAACTTGGTCGATAAAGCTCTCAGCAGCTCCGGAATCTATCAATGCCATAGTTTCTAGTACTCCCTTCTCCCAAGTTAAAGAAACGGGTAGCAGAAGCCTGTGATCTTTATAATTAAGATTAGAGGACAAAATAGAAACACCCAAGGCCTGTCCTCTAGAGAAACTTAGGTGCGAGCGTTTCCCGAGCGATTAGGACAATTTAGGCGTAAATGACCTCTGACTCCACAGTACATACACAACCCCTCCCTTCTCCTGTACTGTCTCTCCTCTTCTGAGAGGCGAGTATTGCCTATCTGCATAGGTTCTGGAAAAAGTGAGGTTGTGGATTCAGAACTTTGAAATGAAGGAGCTAGTTTAAAGGAAGGTCTACGGTTTCTCTCTCGAGTGTTCTGCCTCTCTCTTAAACGTTCGTCAATGCGAGAAATAAAAGAAATTAAATCCTCCAAATTTTCAGGAAGCTCTCTAGTAGCAACCTCGTCAAGGATTATGTCTGATAACCCGTTTAAAAATACATCTATATAAGCCTGTTCATTCCACTTAACCTCTGCCGCCAAGGACCTGAACTCTAGTGCATAATCCACAAGTGTTCGGTTTTCTTGTCTAAGGCGCAACAGTAATCTAGCTGCATTGACCTTTCTACCTGGAGGGTCAAAAGTTCTTCTGAAAGCAGCTACAAAGGCATTATAATTATATACTAACGGATTATCATTTTCCCACAATGGATTGGCCCATCTCAAAGCTTTCTCAACAAGTAATGTGATAATAAATCCAACCTTCGCCCTATCTGTAGGATAGGAGCGGGGTTGTAATTCGAAATGGATACCTATTTGGTTTAAGAAACCACGACACTTCTCTGGAGAACCACCATAACGTACAGGTGGAGTGATACGGGAAGAAGCACCTACAGTAGCTACCTCTAGACCTGAACTCACAGGAGAGATAGAAGTATTACGCATCTCCTCTGGTTGATTACTAGAACGATATAGTAACGCCTGTAGTGCTAGAGCCATCTGGTCCATTCTGTGATCCATGGCGTCGAACCTAGAGTCAGAAGGACCAACCTGAGTGTTTGTACCTGCAGGATCCATTGGCCCTGTCGTAATGTCAGGATCGGGACAGGGATCCAACACGCAGAGTACAAACAGGTGGTAGGTACGTATACCGGACCTTAGAATGGCCGGACTTAACGTAAGGAGTAAGTAGAGAATGGTCTAGGAACAAGCCGAGGTCGAGGGAACGAGAGGACAGGTAAGCGAGAGACAAGCCGAGTCAAAGGGTAACAGAGATAAACAGGGTAGTACAAACAAGCCGGGTCAGAACCAAAGAGACAACTAGAATACAAGAGCACTGAGTGACTAGACAGGCTAGAACCACGACAGGGCAATGAGCAGATGCCGAAAGCCTTACTTTATACCTTGATTCTAGAGGGTAATCACGCCCCCGACGAGTCCTGATTAGTGCTCGGGACTTGACTGACAGGTCGACCCGGGTTGGCGTCATGACGTCGACTACTGAGCGTCATATAAGGAAGTAGATCCCTCGCGGTCGGCTTGTAAAAGAGAACCGCGAGGAACGGAAGAAACAACCCCTCTGGGAGGATAAACGTCTAAGTCTCTCACCTCCTCTGAGGTAGAGACTACAGGTACCCTGACACCGGGGTCCGTGACAGCATGTCAGTGTATCTGAGAGTGTATGTCTGTCAGTCAAAGTGTGTGTTAGCTTTAACAGGAAAAGGTGTGGCATTGACAGGAAGGGGTGGTGCAAATGTAAGTTGGGGGATGCCCGAGTTCTGTCATGCCTAGGGCAGCACAGATCCAAAATACACCACTGGGTTAACGATACATTATGATCAGATATACTGACAAATGTGAATACATTTTATGGAGATCAACTGAAACTCTTCCAAACCCAACAGAAAATCAACAGAATGCTGCAGAGAAGGCTATGATTGGTGGAAAGGTACGGCTATTAAATTTCAGTTAAATTCCAAACGTGTTCATATGTAGCACCAGGTCAATATTGACGTCAGTATTGACCGTCCCTGTCTATGTATCTGTGTCCTTTTGTATCAGTGTGTGCGTTTGTGTCTGTGTGTGGACCCAGTGGGCGGTATTTGGAGGCAGGCCACAGGGGGCCCAGACCCTGAGCTGAGTTAGGGGCCCCAAAATTTCTGGTGGCGGCCCTGGTCAGCATTATTCTCAATACCATTTAACATTTGTATTAAATTATTAGGTCATTTGATACACACAGGATGCCAGCCGTTCCAACCGTATGTAAAAAAATGCACTCTACATCAGGGTTTCAAATCAAGACCTTTATGCATTCAGTTTCCATATACTTATTCCAGTTTAATCTCTTAATATGGAGATTATGATGCTAGAATCAAGGAGAGCACCTAACCACCAATAAACATCTCATAAATAGCCACCCTCCACTCATATTACCAATACAATGTACGCAACCAATGTGGTAAAATAACCAACACAAAACATTGACAATATATCAGTGTCCCAGATCCTTTAAAATGTTCGGCTACTGAAAATTGCTTCATTATGGTTCTTAAAGGAGCACTTTAGTCACAAAAACAACTTTAGCTTAATGAAGCAGTTTTGGTGTATAGACCATGCACCTGCAAATAAGTCAATGGGACCTGATGGAATACACCCAAAGCTATTAAAAGAGCTTGGTGGTGTACTAGCAAAATCATTAACAGATTTATTTAACCAATCATTGTTAACAGGAGTAGTCCCAGAAGATTGGAAGTTAGCGAATGTTGTGCCCATTCACAAGAAAGGTAATAGGGAGGAGTCGGGCAACTATAGGCCAGTAAGCCTAACTTCAGTAGTGGGGAAAGTGATGGAAACCATGTTAAAGGATAGGATTGTTGAACATCTAAAAACACATGGATTTCAAGATCAGAGACAACATGGGTCTACTTCAGGGAGATCATGCCAAACTAATCTTATTGATTTTTTTGATTGGGTAACTAAAATTATAGATCAGGGTGGTGCAGTAGACATTGCTTACCTAGATTTCAGTAAGGCTTTTGACACTGTTGCACATAGAAGGCGTATCAATAAACTGCAATCTTTGAGTTTGGATTCCAATATTGTTGAATGGGTAAGGCAGTGGCTGAGTGACAGGCAACAGAGGGTTGTAGTCAATGGAGTATATTCGAAGCTTGGGCTTGTCACCAGTGGGGTACCTCAGGGATCTGTACTTGGACCCATTCTCTTTAATATTTTTATTAATGATATTGCAGAAGGTCTTGATGGTAAGGTGTGTCTTTTTGCGGATGATACTAAGATATGTAACAGGGTTGATGTTCCAGGAGGGATAAGCCAAATGGCTAATTATTTAGGTAAACTAGAAAAATGGTCAGAGTTGTGGCAACTGACATTTAATGTGGATAAGTGCAAGATAATGCATCTTGGACGTAAAAACCCAAGGGCAGAGTACAGAATATTTGATAGAGTCCTAACCTCAACATCTGAAGAAAGGGATTTAGGGGTGATTATTTCTGATGACTTAAAGGTAGGCAGACAATGTAATAGAGCAGCAGGAAATGCTAGCAGAATGCTTGGTTGTATAAGGAAAGGTATTAGCAGTAGAAAGAGGGAAGTGCTCATGCCATTGTACAGAACACTGGTGAGTCCTCACTTGGAGTACTGTACACAGTACTGGAGACCATATCTTCAGAAGGATATTGATACCTTAGGGAGAGTTCAAAGAAGGGCTACTAAACTGGTTCATGGATTGCAGGATAAAACTTACCAGGAAAGGTTAAAGGATCTTAACATGTATAGCTTGGAGGAAAGACGAGACAGGGGGGGATATGATAGAAACATTTAAATACATAAAGGGAATCAACACAGTAAAGGAGGAGACTATATTTAAAAGAAGAAAAACTACCACAACAAGAGGACATAGTCTTAAATTAGAGGGACAAAGGTTTAAAAATAATATCAGGAAGTATTACTTTACTGAGAGGGTAGTGGATGCATGGAATAGCCTTCCAGCTGAAGTGGTAGAGGTTAACACAGTAAAGGAGTTTAACCCCTTAAGGACACATGACGTGTGTAGCATGTCATGATCCCATTTTATTCCTGAAGTTTTGTCCTTAAGGGGTTAAGCATGCGTGGGATAGGCATAAGGCTATCCTAACTATAAGATAAGGCCAGGGACTAATGAAAGTATTTAGAAAACTGGGCAGACTAGATGGGCCGAATGGTTCTTATCTGCCGTCACATTCTGTGTTTCTATGCAGGGCCGGACTGGGAATGAAAAGCAGCCCTGGAAAAAAATTCCATACCAGCCCCGTAATGCATCGCGCCAGCATAGTGCGCAGATATGGAAGCGGGAAAAAAACTGAAAACTATCACTCAAACATGAAAGAAATCGTTTGTGCGTGGAGGGGTGCTGTGTGCGTGAAGGGGTGCTGTGTGCGTAAAGGGGTGCTGTGTGCGTGAAGGGGTGCTGTGTGCGTGGAGGGGTGCTTTTTATGTGTGGAGGGGTTCTGTGTGCGTGAAGGAGTTCTGTGTGCGTGAAGGTGTGAAGGTGTTCTGTGTGTGGGGGGGGTTCTATGTGTGTGGAGGGGTGCTGTTGGTCGGTTATAGCATTGATATATTTATATAAAAAAAAAAAAAACATTTTTTTTTAATCCCCTCCCCCTTTACCTTTGGTCAGGGCCCAGGGGAGAGGCGGAACTTTTCAATCCCTGGTGGTCCAGTGGTGGCACGTGCTGTTCAGCCTGCAGCTCCTCTGGCTGCAGGCTGACTTCGCTCTTCTCCCGCGAGAACAGCAGGCAGGTCGGAGCGTTGCCATGGTAACGCACGGCAACGCAACGCAGAAGGAGCGTTCTCGCTTGCAGGTTCCTGTCAGACCGGGTAGGGGAACAGAAGCTCCCCTACCCAGTGGCGTACACATGACCTATGGGGCCCCGGTGCGAAAACTGATCCGTGGGCCCCCTCCGCACGCTTACTCTGCGCAGGCCAGGGCCGCAACACATGGCGGTGGGCACCTGGTCGCAGGGGTTGCAACCCCTGCGACCGCGGTATGTACACCAGTGCATGCAGATGCACACACACTTAACCCCTTAAGGACCAAACTTCTGTAATAAAAGGGAATCATGACATGTCACACATGGCATGTGTCCTTAAGGGGTTAAAGGACCACTACAGACACCCAGATCACATCATCTCAATTAAGTGGTCTTGGTGTCAGGTCCCTCTAGTTTTAACCCTGCAGCTAAAAGCATAGCAGTTTCAGAGAAACTGCTATGTTTCACTGAGGGTTAATCCAGCCTCTAGTGGCTGTCTCACTGACAGCCGCTAGAGAAGCTTCCGCGATTCTACGACACTGAACGTCCATAGGAAAGCATTGAGTAATGCTTTCCTATGGGCGGTTTGAATGCGCGCACGGCTCTTGCCGTGCATGCGCATTCGGAGCTGAGCGGCGGACGGATCCCCAGCGCCAAGGGAGTCCGGCGCTGGAGAAAGGTAAGTGCTGAAGACACACACACTCTCACGAACAGACGCATACACACTAGCTAACAGACACACACATTTACTGACAGAGACACACTCAGCGACAGACATACATACACACTCACTTACAAAACATACACTCTCACTGATACACACTGACTAACAGACATCAAACAGACTCACTAACACAAACACACTCAGTAGCAGACACACACAGTAACACACTCACTGACACTCACTAGCAGACACACACTCACTGACACTAACACTAACACACACACTAACGCTCACAGTAACACTCACAGTAACACTAACACACACAGTAACACACACACTAACACTCACAGTAACAGTAACACACACAGTAACATTAACACACACACTAACACTCACAGTAACACTAACACACACACTAACACACACAGTAACACTAACACACACTAACACTAACACACACACACACACACACACTAACACTCAGAGTAACACTAACACACACTAACACGTTTTTTTTATTTAATCCCCCCAGCCTCCTTACCTTTTGGAGTGCTGAGGGGATTCCCTGGGGTCCAGTGGTGCTGCTGGGCTCCAGGGGGGCCGGTCACCCGGCGGGCAGGCAGGCTGGCGGGCGCGCGAGGGAGCACTCTCCCCTGAGTGCTTCCTCTTCAGCTCCCTCGCGCGCCGCGTACTGATACCGGAGCCGGAAGTTGACGTCATCTTCCGGCTCCGGTATCAGTGCGGTGCGCGAGGGAGCTGAAGAGGAAGCACTCAGGGGAGAGCGCTCTCTCTCGCACCGGCCAGGCTGCCTGCCCGCCGGGTGTAAGCAGGGCCAGCCTCGGGGGCCCGGAGGTGGCCGGCTCCTGGGTCCCCCAGGAGAAGAGGCTGGCCCAGTGCGTACATACCGGGTCGCAGAGGCGGCCGGGCCCCCTGCGACCCTGGTATGTACGCCACTGCCCCTACCCGGTCTGCCTGCTCGGCCACGCTACATTCTGTGACCGGCAGGAGGGGAGCGCATCCCCTCCTGCCGGTCACCCTGTAATTGTGGCCCGGGCTGGTGCACACTAGGCCACCTAGTGTGCCGGCCCACCCGGAAATTTCCCGGTGTCCCGGTGGGCCAGTCCGGCCCTGTTTCTATGTCTCTATGTTTCTGCAGTCTTACTGCTCAATTATCTGCCATTTAGGAGTTAAATCACTTTGTTTATGAAGCGCTAGCCACACCTTCCTGTATGTGACATACATAGCCTTCCTAAACACTTCCTGTAAAGAGTCATCTAATGTTAACACTTCCTTTATTGCAAATTATATTTAATTGAAAATTCCTTATCTCCTGCTCTGTTAATAGCTAGATAGACCATGCAAGAGCTTCCTGTATGTAATTAGAGTTTAATTTACAGAGTAGGAGATAAATACTGTTAAGGTAAGTTACATCCGATTGAAGGTGAAAGCATTTTTATTTCATGCAGACTGAGTCACAGCCAGGGGAGGTGTGGCTAGGGTTCATAAACAGAAACAAACTAATTTAACTCGTACATGGCCGAGAACTGAGCAGTGAAATTTCAGAGGCATGATCTGTACACTAAAACTGTTTTATTAAGCTAAAGTTGTTTTGGTGACTATAGTGTCACTTTAACCTTCTTTCTTTCTTTTTTTTATTCTTTTTTTTTATTGTGCATAGATAAGAACATAAGCTTGTCTTCCACAACAGCAGAGACAGGCCTATACAAGATACAGATTTGCAGGACGTTAGTGTGGCTGTGGCAATCTGGAAATTGGCAGCGAACAAACGATTATAGCAAGCCGGCAGTGGACCTAGCTTGTGGGCAAAGTTGTTAAGAATGTGTCAGGGTATGCATCTTGGACGTAAAAACCCAAGGGCAGGGGGCGGGGCCTGACCACAGAGCCGAACGGTCGACATCCTTGTGGGCTCCTGCATGACTCCGCAATTTAACCGGTTTTCCCCGACCCAAACGCGACTTAAGCGGGCCGATCGAGCCAGCAATCGATGGGGAATGCCGAGAGGAACAGAATGATGCCCCTCAAGCGGCGAAACGAGAGTTTTATGCCCGACGGCCGTCGGAGGCCTAGTCAACAGGCGGGAGCAGGAGAGACGGCCGCTCTCCCCCCGCCAAGACTGGGGGCTTCGCTGTGGACAGATCCCTGTCCCCCCCCCCCTGGACCGGTGGGGGTCATCCCGGTCCTCCAGCATAGGACACATTCCCCTGGGACACAGACCCGTGCCACGCAGCCATGACAGCACCACGAGGCCTGGCCTGGCCAAGATGGCCGTCGACAAAGCGGCTCCTCTGCAACAGTGGAGCGATGAGGACTGGGCGGCGGCATTCCAGGCTAAATTCGACGCAATCTGCCAGCGCTTCTGGGACCGCATCGAGGATGGGAGCCCACGACCTGTACAGGTACCTGCCTCAACGGCACGAAGCCGGTGCGCCCCCCGTAACGCACAGACGGGCCTTCCGACCCCAGCACAAGCACCGCGAAAGCGGTTTAAAGATACGGAGACCCGGAAGATAACACACAGACCGGGTGCATCCAGCACAAACCCGCCCCACAAAAGCCGGGCACAGGCGTCACAGAAGCGGGTGAGAGGATACTGCAGTCCGCCCATCACAAAGGGGGGCCCCAACAGACCGCTAACTCTAGGGCGCCCCTGCCAGACAAAACCCCTGCCGACACCACCCGCCAACCGAACAGGCCTGAGGGGCAGAGACACCAGGCCACCGGGTACACATCTGACAAAATACAACTCCTCACCACAAAAAGGACTGGAAAAGCCACGGCAGACTAGCACCCGCAAGTACAGGACTCACCCCTGGCGGCTGATGCCTCTGACTACGCTGAAGAACTTTAATTCTTTCCCAGACCGTACAGAGTCCCTGCTCTGTACCCTCATGCTGGACAGGTCGGTATGCCAGGTGGGCATAGGATGAAGGGGCTAACTTAAAGGAACACTATCACCGCTGGCAGCAACTCACAGCCCGGACACCCACCTCGCAATATGTGTTCCTATTTGAACTGTCAACGACAAATCTTATTTAGCATTACCCGGACATGCATGTTATTAGTTTCACGCAGTATGTTTAGCATATGATTAGATTACCTGACCCACCAGCACTAGCCTGCTCACATAACTAGCGCACTGCATTCACTTTTATAGTTTACCAGCGTGATACGTTGATTACGTTCAGTTTCATTATCATTTACTGTAATCTCTTTTAATTTTTTGTCATTAATGCGCTACGAAGACAAACACCTAAACAACCAGCCTGCTCCATATCTTAAGCGCAATCAGCACTGTTCTGTGCATGCCTAGCTTAGCCTGCTATAACATGAAAACAAAGTTTAATAGTTTGATACCCTAGATAACAAAATTTAAGTGAGAGATAACAGTATTAAAGCTAGAGATAGAGATAACAGTATTGAAGCGAGAGATGACAGTATTAAAGCGAGAGACAACAGTATTAAAGCGAGAGATAACAAATATTAAAGCGAGAGATAACAGTATTAATGCGAGAGATTACAGTATTAAAGCGATAACAGTATTTAGCCATAGCATGTTACTATACATAAAATGAGGTTGATAATCATAGGAGACGTTGACAATGTGTTATGACGACCCTATCCTGTACAACTCTTGAAAGTCTCCCTCTTTTTTTTTCTGTACCCCTATAATCACATGCCTCAACAAAAATAAAGAATTAAAAAAAAAAAAAAAAAAAAAACCCAAGGGCAGAGTACAGAATATTTGATAGAGTCCTAACCTCAACATCTGAGGAAAGGGATTTAGGGGTGATTATTTCTGAGGACTTAAAGGTAGGCAGACAATGTAATAGAGCAGCAGGAAATGCTAGCAGAATGCTTGGTTGTATAGGGAGAGGTATTAGCAGTAGAAAGAGGGAAGTGCTCATGCCATTGTACAGAACACTGGTGAGACCTCACTTGGAGTACTGTACACAGTACTGGAGACCATATCTTCAGAAGGATATTGATACCTTAGAGAGAGTTCAAAGAAGGGCTACTAAACTGGTTCATGGATTGCAGGATAAAACTTACCAGGAAAGGTTAAAGGATCTTAACATGTATAGCTTGGTGGAAAGACGAGACAGGGGGGATATGATAGAAACATTTAAATACATAAAGGGAATCAACACAGTAAAGGAGGAGACTATATTTAAAAGAAGAAAAACTACCACAACCAGAGGACATAGT
Source organism: Pelobates fuscus (assembly GCF_036172605.1). NCBI lineage: Eukaryota > Metazoa > Chordata > Amphibia > Anura > Pelobatidae > Pelobates > Pelobates fuscus. The sequence continues at coordinate 162,410,410 of NC_086324.1, forward strand.
CTAAAATTAGAAGGACAAAGGTTTAAAAATAATATCAGGAAGTATTACTTTACTGAGAGGGTAGTGGATGCATGGAATAGCCTTCCAGCTGAAGTGGTAGAGGTTAACACAGTAAAGGAGTTTAAGCATGCGTGGGATAGGCATAAGGCTATCCTAACTATAAGATAATGCCAGGGACTAATGAAAGTATTTAGAAAACTGGGCAGACTAGATGGGCCGAATGGTTCTTATCTGCCGTCACATTCTATGTTTCTATGTTTCTATGTTTCTATATCGGCAGACATTTTGTGCTATGATAGAAATTAAAAGTGTATATTCTGAGTCACTCTGAACAGACCAGACTCCATTTTGTTATTTTCAAGTTAACAAAGACACACGAAATTTCTACCCTTTCTGTAAAACTAACCACTTTGCCAGAGCTAAAGGAATGCATAATATAAACAAATCGAGTGATAAGAAATGAGAACGGGGGATGGACAGACTGTTAGCTAAATGCTAATGGACTATAATCAATTCTAAACCCAGACATTTGTGACAGAGAAGATTAAATAATTAAATTTTACTTTTGATATTGTATAGAGTCCCATTGTAATTTAGGGGTCATACTTAGTTATAACTGTCATATTAGAAATAATAGCAGAATTTGCCAGACACATAGTCTGAAGAAAGCCTAAAAATAAAACTCTGGTGGCCTAGCAGCGGAGCGGAATGGCTGCCTAATCTCTGAGCTCCTCCGTACTCGCCCTGCAAATCGCTAGAAAGCTGCCCCAAACGCAAATATGGGGAAACACACTAAGGCTGGGGGTACCCCCAAACCAGCGGCCACCCGCCCACCTGCAATCCAGGCATCGGTCAGGCAATACATGACCACACAGCCGGACCCATCTTCCCAGGCCTCCGCTGAGGCCTTCCTGTACTCGGAGGCCTCATCCATGAGCCCGAACTCCCAAGTCGGCGACGCGAGCGGAGAACCCACAGAACACCCGCCGGCAGACTGGATGGCCCTGCTGAGAGCACTGCCTACCAGAGCTGATCTGACCCAAGCCACATCGGCCCTCCATGCCTCGATCCGGGCCGACCTCCAACTGATGAGAGCGGACATGCAGGGTATGGCGGACCGCATGGCGCGGCTGGAAGAGGAACAAGACAACCTCACTGTGGCCCACACAACCACAGAGTCCACGCTTCTCAGCCACACTGCCCACTTACAAGCCATGGCGCGCCATGTAGAAGATCTCGACAACAGGGGCCGCAGAAACAACCTGCGGATCCGAGGCCTACCTGAAGGCGAAGAACCCTCAACCCGGCTCACCGACACACTTACCTCCTTATTCAACGACCTTCTAGGCCGCCCTACGGACACGCCGATTGACTTTGTCCGTGCACACAGGGCATTAAGACCCAGAGGCCCTGAAGGAGCGCCGCCAAGAGATGTTATATGCTGCTTAACTATCTTCTCCCTCAAAGAAGACATACTACAGGCGGCCCGTAATGCGGGATCCATTACCCATGAGGACCACCCGATCCAGATATTTCCTGATCTCTGCCCGGCCACATTGGGCTACCGCAGGGCCCTGAAACCCCTCACTCGAGCCCTGACGGCTCAGAAGGTGAGATACCGATGGACTTTCCCGACCGGCCTAATTGCTCACACCCCTAATGGTCCTATGCCGGTACGCAACCAACAGGACCTGCAAGATCTCACCATTGAGCTCCAGCTACCACCTTTAAACATGCCTTGGCCGGACCCATTGGACTTCTACGTAGGCCCACCGAGGCCGGCACGAGACGACCCACTGCCACAAAGAAGAACCAGATCTAGACTGGAGACGGCGCGACCAGTCGGCAACACCCGCTGAGTTCCACGGCTCCTAAGAGACTTTGAGACCCACAGTTTGAGGTACCTGCCTATGAACAATGACCCGCTGGGGAGCTTCCCATAAGGTATCTCACAAACCACACTGAACTGCCGGACTCCCTCTCTTGTTACACTTTTGGGTGGGGGGCTGAAACGGGGGATTTGACGACTCTGCGGCTCACGCTATGCCCCGACTGCCACTCAGAAGGGGAACATTCTCTTAACCGGCTGCGTTGCCATAGAGGGATTGACATTGCCACACCACCAAACACGAGCCGCAGAGACGGGGAGACTCGGTGCCACCGGCACATTTTGTGACTACTAATAACGGTGATATAGGGTCTTTGTCGGAGGGCCCAACCTCCCCCTCTATTGAAGTGGATGGGTATATACCATGGGGAAGGATAGGCAGGAGGGAAACACAACCACCACACACACGCCTGACGCTAGAGCTCAGGGCCACAACACGACACGCCACCCAACTAGACACGCCATGATGCTCGCACACACACACGACTCACAAGGCTCGAAGCCTGGTCCACACGACATGCATAATCTTTACGATACCCCACTCACAAGATCACAGATAACTTAGGGGCTAGAGTATTTTTTGGGCGGGGCGGGTAGGGGGTAGCCAGAGGGGCCTTCCACGTGGGAGTTTTTCTTTTTTTTGTTGTCACCGCTGTAGGTGACCCCACGGGGAAACACCTTGTTTCTTTTCTCTTTTTTATCCTTTCCTCTCCCCTCTCTGAACCGGGACCCCGGAGAGAGACCGGGTATATCCGAGAGGCATTCAGTAACCAGTAGGCCACGTTCCCACCTGGTCGGGGTGTCAGGTAGAAAGGCAAGGGGACTCGACCGAACCGCTAGTACGGACGGGACGACTCCACCTCGGCCTACACCCGAGCCATTATTTTGTATAGTGTTGTTTTATTGTTCATTGTTTACTTATTGTTTACATAGTGTTTATTTTATTTTTATTTTTTTTGTTGTCTCTGTATCTAATCCTAGGCACTCAAAGTCCGGCTGCGGTGTCCGCGTGGAGACTCGGGAAGGGGCCTCATCAAGGACCACCCGTCCAGGTAACACCCTTTCCCTGTGCCTCTGACACGCTCCTCCCCTGAACCCACCCACCACCTGAGTGGTACTGCAAACCGTAGGCCCACCATTTATCTGCCCGCACTACCCCTCCCAGAGTAGTCCACAGGTACTCCGTCATGCAGAACCCGAAACCGGTAACCAGAGCAGACATCAACATTATCTCTATTAACGCCAAGGGCCTTAACCAACCTGAGAAACGATCACAGGCGCTCCGCCACTTTCACAGCCAAAGAGCCCACATAGTATTCATACAGGAGACACATTTCAAGGAAGGTCTGACACCTAGAATGACTGACAAACGGTTCGCCCAATGCTATCTCAGCAACAACCCCTTAGGAAAATCCAAAGGCACGGCCATCCTCCTTCATAAATCCCTACATTTCACACCCACAGCAACCATGAAAGATGACTGGGGAAGGTATATATGTGTTAAGGGAACGATAGCTGACCGTACGTACACGCTAGCCAACCTGTATGCTCCTAACACTGCGCAACACCGTTTTATGACTAAATCACTGAAAGCCATCATGGCCTTTACGGAGGGTTGTCTGATCATGGGAGGAGACCTAAATGTGGCCCTACAACCGAGCCTAGACACCTCTACGGGCACCTCGACGATACCCAGACATGTGTTGACCACTATCAACAAAACCCTTAGAGACCAACGCCTGACCGACTGTTGGAGAGCGACACACCCTGATGACAGAGACTTCACCTTCTATTCCAATCCAAACAAGACGTACTCCAGACTTGACTACTTTTTCCTACAACACTACTACCTGACAGATGTTAAGTCTGTGACGATTGGGACAGCGACATGGTCCGACCACGCACCACTCACCATGACGCTAACGTCTCCCCTCTATAAGCCGACGTGCAGCAACTGGCGACTGAACGAAGCCCTACTTAACGACCTAACAGTAGCCACGGAATCCCGAACCGCACTCACTCAATACTTCACTGACAATGTTACCCCAGATGTGACACCCCTCTGTGTGTGGGAGGCCCACAAATGCGTGATACGAGGCTACTTCATAGCTAAAAGCGCAGCCCTGAAAAAAGCAAAGGCTGCCAGACTGGCGACCATAATCACGGAGATACAGGTGGTGGAAGCCAGGCACAAACTTACACGGCTCCAGAGCGATGGTGCCAAGCTACTGACACTACGCAGGGAACTGGCATCCATCATGAATGCCTACCACCAAAGGGCGCACCTGCGCACCAAAGCCTTCTTTCACACACACGCCAACAAATGCGGGACCTTGCTGGCCCGTATGATCGCCAAAAAGAGAGCAGAATCTTACATACCTAAAATTCGTGATAAAGAAGGGCGACTGAAACATCTCCCGGGAGACATGGCGGCGGCTATACGGGAATATTATGCGGAGCTTTATGCCATACACCCCGACAGGGAGCCACCACGCCAAGGTGACGCCTTACCAGAGACTAGACAATACCTACGCACACGCATACATAACCGACTTCCCAGGGAAGCTACGAATGCCCTTGACGAACCGATCACACCTCGCGAGTTAGCCTGGGCCATAAAAGAGTCGAAATTGGGCAAATGCCCGGGTCCTGACGGTCTCCCCACTAGATACTATAAAAAATTTGCTGACGTGTTATCCCCACATCTCTTGACTGCCCTTAACACCTTACGTGACGGAGCCAGCCTACCCACACAGACTCTAGAGGCCAACATCTCCCTAATCCCAAAGGTAGGTAAGAACCCGGAACTCTGTGCGAGCTACAGACCTATCTCCCTACTAAATTGTGACCTTAAATTCTTCACAAAAATACTAGCCCGCAGACTACAAACCTACCTCCCTGGTCTCATACATAGAGACCAGGCAGGGTTCACGCCCCAGAGAGAAGCAAGAGACAACACCATCAGGACACTAGATCTCATCCACAGGGCACAAGACAGTCGGGAGGGCCTCCTCTTGCTCTCCACAGACGCGGAGAAGGCCTTCGACCGCATAGATTGGGGCTACATGCTGGCGGTATTGGAAGAGATAGGTCTGGGCCCGCACATGATGAACTGGATACGAGCACTATACTCCAAACCCACAGCAAGGGTATGCGTGAACGGACTGTTCACGAACCCGTTCCCCATCCGGAACGGCACAAGACAGGGATGCCCCTTGTCCCCATTGCTGTTTGTACTGGCACTGGAGCCCTTTCTTAACTCTGTCCGGGACAACCTAGCCATAAAAGGGATACAGATAGGGCAGACGAGACACGTAGTGGCTGCCTTTGCAGATGATCTGCTGTTTTATGTCACTCAGCCTGAAACATCAATGCCAGCAATTATGGCAGAGTTCCAGCTCTACGGCCAATTATCGAATTTCAAAGTTAACCTCGCCAAATCTTCGGTTCTGAATGTCTCGATCCCACCCAATAGAGTTGCAGCCCTGAAGCACACGCTCCCATTCCAATGGTCTGACACTACTATAAGATACTTAGGCACCTCCATACCAAGAGACCTGTCACAAATATACACCGCTAATTTTCAACCCCTCCTAACCACAATACGTAGAGACTTGGAGGAATGGACTAAAGTTCGCCTTTCCTGGTTTGGACGTATTGGAGTGTTAAAAATGAACATTCTACCCAGGCTGCTCTACTTGTTCCAGACACTGCCAATTCACATACCTGAGGCATACTTCTCAACGCTGCGCTCCATGGCACTCAGATTCACATGGCACAACCTACAGGCACGGGTCAAACACGACACTCTCACATTACCAAAACGGAAGGGCGGCCTGGCCCTCCCAGACTTCCAGGTTTATTACAAGGCAACCCATCTCCAGAGGGTGCTGGAATGGTCCAAATCGGAGGTCCACAAGTTATGGAAGGAAATAGAGTCAGACCAAATATCCAGACCAATAGGGCTCCTACCGTGGCTAGATCACCACCAGGGCAGACAGCTGGCTAACCCACACCCGCTAATTAGAGCGACCTTAATGGTTTGGCACAAAGTGGGGACACCCTCCTCCCTCACCACGCCCATCTCACCACTCTTACCCCTGACGCATAATGACGCCTTCCCACCTGGACTAGACGCAGGCCCGTTCCAACAACTGTTAGGAAACTCACTACCTAGACTCTGCCACGCTACCACCAATGGCACGATACGGACTCTTGAGTCCCTGCTGCCCGTGGGGAGACCGACGTTCATGCTGCAGTTCAGATACAAACAACTATCCGCTTACCTACTAATAGTCACCAAAGACATCCATGCCCACAGGCCGCTCACAGACTTTGAAAGGCTCTGCCATGACCCAAGCCCACTGGCCAGGGGACTGTCCACACTCTACAGCCTCCTCATGGACGCAAAGAGACTTCCCCCACCGAGCTTCATGAGTAAATGGGAAACCGACCTGGGAATTACACTCTCGCCAGCCCAATGGGAAAAGATCTGTACCCTGTCCCTTCACTGTTCAACATCCAGCGGCATACAAGAAACGGCCTATAAGGTACTGTCTCGCTGGTACCGCACGCCACTGGCCACCCATTCCTACGATCCAACCGCCACCAACAACTGTTGGAGATGTGAGACAGCCCTAGGCACTCTCTTCCATATCTGGTGGACGTGCCCCCTGATACGACCCTACTGGGCAGCGATCCACACGATCATCACCAAATTTTCTGATACTCCCCCCCACTTCGACCCAGCAGCCTTTCTCCTGCACCACACCTCCACCCGTAGCTCAGCTTACAAAAAATCCCTAACGATCAGGATCTTAAATACAGCCAAGAGTCTCATTCCCTTATACTGGAAACAAAAGACCCCACCACCTGTGTCGACCTGGTTTAAGCGCATGGAAGAGCTCAGGGCACTAGAGGAACTCACCTCACACGCAGAGGGGAGGGAACAGTTGTATATGACGACCTGGACACACTGGATACTGACCACGACGAAACCCGACTTCCAGACGCTTATCACAGACTGAGTAGACATCAGAGGGGACATGACCCGAGACGATGGGTAGGGGTGACAAGGAAGGACCGACAAGACAGCGCACGTCATACATAAAGCTACCACTGACAGAAGTTAACTCGACAATTCTGGCCCTGACAGAGACGAAGGACCACATCAACCTAAAGGGAAGGGAGGACGCTTTCTCAAACGCTGAGGGATCCCCCCCCCCATTTTTTCTCCCCCCCCTCCTCTCCCCCCCCCCCCCTCCCCCCCCTACCCCCCCCCTTCCCGGGTGGACTTGCGGGCCGCGCAGCCGGACCAGGATACAGCAGACCACAGGTATGCCATTAAATGCTTAACTACACATGTTCCGACCTGGAAACCTGCGCGTTTCCCTGCATTACTTTACCGACGCCTCAGAATCGCTAACAATGTGCCTTATTACCTGTATCTGCCAGTTGTTGGAAACCTGCGTGTTTCACTGAACCACACTTGAGACGTTTACCTTTATTGTTATTTGCAAATTTATTCTTGAAAATCTGAATAAAACTTAATTCACAAAAAAAAAAAAAAAAACCTCTTTGAACTGACAGAAAACTTAAGTTATAGACAACTATAAAGATAAGGTAAATGACGTCAAAATAGCCACCAGGAAAAGTTAACTCTTTCCTGGATAGGAATGTTTAGTGGGACGAGACTGCCCTCTATCGACCAAATACTTAAATTGCTATCTGGAAGGTAACCACACCCCCAGTTTTCTATTGGTCTATCACCTAGTGACGAACAGAGAATCTTTCCCTTTAAAAGTTAAGACAAAGGGAAGAGAGAGGTATGCAGAGAAGGCGAGGTATGCAGAGAAAGCAAGAGCGTGAGCAGTCGGGGGCAAGGCAGTTGGAAGCAGGCTAAGTCAGGAGACAGAGAAAGAGAACCATGACATTCAGTTCCTGAGACTACCTACTAATCTGATGAAAATATCTACTCAACTGGTAATTATACTGGTTTCATTTAATTAATCTAAATTAATTAAAAGTTTTCTAATAGCATGATATATGACTAGATAAATCACGGTCAGATTTCGATATTTAGAAATCTTAGTTAACTAAGAAGTATATATTTATAACCATTCCATGCTGCAGATGGAAATAGAATAAGTATGTTTTTATGTGACATATCACATGTTAGCATATCGTGATATTTATCCAGGTGTATTGATTTGCTCTAAAATAAGATAAAATATCTGTTTAGGCAAGTTAAAATTCTGCTTATAGAAAAAGGTTACTCTTATTACTCTTATCTAACTCTTATTAGATGGTTCGAGGAAATGACTAATGAGCTGGTTTAAATGTTATTTTATTTAAAATCACATGAGAATAGGTCTTAATTACCTAGGAGGTCTAGCCAGCATTGAAAGGATTATTCTAACTGTCAGCTAAAGTTTTTATGGCTATTCGCTGGAAGCTTTCTCTGTGTGAAACTTTCACTTTCTCTCTGTGAAGCCCATCATAAATCATTGTCTTGACAATTGCTATGTTAGCCAGTGGAATGTATTGCCATTGTATTGCATACTATATTATACTAAATATTCATTGATTATTGTCACGCATGTTACTTATTATTATTATTTAAATTGTCACAATAAATTGTATCTATTTTTATAAAAAATTGTGATTTTATTTATATGGAATACATTTCACTTACACGATAACAATCTTTGGGATCTGAGAATTGAAATAGTGGGCAATTCTCAACTGTTTACTATTATTATCCCATAAATATCCCCACAATTGTCGGTAAGCTCGGTAAAGACATGTTAGTAATGAGATATCAGCAGCAGCTAGCTAGCGCCGCTGGGCTGACTATGCAGTTCCTGTGAACAGGTCATAGGTAGTAATTTATCAACTAACAAACTGACAATAACATATTCAAGTATATACAAACAGTATATTTGTGGTGACTGCTCTGTTGGTTCTATCAACCTGCTGTTTGTTTGGATCGAGGCATGCCCTTCATACTAGTCTACACCTCTGTATTGACTTTGGCCCTTACTCTGGGACTCTGATGGGTTAGGTGGTGGGGGGGAGGTAAGTGCAACTTTCCTGTGGGCAGCTTGTATTTAAAGCCTAGTGGTTTAGAGTCCCTCATCTTGGAAGGTGGGTAATGAGGTTGAGAGTCTCACAGTTCAGGTGGTAACTGCCACCTGTGGGACGAATGTAGTGATCCTTGTCAGGTCCCAGCGCTGCACCACAGTGGTGGCTCCTGGACGATTGGTCGGCTGGAGCGAGTCTGCCAGTAGGCCTAGTGGCTGCAACAGGGTGGCCACTTCCCGTATGTCTGAGACGGTGTGTGTGGTGTCAGCATGTGAGACTTGTAGTGTTCGTGATGAACGCCAACTGTACTGTATGTTGTGCTGTCATAGCAATGCCGTAAAAGGTTGCAGGGACCGCCATCTTACTCGCCTGGCTGCGGAATCTCACCACGAGGTCTCCGGGGCTTGGGTATTCAGAATATTGCCTCTATCTTGATGCTCTTGGCTTGTTTGGGTGCCACTAATGCTCCGATCAGCCTCCTCATGAGGTGTGGGAGTTCTTCTGGAGGGATGTTCTCCATGATTCCACGGATCTTTAAATTGTTGCGTCGCCTTCGGTCCTCGAATGTTGCAAATGGCAGTTCAGTGTTGGCCTGCTGAAGCTTGAGTGACTGTACCTCCTGTTGTAGCTTAGCAATGGCTTGAGTGTGATGTTTGTGGTGTTTTCCACTTTCCCAATGCAGCCTACCAGGCCTGTGAGGTCCGCACAGAGATAAGCCATATCTGACTGGAGGATCTTTTGTAAATCTTCCATCCAATGGTTTCCATCGTCTCCGCCGTCACTGGACTGTTTTCGCCTGGTTTTTGAGCTTTCTGTAGTGGCTTTAAGGAGGGTAGAGCGTAGAGGGCCTCGGTGAGGTCCAAATCCTCTGAGGAGTCTGAGTATTGCGCCGGACCTAAGACAACCGGCGGCCATCCTAGGTCCGCACGCGCTCTTTGCTTGGCGGAAAAGATCTCCAATACTGACTCCCGGTCGAAGTTTGTCCGCCCTCTGCTTCTTCGTTTTACGCCCCATCATGGGTAAGTGCCGCAGATTCTCGTTTTCTGAGCCCTGGTGTGGAAGGAATCGCTGGTATAGTCCCGATTATTGCAGAGCTCATGCACCATGCGACCGTCCAGGTCTTTAGCCAAGCCCCGCCGCCCTTAACCTTCTTTTGGATCAACAACAGCAACAGGAATGTTTGAAAGTTTAAATGTGATACACTTTGGTCATTTCTTTCAACCAATCTCACTTTATTATTGTGACTTTTTAAACATCTTATCAACAAATTCAATGACCTGGCAGATACTGCTGAGTTGTAAAGTTCAATCCGGCCATGTTGACCGTTCCACCCATGTGTAAGAAACAAAGGTATGCTAAATCTGCCCACTCAGTACCTGTAAATACACATCATGGGCCTCATATTCTGGGCTTCCTCCCAGCCATGAAATACTCTAAAACGTTAAGAAAAATAAGGTGAATTTTTTTTCCTCTGCCATCTCTATATTTACTTAACGGGGAAATAGTTTACACAGCTTGTGTGAGAACGGTCAGGGCGCAGACTGAAGTTAAGGTTTTATTTAAGTCTTTGAAAGGCCAGCTTAACCCTTGAGCTTACGGCACTAAAGAAGACATAGCAATATCAGTAAGGACTGTAGTTTTGGTGCCATTTGGTCCCATTTTTTACTTTGTTAACATTAGTTTTCTGTACATCCCAAACATTCTTTAATTTCTTAACAGTTGCACCCACCACGGTTACCACTTGACAGCAGGTCCATTTATCCACTACCCTTAATGTAAAGAGAGCTTGCTAACACAAGTGAATTTGTCTTTAATTCCATAACATCATATCATGTTCTGATGATCTAAATATTTATTTTGTTTGAAAAAACAAAACAAAAAGCAGCTACTGAAATAACGTGGGACTTTGCTTCAGAACACCATAACAAATTTTCAAACAATCAAATATTAAAATGATACCTTTCAAATCTTGTAGAATTTACGTTATAGAGAGTGCTGAACCATTGCATTAATTTTTTTCTTTATGGCGTTTAATATTTTGTTTATAACAAGCTTCCCATCAACTTTTTTAAAAATTGTATCTATTATGTCCGAATCTTTGCTATCTCCTTCACTATGGATAAACTTAATAAAGCTTTCAAATGAAAATAAAAAGCACAATAGTCTCTTAAAATGTTAACAAACATCTTGACAAAATATTGCAAAGTATGTGACAGACTGAATGCTAGGGCATATTGTATCTATATATACACCGTTTTATTTAATTAAACCAATCACTCAGCACTCAGCACACAGCACTCAAAGGGTCAATGTAATTACACCCCTCCCACCCCCCCCACTTCAGTCTTGAACATTTATCACACTACACAACAATGAACTTAATTCCCCGCAATATATTAATGGGGGAATCTTCATTATTTTCCCCAAGTCAAACTAAACGGCCATGAGGCCTGTTAGTTGGCATGCCTTCTCTTTGGCATCGCAACGATGGGTCTTGATGTTTTGTCATGTTAATTGTGTAGTTTATACCATGAAATTAAATGCCTGCTGTGGCATTGATCAAACTTTATTCCCCTTTTGTTAGAATGCAATAGGTCAACCTTAACCCAGCAACCACAGGCTACGGAACAGCTGTAGGTTACAACTAGTTGGTCATCCAGATAGATAGGGGGAAGAATCGGTCTAAAACCTGGTTAAAACTCGTAAATAATAATTGAAGCACACAAAATGTTGTACATCATTTGATAACTGATTGTTGTGTCAGTTAAGAAGTAGCCCATAAAATATTCTCATAGAATACGTCCAAGAACACATAATTTAGGAAGTTGGGAAGTGGAAGACTGACAGGTCAAAGTGAAAATACATTTTTACAGAAGCTAACATTGAACAGGCGCATACATTGAATAGCTTTCTAGTGGGAATCTAGTGAGAATTCCTATTCCTCTATTCACAATGCAAGAGTACTTTTCTTGTTGTGCTGTCCATTCATTTAATATGAAGAAGTGCGGTTTCTGCTTAAAAAAAAATA